>NC_143039.1:20426250-20745000 GCF_057628025.1 Oncorhynchus mykiss
CAATCCATCCTTCCACTCCTGGGGTACAGATCCACCCGTGTACCCTGCCCTTGCCCCCAGCAGAGCCCCCAAAGCAGAACCCCTGTTGCAGTTCTCTCCTGAAAAAGACAGACACTTTAGACTGACAATTCTCAAAACACACACCTTAAAACAGATGAATTGGCACCACATGAAGAAAAAAAAAACTTGCCGCCACAATTGGTGTTTGCCAGGATCCCTCCATGAGGGTCGTTGTGAAACTCATGTGCTAGGTAGAACATACTACTGAGGGCACCTATAAAAGGACACACAAACTTCTATTAGACTCAGTGGACACTTGCATCACACACATAAATGGAACTAAATCACACTGCTGTGGATAGGTAGACAGAGAGTGATAGACACCTCGGGTGTAGCAGGCCATGCCAAGCATTTCCACTGCACTCTGGTGAACCTTGAGCCCCTCTGCAGAAGAGGTTGGAAACCTGGCTGCTTTCTGTATGTAGGGCTTGCAAGTGTCCCATGCGTCCAGGTCGGGTGACTTGAGGAAGGCCTCCGCTTGCTGCTTCAGACACGCCCCATTCAGAGTGGCATGGAGGGCTCGGGCGTACAGCGTCACATATTTCTCCACCTTGGGGTGGGGGTGGGTGAGCCGGACAAACTCCACTGCTGCAGACACCTGGGAGAGGAAGAGAGAAAGGACAGTAAAAGAGTTGGAGAGAGAGAGAGTTTCATTGGGAAAATCTTAATTTCTTGTGTTCTCTTCTCCTTCTCAAAACCCATTGGATGAGTTCAACGGTCCCTCCCCTCTGACCTTCTTATCCAATGGGTTTTGAGATGAGGCAAGGAGAGAAGGATCAAGGAAATGCAATTGAAATTCTCCTATTCAAATATTTCAAAAAAGGTGCAACACTTGCAGCTTGGTCCTCATTGGCTGTGGCAGAGAGAAGCACAAAGGGGATGGCCATGGGGAGGCAGCCAATAGCGTCTAGCTGGCTGTCAGGGACTGACACGTTCATCTTCTGCTGGTAGCGCTGCTCTGCAAACTCCAACACCTGGAACACATAGACAAGACACAAACATAACACCTGGAACACATAGACAAGACACACAAACGTAACACCTGGAACACATAGACAAGACACACAAACGTAACACCTGGAACACACAGACAAGACACACAAACGTAACACCTGGAACACATACACAAGACACACAAACGTAACACCTGGAACACATACACAAGACACACAAACGTAACACCTGGAACACAGACAAGACACACAAACGTAACACCTGGAACACACAGACAAGACACACAAACGTAACACCTGGAACACATACACAAGACACACAAACGTAACACCTGGAACACATAGACAAGACACACAAACGTAACACCTGGAACACATAGACAAGACATGACTAACACATGGAAAAGACAAACTGTGAGACACTGTCTGGTTAGGTGTGTAACCTCGCATGCATGTGCGCGTGCATTACCTTGCTTGAGGAAGTGGGTCTGGTGTCTTGCCAGTCGGAGAAGAATGCTCTGTGGAAGGACTCTGCGTAGGTGTCTCCATGTGTTCCTGGCGTGGTCATGAAGTGTACGTAATCAGCCAGCACCGCCCCCCTCGCCGCTGGTTCTGCCACGCTGGCAAACTTCCCCCCTGTCAGGGCCTGTGCCACCCTCAGGGAGCAGATGGCATTCAGGGTATTCTCACCAGCCTGGAGACCTGCACAGAGATATGGATGTATACTTAACTGAATAATTGATCATATGTATTGTCAATAAATATTTTCCTTACAGAACTGCTTTTAAAGATATACAGTGCCTTGCGAAAGTATTCGGCCCCCTTGAACTTTGCGACCTTTTGCCACATTTCAGGCTTCAAACATAAAGATATAAAACTGTATTTTTTTGTGAAGAATCAACAACAAGTGGGACACAATCATGAAGTGGAACGACATTTATTGGATATTTCAAACTTTTTTAACAAATCAAAAACTGAAAAATTGGGCGTGCAAAATTATTCAGCCCCTTTACTTTCAGTGCAGCAAACTCTCTCCAGAAGTTCAGTGAGGTTCTTTGAATGATCCAATGTTGACCTAAATGACTAATGATGATAAATACAATCCACCTGTGTGTAATCAAGTCTCCGTATAAATGCACCTGCACTGTGATAGTCTCAGAGGTCCGTTAAAAGCGCAGAGAGCATCATGAAGAACAAGGAACACACCAGGCAGGTCCGAGATACTGTTGTGAAGAAGTTTAAAGCCGGATTTGGATACAAAAAGATTTCCCAAGCTTTAAACATCCCAAGGAGCACTGTGCAAGCGATAATATTGAAATGGAAGGAGTATCAGAACACTGCAAATCTACCAAGACCTGGCCGTCCCTCTAAACTTTCAGCTCATACAAGGAGAAGACTGATCAGAGATGCAGCCAAGAGGCCCATGATCACTCTGGATGAACTGCAGAGATCTACAGCTGAGGTGGGAGACTCTGTCCATAGGACAACAATCAGTCGTATATTGCACAAATCTGGCCTTTATGGAAGAGTGGCAAGAAGAAAGCCATTTCTTAAAGATATCCATAAAAAGTGTAGTTTAAAGTTTGCCACAAGCCACCTGGGAGACACACCAAACATGTGGAAGAAGGTGCTCTGGTCAGATGAAACCAAAATTGAACTTTTTGGCAACAATGCAAAACGTTATGTTTGGCGTAAAAGCAACACAGCTGAACACACCATCCCCACTGTCAAACATGGTGGTGGCAGCATCATGGTTTGGGCCTGCTTTTCTTCAGCAGGGACAGGGAAGATGGTTAAAATTGATGGGAAGATGGATGGAGCCAAATACAGGACCATTCTGGAAGAAAACCTGATGGAGTCTGCAAAAGACCTGAGACCGGGACAGAGATTTGTCTTCCAACAAGACAATGATCCAAAACATAAAGCAAAATCTACAATGGAATGGTTCAAAAATAAACATATCCAGGTGTTAGAATGGCCAAGTCAAAGTCCAGACCTGAATCCAATCGAGAATCTGTGGAAAGAACTGAAAACTGCTGTTCACAAATGCTCTCTATCCAACCTCACTGAGCTCGAGCTGTTTTGCAAGGAGGAATGGGAAAACATTTCAGTCTCTTCGATGTGCAAAACTGATAGAGACATACCCCAAGCGACTTACAGCTGTAATCGCAGCAAAAGGTGGCGCTACAAAGTATTAACTTAAGGGGGCTGAATAATTTTGCACGCCCAATTTTTCAGTTTTTGATTTGTTAAAAAAGTTTGAAATATCCAATAAATGTCGTTCCACTTCATGATTGTGTCCCACTTGTTGTTGATTCTTCACAAAAAAATACAGTTTTATATCTTTATGTTTGAAGCCTGAAATGTGGCAAAAGGTCGCAAAGTTCAAGGGGGCCGAATACTTTCGCAAGGCACTGTATACAGACCAAGGTCAGAGACAGTTACTTTTTTCATTTAGTTACATTCATTCCTGAGATGAACTGAAATTAAGTGAGTAGTGAGCACCTTGGTGATAGTGGACCGATCCACCCGATGCCTTCCAGAACTTGAGCTTGTTATGGAGGATTACGCTACCCACAACATGGGGTCTGTTCCCACCAGAGGACCATGCAGTGCGACCGCTCCCCGCTATGGACCGGAGGGAAAGAGAGAACAGATTAAGGACTAACTCAAAATGTTTTAATGTACCTATTGCCAGTTTGATGAACATCAGGTGAAGAATGAATGCTCTTGCATATATCAAACACTCATGTCATAATTCATGACCAATAAACAACCATTTTTTCAAATTCAGTAAAGGGTGATGTTAACATACCTGAGTTGGAGAGGGTGAGGATGCTGGACGGGTGTCTGTTGTTGGGTGCGTTGAAGCCGGTGATCCATCCTCCAAAATCTCTCTTGATGTCATCGATGTTGTAGTACCAGTGCGCAGGCATGGACATGGCGTCGGCGGCACACATTCCCCACAGCGCCTCTCCCACCGACCTTCGCACCTGGGTCATCTCGGCTAGAGACTGGTGTCGTTACTTCAGAAATCAAACACAAAAACATGTATATTTAAATAATAATAGTAGTCTATGTTCAGATGGGTTACCCTGTGGCTACTGGTGCTCCAGGAGGCTATATAGGTAACGTTATGCGAGCTGTAATAAAGAGTTCAAACGTGGACATAGACAGGACAGAATTCCTTGACATTGTTTAGTGGTTTAAGAAACATATGCGGTCCTACCGTATAAATGTCAAATTGTAGAATGATCCTCACCCTATTGAAGGTGTAGTTTCTGCTGCACGTATGAACACCAGAATGCGCATAATAATGTCGATATAGAACTTGCGTAAATTCATTATTGCTGTGTTACAAAACTACACAGGGTTGTATTCACTTGACACCAAACGGACCAAAACGGGGAGGGACTACCTAAACTTGTCCAATAAGAAATTCGTTGTCGTTGCAAAACGTTTTGCTCTAATGAATAGACCTAGAAAATAGCCCGCTACATAACCAGAGTTTGACATAACTACCAATTTACATATTGTAACCGTCAGACAATCAACTCTCGCCAACTGTACATAAGTCCCTCAACTTGCAAGATGACGAACATTAAAGTTAAAGTTTAATATTCGTAGTAAAATTGAACTGTTTCACTTTTCAACTGGGTCAATTCATAAAAAGCTCATGGAGAATAGATATATATTCAGTTTTAAAAAGGAGACATTAAATATTGAAACGTTTGTCTCAAGCGAATGTAAAATTGGTAAATCCATCTGATTCCCATTCCTTTGTTACGAAACTGTGGATTTGAAGATCGGTAATATGTTGGATTTGTCTTCTATATGAACAAAATAGTGAAGTGCATTATGGGTATTCGAATTTCATCAATGGAAGTAGACAAAGTAACATTTATCGATACTATCAGGTTTAAATAGATAAGGCAGTAGGTACATTAGCTTATGTTTTGAACGAACTGTAAATTGGTGTCGACACTTGTATAATAATGCTTTTTGCAAGCAACTTCCTGAAATCAATGCATGCAGCATAGCAAAGATAGCTAGAGATCTAGCTAACGTTGTTACTTCCAACATCCTTACTGGTGTACGTTAGCTGGTAGTACTAGCTAGGCCATCGACGTTGGATACCAACAATATATATTTAACTAGGTTGGTCTTTGGTAGGCTATATATCCGGCATAATATTGACTATGTGCTTAGCCAATTGCACATTTTCTTAGCAGGTATCAGAGGAAATCATAACCAGCTGACCATCCATCAATATTGAAAATGGATGGGTCAGAGAAAACAGAAGTTGGTGAGGAATTTTCACTTATACCGTTATATTGTTTCTAGTTTCACATACATTTAATCCAGTTTGAAAGATGGGCCCAGTTGTTGTTGGAGATCATCATGCAAATGATTTGTTCCTGACATTTTTTGCTCTGATTTCAGCGAGGGCAAAGTCATTCTGGGTACAGGTGGATGTGGAAGAAACATTTGATGAGCTATATGAATATCTGACACACCTGAAGCATGCCATCAAGACCTGCACTGCTACAGACAGAGGTACCATATATACAGTACACACACATACACATACTGGCCATTGATGCAATAATTGTTCTGTTTTTGTTTTAGAATATGTCCAGGGGATGAATATGATTACCTTATTGGATTCCGGGCTGATTGTGACACCGGCAACTACAGGCCCAGCTACAACTACAGCCCCAGCTACAACTACAGCCCCTGCCACTGGGAATGAGTCTTTTGTGGAGGTGGTTATTGGTGCAGGTACATAGCCTACTTCACACCCAGTATATCATTATAGTATCTCTGACTGTGAGGTTTGGATTGATTGGATCCAAACGTGGTCTGTGAGCTATCCCAATATCTCAGTTTGCTGCTAGCCTAACATCTTCCCAACATCTGTCTCCACCACACAGAAATCCTCACAGTTTCAGTCCCTGACATTGACGACCCTCAGACTCCACTGCCCCCCCAACAGACAGAGCCCGTATCCCCTCCCTCACCCCTCCGTTACGATGGCTCCATCATCCCCCTGTCGCCCCCCTACCCCAACAGAGAGGACCTCATGACTCCCCTGCTGCCCCCCTACCAGTTCCATACCTGCAGCCAGGCCTGTGTGCCCCACCTGCCCCCGTCCGCACACCACTTCCGGGGCCACAACCCTCTCAGGATCCCACTACTCTGCTCCTTCCAGCGGCAGTGTGCTCCCACCCCACCTCTCACTACTGGGATTGAGACCGATTGTGATGGGACTGAACCAGACTCTAAGGGGGAGGGCTCTGAGAATTCTGAGGGTGCAGAGTTGGACTCTGAGGTCACGGCACGGGGTGTTGTTTACAAGGCTCCCTGTGGGCTGAGTCTCTGCACCCCAGGGGAGGTGCTATGTTTTCTGGTTGCCACAGAGAGTCACGGCATTCTGCAGGTGGACGACTTCACCTTTGACCCCCTGGTGCAGTTGGAGTGTCTGCGGCCACCGCAGTGGCGCCCACCCGGGCTGGCTGAGAGGGACCTGAGCCGGGGGTCAGAGCCAACGCCAGTGGAGTTATGCCTGCAGGAGGAAGGAGTGCGGCCGGAGGATTTCCGCTACAGGAAGGAGCGTTGGCCTCACGGCTGTTTCCTCAGTTCGGGCCCGCTGTTCACCACCTGCTGCGACTGCACTGACGGCTGTGGTGATGCGGAGAGCTGCGCCTGCGCTTGTCTGACCCCAGGCGGCAAACACTACTCCCACCAGAGGCTGTCTGAGCATGTGCCCAAAGGGTGAGTTGGGCTGGGCGTCTGGTCCTTGTCAGCAATCCTGTTGTGTTCATGTCCTTTGTGTATCTATTGTGCCTGGTGAGTGCGTGCCATTACCAACTACTCATGAGATGTATCTGTGTGTGTCTGCTAGGCTGTACGAATGCGGTCCTTGGTGTGGGTGTGACCGTGGTATGTGCCAGAACCGTGTGGTTCAGCGGGGTCTGCGTGTCCGGTTGCAGGTCTTCCCCACCGGAAACAAAGGATGGGGGGTGCGTTGCCGTGACGACCTGGACAGGGGCACGTTCGTGTGCACATACGCAGGTAGGGGAAACTGACAGTTTGGTCCTGTAAGCTTAAAATGATTGTTCAGTGAAAATGTACATATAGTGGCTTGCGAAAATATTTCACCCCCTTGGCATTTTTCCTATTTTGTTGCCTTACAACCTGGAATTAAAATGTATTTTTGGGGGGATTGTATCATTTGATTTACACAACACTCTGAAGATGCTAAATATATTTTGGGGTGAAACACACAAGAACTTGAGCGTGCATAACTATTCACCCCCCCAAAGTCAATACTTTGTAGAGCCACCTTTTGCAGCAATTACAGCTGCAAGTCTCTTGGGGTATGGCTCTATGTCTCTATTAATATTCTAATCATTCAATTAACAGATAAATCCCATTAACAGCTTTGCAGCTCCTTCAGGGTTATCGTTGGTCTCTTTATTGCCTCTCTGATTAATGCCCTCATTGCCTGGTTTGTGAGTTTTGGTGGGCAGCCCTCTCTTGGCAGGTTTGATGTGGTGCCATATTCTTTCAATTTTTTAATAATGGATTTAATGGTGCTCCGTGGGCTGTTCAAAGTTTCAGATATTTTTGTTGTTGTTGATCTGTACTTCTCCACAACTTTGTCCCTGACCTGTTTGGAGAGCTCTTTAGTGTTCATGGTGCTACTTGCTTGGTGGTGCCCCTTGCTTAGTGGTGTTGCAGACTCTGGGGCCTGTCAGAACAGGTGTGTGTATATATATATATATATATATATATACTGAGATCATGTGACAGATCATGTGACACTTAGATTGCACACAGGTGGACTTTATTTAACTAATTATGTGACTTCTGAAGGTAATTGGTTGCACCAGATCTTATTTAGGGGCTTCACAGCAAAGGCGGTGAATACATACGCACACACCACTTTTCTGTTTTGAATTTTTTTATTTTATGAAACAATTTTTTTCATTTCACTTCACCAATTTGGACTATTTTGTGTATGTCCATTACATGAAATCCAAATAAAAATCCATTTAAAGTACAGGTTGTAATGGAACAAAATAAGAAAAACAAGGGGGATGAATACTTTGACAAGGCACTGTATTTGCATAAGAACCATCCCTTTAATAAAGGCTCAACTGTGGATCCAAATCAAGGATCTGAAACTTTATTAACTTCCCTTCCTTTCAGGTGTAGTTCTCAGGGCAGGACTGGACTCCGACGAGCCCCTCCCACCCAAGCGCCAGAAGGCGGACCTTCCCTCCGACGACGAGGTGGAGGTGGTAGATGAGTGGCTGGCACCGGCAGGGGAGGGACGAGCGCCTGCAGAGACCCTGGAGCCCTCGCCCCCCTCCTCACCTCCTGACGGGCTTCATGTGCCCGTTATCCAGAGGCCCGGGGTGGAGCTTTCTCCACAGATCCAAGCTGTGTTGGTGGGAAACTCCCTGCCAGTTCAACCTCTCACAGGTACTGGAAACTGGGCCAACGGATGCTTCAGGGGGCTTCATGGTTCCATTAGCCTGGTTAAACCAGACTGACAGCTGCACTCATCATTGTTCCACTGGTTTAACCAGGCTATGGTTCCCAATGATGAACATTGAGAAACGAGGCATTATGGGTGCCTAGATAGTATGCAGTATAACTTATTTTCTTTCCTGTTACACTTTTCCTTCTTCAGGCATGGAGGTTGAGGAGGGTGTGGAGCAAGAGAATGGGGTACAGAAGCCTCAGCTGAATTCCCAAGCACACATGAAAGAAGTGGATGTGAAGCTGTCTGTGTCCACAAGCACAAGCCCCAAAAAACTGGGCCCAAAGCAGAACCCTATGGAGCACCTGTATTACCTAGATGCCACGAAGGAGGGGAACGTGGGAAGGTTCATAAATGTAGGTGTATGCCGGTGTGACTATCTACTCCCATTCTTTAACCCACCCACTCATAACCTCTGACCACTTGTCTCTACAGCACAGCTGCGACCCCAACCTATTTGTTCAGAACGTCTTCACTGACTCTCATGATCCAAACTTCCCCGTCATCGCCTTCTTCACCAGCAAGTAAGTGTCCTGAATAGTCCCTTTTTAATGGGTAATGATTTTGTGATAAAACTATGCGATGGGTTGATATATCAGTACCAATAGCAGATTTAGCTTTTTCTATATTTTCTTGCAGAGTGGTGAAGGCGGGGACTGAGTTGACCTGGAACTACTCCCACAGCCCTGACAGTGACCTGGAACAGAAAGTGACATGTCAGTGTGGCTGTGAAGGCTGTCAGGGACTGCTGGCCTGAACCTTGAGATGAACACAGAAACAAAATACTCCTTTATAGCCTGCTTCTACACCCATTACATAGTCAGTTTGTGCTGTAAACAAATCTGCCTTCAGACCAGGCCACAATGACCCCAAGATGTGTATGATGGTAAAAAAAAAGCAAAAAAAGAAATGTCCTTTCACTGTCAACTGCATTTATTTTCAGCAAACTTAACATGTATAAATATTTGTACGAACATAACAAGATTCAACAACTGAGACATAAACTGAACAAGTTCCACAGATGTGACTAACAGAAATGAAATAATGTGTCCCTGAACAAAGGGGGGGTCAAAAGCAACAGTCAGTATCTGGTGTGGCAACCAGCTGCATTAAGTACTGCAGTGCCTCTCCTCCTAATGGAATGCACCAGATTTGCCAGTTCTTGCTGTGAGATGTTACCCCACTCTTCCACCAAGGCACCTGCAAGTTCCCGGACATTTTTAGGGGGAATGGCCCTAGCCCTCACCCTCCGATCCAACAGGTCCCAGACGTGCTCAATGAGATAGAGATCCAGGCTCTTCGCTGGCCATGGCAGAACACTGACATTCCCGTCTTGCAGGAAATCGCGCACAGACCGAGCAAAATGGCTGGTGGCATTGTCATGCTGGAGGGTCATGTCAGGATGAGCCTGCAGGAAGGGTACCACATGAGGGAGGAGGATGTCTTCCCTGTGACGCACAGCGTTGAGATTGCCTTCAATGACAACAAGCTCAATCCGATGATGCTGTGACACACCGCCCCAGATCATGACGGACCCTCCACCTCCAAATCGATCCCGCGCCAGAGTACAGGTCTCGGTGTAACGCTCATTCCTTCAACGATAAACGCAAATCCCACCATCACCCCGGTGAGACAAAACCGCGACTCGTCATTGAAGTGCACTTTTTTCCAGTCCTGTCAGGTCCAGCGACGGTGGGTTTGTGCCCATAGACGACGTTGTTGCCAGTGATGTCTGGTGAGGGATTTGTTTCCCTCCTGTTGGTGGTAAACCTGACCATGTAATACACCTTGATTTGGAAAACATTTCCTTTAGAATTTCCAATTGGGTAAACTCCTAGACCGTTGAACCCCTTCAATTGCTTTACATTTCTACTGGTCTTAGTTGACAACGCAGTCAACTGAACTGGTCCACTAAAATCATTCAGTGACTACTTAATCAACACAACTTGATTTGGCTCAAAATAAAACATTGTCAAGGAGCTGGAACCAGCAGTAGAGGATGGAGTGGCCTTAAAGCTGTATGCTGCTGTGGTGCCAAACTGCTGCAGAACTTCACTTGGTAGTTTATGCTGGTAACAGGTATCACCAGCCAGCTTCAGTCCATACCGCACCAGGAGTATAGAGACTGAGAGTGTGCAGTGACATTCTATTTCTTAACTTTGACTTGACCACACTCATTTGGCTGAACAGCCGTTCAACCTCCGCATTTGAGTGTAGCAAGGAGAGGGCAGCGAGTGCAGCTTTGCACAGTTCTTCAAATGGATTCGACCCAGAAGAGTCCGTGTAGTTATTGACTTCACTCCAAAACTCAACTGTATTTTCAGTTGAGTCCCAACTAAACAGATGGATGTTTCTCCATTGGGAAACAATTTTATCAATTGTTTGGGGCTGGTATCCCAGTAGCTCAGCTACTTTAATAATTTCAGTGGTGCCTTTATTGTGCTTTAGTGTTTCCTTAACACTGAACAAGGCCATGTGTCACAAGGCTTCAATGTTGTCTGGGAGCCTTGCTTGCAGCTCCTTGCTTAATGCAACAAGGTACACCGTGCTCTCTAAAAGGTACCCAAGGTATGGTAATGGACTGAGATGTCCATCAATGGCATCCTTCAGGACATCCATTTTTTGCCATAGGGTTGACTACTCTGCTGCAAATTGATGTTAAGAGGTATACCAGATTGTCCTAAAGCTTGACAGGATCTGTTTGCTCTCCCTCAAATGACTTCACTGCAACTTGTACGTCAGACAGGATTGATTTCAAGAACGTCAGGTAGACATAGTTGGTCTTGTCCATGTATGTGGCGTGGAGCACATCCGCCATGTAGTAATGCTCACTGGCCTTGGTCACCTCAAAGTGGAGTTTCAGTTCTTCCCACTGGCTCAATATACGAGTTACCGCAGGCTCAATCGATAGCCAACGTGTGGCACACACTTTGGTGATCTGCAGAGGTTTCTGGCCACAATTAATGGTAACATACACTGCTTTGTACGCCTCGTGCCGTTTTGGGGAAATCGAAAACCAGTTGTAGGTTTCCCTGATTAAGTACTCAACACTCCTAGGGATAGTTTCTTTAGATACTACACTGACAGCCAATTGTAAAGAATGGCACACACAGCGGATGAGTACCGAATTGGGCAATGCACATTCTTCCTTTAAAATCTTGTGCATCCCAGTCATTACGGACGCATTATCAGTGCCAATACCCTGAATATTCTATTTTTTAAGGTTACACTTCTCAAGAAACTCAACTACCACCTTTACTATTGATCTGGCATCACCCCCCTCCAATTCAACCAGCCTGAGAAATGTGGACCCAACGGTTATTTTTTTAGCACTGAAATACTGAATCACCACATGCAGGTATTTCGAGACTCTGACATCAGTGGACTCATCCAAATGGAGATTGAACTTCTCATCCCCCACATCTGATGTTACCCTTTTGAGAAAACAAGGAGCCAGTACTCCCCTAATCATTTCTGTGCACTTGGTGCAGTGCATTTGGAAGTTTGTTGCTGCCACAGAATCTGGGCAGCTTTGCAAGCCATACCTAAATGGTTGCATGCTAGCATCTAACAATGCTCTGCAATGGCCATTGCCATAGTAGCTTCTGCCCTTTTGTAGTCATCCACTTTCTTAACCAACTGTGGTAATGTAGACTGCGTTGTGGGGTTGTACGGTTTTGCTTTATTTATATGCTTTGCTGTAGCACAATGTTTTTGATGTCATACATTTTTGCAAGCATGTCTGATTTGCACTACGCACAGTATGCCCGACAATCATCCCCAATTACTGGCTTCAGCCACCTTTTAATTAAATTCAGGTACAGACTCCTACTCTTTTCTGTACTTCTGGCTATACAATTTTGATTGAGCCATGTTGATTGATGTTGTAAGTTCTGTTCAAGATCAAACATTTGTGACCAACTATATTCATTGGGTTTGTCTCGTCGAAAGCATACTACTGCTGCTGCAGTCAGCCAACAATGACTTGCAATTTGCTGAAATTACTGCTGGACTGTTGCTGCCTGTGCACGTGCTGAGCGCCTGCTGGTGACGTCACTCACAATGCACTTTTGCAACCAGGCACGTGTGTTGTGACAGAGGAAATCGGATTCGTGTCATTTAGAGGGAAAATGCATTTTAGCGTTTGAGTCACTTTTCAAAAGTTGCTAAAAGTTCAAAATACATTTTTAAAAGTAGCTACATTTGTGGCTAGGTGCTGGTTGAAAAAAAGTTGCCAGGGTACTCTGAAAAGTTGCTAAATCTAGCAACAAAATTGCTAAATTGGTATCACTGCGCCCAGTTGTAAAGTCACATGACACACGTCCCTGATCACGTGACCGCAGCGTACAAAACACTCCTCGTTCCTTTCTTTCTACTTGTGTTTACGACGTTCTTATACCTCAGTGGTTTATGGAGGAGATGGAAGTCAACATGAACACATTGCTGGCAGCAGGGCTTCTACTGCTTTTCGCTATGCCCGGAGAACTTTACAGAATCCCTCCGCACGAGGAAGTCGCCAGGATGGCTAGATTCGTCGCCAACCAGTGCAACTGGGCTTCCATGGCCACAATATCGACCCATGAGCCAGTGCAAGGACAACCCTTCTCCAATGCGTTCTCTACCAGTGACGGACCAGTTGGGTCTGGGACTGGGGTGCCCTACATGTACCTCACCACTATGGAGATCTCTGTCCAGGATTTAAAGGTGGGTAGGACAATATTTCTGTCAATTGCAACGTAGGAAATGTATGGATCACTGGTGCCAACAATGTCAAGACAATACAATAACGTAAAGTCGATGACAGATAAGGTTATTATTTGCATTATGTCACCTACTGCAAGGAAAAAGTCCTTGTTCCATTTGTAGTTGACACTTTATTTCCATTTAGAGCCATGAATGAAAGTTGTTAAATTATGCAACTCATTGGCCTATCATGAGTCAGCTGCTTTTGGGGAGTGACACAGCAATTTTTTTGTAATTACGTCATATTTCAGTCTTATGTTGACTGTGGCAATGAATTGACAGCTCCTAGTCTGACCCAGCCAGCACCATGTATGCCAGTGTAACGGATGTGAAACGCTAGCTTAATTTAGCGGTGGTGCGCGCTAAAGTGTTTCAATCGGTGACGTCACTTGCTCTGACAGTATACACACACACACACCTTGAAGTAGTACTTCCCCTTGCTCTGCAAGGGCCGCGGCTTTTGTGGAGCGATGGGTAACGATGCTTCGTGGGTGACTGTTGTTGATGTGTGCAGAGGGTCCCTGGTTCACGCCCGGGTATGGGCGAGGGGATGGTCTAAAGTTATACTGTTACACCAGTTTGACACACTCTTTGGGCTCAATTCAGTCAGATCACCATTAGCCAACATCCGCATGAACTTTGTTAGAGCTGTATTATTCACAAGCGGCTCCTGGCATATACCTAAAGCCATAGGCTAAACTTTTGACCTTTTCTCTAATAAATATGTGTGACGCCATTCAAAAGGGATGTGCTGAAGAGTAAGGAGATACTGACTGACTGACTGACTGTGTGTTTCAGGTGAACCCCCAGGCTTCCTTGTCCATGTCCCTGGCCCAGACAGACTTCTGTAAGAACCAAGGATACGACCCTCAGGATCCCCTTTGTGCCCACATCATCTTCTCTGGCTCTGTGCTGGAGGTGAGGGTTAATGACATACACTCACACACACAATCAGTCTCACTCACTTGCGCAGTGTTTATCTTCATGAATCCTCACTGTTCTGTTTACCTGTATGTTTCTGACAGATTAACGGTACAGAGGCCACCTTTGCCAAGAAAGCCCTGTTCAGTCGCCACCCTGAGATGGTCGACTGGCCCACCGACCACAACTGGTTCTTTGCCAAGATGAACATCACCAAGGTGTGGGTTCTGGACTACTTTGGAGGGGTAAAGACAGTCACACCAGAAGACTACTTCAAGGCTACACCCTACAAGAGACACCACTGAGTGAGTAGCTATTGATGCTTTTCTCTTGCCTCTGAGGCCCTGTCCAGAAACAACCCCTAGCCTCTGACACTGGATCAGTGACTAGGGGTTTCACTGCCTCGTGCAAATAATCTTAGGATGCACTTTTGTGGAGTGCACCTCTGAACCAGAGCCTGATTGGTCAGATGTCATGGAGTTTGATCAATGTGTCGTCGATATGGTTTATTGTCAGGAATGAAAGTGATGAATAGCACTAGGTGCACGTGACAAAAATGTACTGAGTCACTGTTTTAGTTTACAGTGGCTTCAGAACAGCTGACCGTTGTATTTCTGTCTTGTGATTCTTTTAGGAGGACACCACAGCCAGTTTGATGAGGAGGAATCCTAAGTGTTTCATAGTGAGCTAGAGGGCAGGGGAGGATGGACCCAATATTTGGAATAATGAAGACTTTTTTTAAATTTTCTTCCCCCAACTAAATTTGCTCAATAATGGCCATTTGCTGAATTCCAAATAATGTAATATCTACTGAGGTGTCTGTGGGGGAAGGGGATGGTTTGGAATTCAGCGTTTCTCTCATATGCTTCCAATTGAAATGTATGGCTATAGGGATGGATCTCTGTGTGTAATTGTGGGTTATACCCTTTAGGAAGCTCTATTGTTGTGCAATATAATTATTTTAAGAAGGACTGCCTTCGTTGTTAGGGAGTTCATTTGGCTTTTGTAGTTATAAGAAAGAATTGATGGCATCTCTCCCATGTGAGCAGTCATATGCAGTGTTGTATTTTTACCACAAGAGGGGGAGGTGTGATGCTTGGTACAGACAGAAGCTGGCTTGAAGGGTAGTTTGACCAAATTACATATGTTGTAGTAGTATGGAGGTGATTTTTGTTTGT
This sequence comes from Oncorhynchus mykiss, assembly GCF_057628025.1. NCBI lineage: Eukaryota > Metazoa > Chordata > Actinopteri > Salmoniformes > Salmonidae > Oncorhynchus > Oncorhynchus mykiss. Next base: position 20,441,658 of record NC_143039.1, read on the forward strand.
AATGCCATTTGGGGTATGCCAACAAGGGTACTACCACTCTATTGTTTTTGGACAATGCCACCAATAAGCTGTAGCAAGGTAAACAAACCCACATTCTGGGTGGCAGACGCTAGCTCCATAGAATACCTTTTTAATGTAGGTATCCATCAAATTAGAATAAGTTGTAATTTGGGTGAACCATTTCTTTAAAGCAGAGGAAAAACATGACGCTCTTGTTGAATTAAATTGTGTGTTATAGTTAGTTAGTTAGTTAGTTAGTGGTATGTGTTGATTATGAAGCATTGCACTTGTCATCTACAAATCCATTTCTCATTTTACAAGTAAACCTTTTTTAGTCTTCATTTAATCAGTTTGGGTCTAATTCATTTCAATTCAATATCATGCCAAAATATAACTAAATGTGACATGCATTTAAAACAAAATATATTCAGTTTTACAACATCACTTCTGATTTTTGCTGGAATTTAAATACATTCTTTGTATATTTTCTACGTGAAATAAGTATTTATATGCTCCTCTATTCTCTATTGATGCTGACACGGTACATATTTTTGTAAACAAAATGATGGATGATTTGTCTAAATAAAGCTATATTTTGTATGTACTTTCCTTTGTTCTTGTTGAATGTAATATTTATCTTATTAAATAATCAGGTTGGTTTTCCCATGTAGGATGCAAGTAAGCATGACTGGTCACACTGGGCTACTAAGTAGATGAGTCCAATAGAACTTATAGCACACAGCTCTTCAGTCATTGGGCTACTAAGTAGATGAGTCCTATACAATTGTGTAACACACAGCCCTTCAGTCAAAAACATATTCCTCTCAACATTGACAGGAAGTGCCTCCTCTGAGTAATGAGAAGGAGCCATGTCTTTAGAGTTGAGGATAAGGGAAGTGTAGGCCAGGCTGAGAGAGGCGTGTGTGTCTGTCTTGTGTAACCAGGTGGAGCAACACTAAGCCACTTCCTGTACGCTAAGGCGAGGAGCCGCCAGCGAGTCGAGGCATCACTCAGCCTCAAGCAGCTGCTGTAGGAGGACAACACCACCCAAACACAGAGAGAGAGAGAGAGAGAGAGACAGGAGAACGAGAGGTTGCCCACAAAACCCATCTTTGGAGGGCCATCATCCCCCAAGGCCCAGGAAGACAGCAGAGAGGAGTGTGGGACGGTTTCTAAGAGAAGGGGCTCGACCGCACCCATCCAGAGAGGAGCGATGGACCCTCGGAAGTGGACGGGAGGCCTGCTGGTCCTGTCTACTGCACTACCCTATGTCGGTAAGACCCCTCCAAACCCTGTTTCTCTTTGCACCTGTGCTCATCCCTGACCCCTGTCAATCGGTGCTCAACCATCCGAAGCCTCCATCAACCTGGTATCATCAAAGAGCTGGTGTAACTCTGTAGTATTTAGCTGAAAGTCTAGTTTACTCATTATAGACCATTATACAGCTGTACAGGCACCCACTCAAATGGAGTCGTACTACCTATGATGCCTGCATGGTGCTTTGAATCCTGGCTGGGTAAAACACGGCTCACTCATGGTGGTGTCCTCTGTTTCTCAACAAGAGGCGGCCATCTTTGATGAAGCAGGAAAAGATAAATGAGGTAGAGCAAAACACAGCGCTGTAGTCATATAGAGGGTTTAATAAACACAAGAGTTCCAGATTCTCACACAAGTGTTTAGAACCAGGGCATATTGTTAGAAGAAATGCTAACTTGACCCATATTTAACTTCTTGGCACTGAATGAAGGGACTTTTTACTACCACATTTACTACTCTCTCCATCGTGTCAATGCCCTCACGTTGGTTTGGATTGGCTTTCAAATGTTACGTTACTGTGAAGTGTGTGTGTGTGTCTGTGTGTGATCTGTATTGTACACAAGTGAACAGACGGACAGAGACCCGGCTCTGACTTTGAGTTGGGTTTTGATCATGTGGAGAATACAGAGGTGTCTGCTGTCTCCTTCCACTCTGATTGTTGTGTTCTCTCATCAAAGGGGACAGGTTGAATTTTTTTTTTTAAACAAGACAATTTAAAACATCTACCTAGATTTGTTAATTCCAGTAAAATTATCATATTCTTGTTCCCTGTTCCAACAGTCATTCTCAAACCCTCACTGTCAGTGGAAGTTACGGTATTGTTGTTGTATTGTTATGTTTAAGAAATAAGGCTTGAAGAGGGTGTAGTGTATGGCCAATATACCATGGTTCAGGGTTGTTCGTTCGCACGACGCAACGCAGAGTGCCTGGATAAAGCCTTTATCCGTGGTATATTGGCCATATACCACAAACCCCTGAGGTACCTTATTGCTGGTATAAACTGGTTAGACATGTAATTAGAACAGTCAAAATAAATGTTTCGTCATACCCGTGGTATACGGTATCAAATACCACGGCTTTCAGCCAATCCGTATTCAGGGCTCGATCCACCCAGTTTATAATATAGTGCAAAGTATGTGGTGCATTACTCTCAATCAATAATGTTATTATATTGAAATTAGGGATAGTCTATCTGGACAAATACTGTTTTCATTGTGAGTAGCTATATATATATATATATATATATATATATACCTTACCATTACCTTGTCATTATCACTTAGCTCCGTGTAATGTTCTAGCAGAAAGGGTAATGTAATCCTAGAACACAACCAGTGAAATAAAGGTTATGGTAAGGTTTAGAAAAGGAGGAGAGAGAGCATCATGATTTTACTTTTTCAACTTTTTTTTCTCAAAAACAGAATGAGGGGTCGCTTGAAGAATATCTAATGCAGAAATATATTTTGGATTGGTTCACGCTAACAACTAAATTGCTAATGATTACTTCATTTAAAAATATTTATTTCATAATTGTAACTTTCTGATTTTGCAGAGGCAATGTCGGCGACGTAGGCTAGTCTAAAGTATGTGTGACTATTCGTGTGAGCGCTCGGGCCCCGTTGTCAACCAATTTGTATTTATTAGAGATCCCCCAATAGCTGCTGCCATTGGCTACTCTTCCTGGGGTCCAGACACATTAAGACACTTACATTACACATAAAACAAAAGATAAAACAGTACATCATATAACATTATTACACCAATACATATTTACAATACAAAATGTATAATACCACCATATTACAGTGTGTGTGTGTGTGTGTGTGTGTAGAGTGCGTGTGCGTTCGTATGCGTGTGAATGATGGTCAATGGTCAACTCTTTATTTAGATAAGCAATTTAAAAAGCTGGAAAGTTTTATGGTTACTGTACTATGTGTTTAAATAATGGTGGGTTCTTTTGGACAATATACAAGTGTCCTATTCGGACGGTAAAGATGTATAGATTACGATATACTGCCTTACTGGACAAGTCCTCTTACACGCTTATTAGAGAACGTGTCAGTGTTGTCAATAGCTTCTCCACTTTGCGCTTTATGATTTGCTCATTGTGTTTGCATTAGAGAAACAATCAATGTATTTCAACCTCTCCATTTCATTTTCAGTCAGCGGTTCTCTCCTTTCTGCCAGTTGGCTGTGCCATTTTGGGGAAGCTTTGTTTTTGAACCCGTCATAGAACAGTGTTTGGTGTGAGATACATTACTGTAACCATGACAAGGTTGGAGTTCTCTCTCACTCATATCCCACTGAGACAGAGAACCATGTAGGAGGGCCTTCTGTTTCCGCTCTCAACAACAGCGTTTGAAAGCTGATACTACCAGTTACACTATTAACTAATTAAATGACAAAGGCAGGTCCATAAAATCTGAAATGACATGTAGTGATATTTATTTAATCACAGTGAGCAACCTTTGGGGTTTAAGATGCAGTTTATGTAAAATTACTAATGTGTTGATTTGCAGAATTTGTATTTAAAAAAAATGCAATGGTCTATTCAAAATGTTTTAATGCAATTCATCCAGCTAAATTGCACCCTTAATATTGGCCTGCGTGTTGAACTAAACGATGCTGTCATTGCTCAACAGGCTCTAAAGTCTGATCAACAATCTCTGAAAAATAAAAAAGAAACACGTTTTTTTTACTACTCAAATCATCTGATTATGTAATTGAAACATAAACAGTCTGTCTTCAGAGGCAAAAGCTGAATGGAAATGTCTTCACGTCTTCAAAAAGAGTTTTCCGTGGGTGAAATCACATCACTCAATGACGGTACATCAAAGTTGCTGAGTGTCACTTTTTAAACAAGGATTTTAACACACCTACTTGTTTCTCTCTTTCCAACAAACTTCTACCGAGAAATGATAGATGTTGATGTCACCACACTGCAAAATAATCTATCAAAACAAAGATTTCAGTCAGTTTCCTTTTAGGAGACCAGTAGATAGATGGTATGTTCCATCAACACGGTCACTGGCAGTACATGGCGCTAAAGTTGGCAATAAAAGACCTCAGCAGCAAACTCTTTAACAACAATTAAAAAGCTTGTAACCTTTTGACCTTTACATTCAAATTGTCACCGTTTACCTGTGGCCACTGCACTGGTCAGGCCCGAGATGGACTAGACTGAGGCTACTATTCAATCAAACACACAATCCTTGTTTTATGGGTGGGCTATTTCAAAATGAACTCTCCCCTTGCTGTAATAATCAATGTTGGATTCACATACTCAGTGAAAAACAGGCTAGGTTCCCACACGACGTAGACAAATTCCAATATTTCTGTTTAAAATATTTTTTCTTGCAAATTCACATGCATACATTCACACACTCAAAATTGTACAATATATTATACAACTGGACTCTGTAGCGTCTCAGGGTTTGAGACACGAACTCTGACCGCAATGCAGAGAGAGAGAGACAGATATGTTCTTGTAGCGATGCAGCTGTTTCTTAAAAATAGTTATTAGGAAACAACCTGCGGAGCTCGTCAGGTCTGATACACCCGCCCCCCACCACACAACCTGCGGAGCTCATCATGTCAGGTCTGATACACCCGCCCCCCACCACACAACCTGCGGAGCTCATCATGTCAGGTCTGATACACCCGCCCCCCACCACCCGTATCCATGCCCCCCCCCCCCCCCCCAGCCTCTCACTGACAACTTCACACTCAAAGCTTCCTGTATCAGATAATATCACTTCACGATGATCTGCGATCTAGGACTTGACCGTAATCATACCTCACGTTTCATGGTGCTGGGGTTAATCACATTACATTTAATTTCCTGTCAGTAGGCCTCTGACAGGACATGTGGTTTCTCCACAGCCCTGTAGTTCAGTTTGGAGTGTGGGTGTAGTTGACCCTAACTTAACGTGCACAACATGTAATCAGGGTTAACCTTCACTAGAACTTGTTCACATGTAAATGTGCTGCACAGTGGAAGTATTGCACAATATGGTGCTAGAAAGCATGACATTTGAGTATGAAGTGATGAAGAACGCAGATCCATTTTTTAAAATGTCAACGTTAACATGATGAACTATCTGGAGCAAGTACTTTGAAGTGGACACAAAGTATTGCTGTTCCTGCCACATGTGTTTGGCCCTTTCTGCAGAGGCCCCTGAGGAGGCTTTAACCACACTAAGGTTTACCTGTGGTGGGAAGGGAGAGACTGTCTGTGAGGCGACCACAGCCGCGATCATGGCAGTGTTAGTGATAGTGGAAACGTCTCCCTCCTAGGTCAAAAGACAAAAAGTTACTGAAAACGAATCGATTGTTTACTGAATGACCTCATTAAATGTTGTTTTGTGGTATGTACACATTTAAAAGGTGCTACAAACACAGAACAAAGACTGTTCATTTAGTCAATCACTCAATGTCCAATTCCGCTCAGTAGGCCATCTGTCGTTAAACATCAGAATCATATTTTATTCCTACACATGCCCAGAATATGACTTGGTGCTGCTAGCAATTAACAATATAGTGAGAGAAACAGAATTTACACAAACTGCTCTATTCATTCAGATCCGCTTTGTCCAACATCTGCACAGCGGTCGTTTCGGTGGTGCCGGAGGTAGGACTGCGTTAGAAGCTGTCAAATCCACAAGCGGCTCCTGGCATTATACCTAAAGCGGACATTGCCATTGGCTGCACGGAGTGGCATGAACAGAAATCCCATGCAGCCTTGTTTCTAAGTCAGAACAGTGGAATGTGAGATGTGATCTACACCTCCATTATGATGATAGAAACTATTTGGCCTCCACTTTCTCCTTCTGAACTTCTAACGCCAGTGGGACAGTGTGGCTTCGTGACAATGATCGCAAGAGCAGCTGCTCGCCGATTTGTTGGCGCCAGCGCAGTTCCACCTCCTTCGACAACGGCAAAACATCCGCTATGCGGGTGTCTGCTATCGCCGGTTAACCCATGATCTGATTGAAGCCAGAGTTTACATACATTATACAAAAAAGTCAAGTGAATACAGTTGATGCGGTGTGCAACGCTGTGCACCGTGCCTCAGTCTCTACCGTTTACACTGAGTGTACAAAACATTAGGAACACCAGCTCTTTCCATGACAGACTGACCAGGTGAAGCTGGGATCCCTTATTGATGTCACTTGTTAAATCCACTTCAATCAGTGTAGATGAAGGGGAGGAGACAGGGTAAAGAAGGATTTTTAAGCCTTGAGACAATTGAGACATGGATTGTGTCTGTGTGTGTGATTCAGAAGGTGAATGGACAAGACAAAACATTTAAGTGCCTTTGAACGGGGTATGGTAGTAGGTGCCAGGAGCACCGGTTTGTGTCAAGAACTTCAACGCTGCTGGGTTTTTCATGCTCAACAGTTTACCGTGTGTATCAAGAATGGAGTCAACGTGGGCCAGCACCCCTGTGGAACACTTTCGACATGCCCCAACGATTTGAGGCTGTTCTGAGAGCAAAAGGTGGTGCAACTCAATATTGGGAAGGTGTTCCTAATATTTGTACACTCAGTGTATATTATGTTGACCTAAGACTGCAGGAACAATCCCACACAGGACCTGTAGGACTTTGTTTTAAGGGTCAGGGTGCAACTTTATGCTTCTGATTCCAGACATTCAATAGCTCTGCCTCTGTCCCACTTTCAACAGCTCTGCCTCTGTCACACTTTCAATAGCTCTGCCTCCGTCACACTTTCAACAGCTCTGCCTCCGTCACACTTTCAACAACTCTGCCTCCGTCACACTTTCAACAGCTCTGCCTCCGTCACTCTAAATAGCTCTGCCTCCGTCACACTTTCAATAGCTCTGCCTCCGTCACACTTTCAACAGCTCTGCCTCCGTCACACTTTCAATAGCTCTGCCTCCGTCACACTTTCAATAGCTCTGCCTCCGTCACACTTTCAATAGCTCTGCCTCCGTCACACTTTCAATAGCTCTGCCTCCGTCCCACTTTCAACAGCTCTGCCTCCGTCACACTTTCAATAGCTCTGCCTCCGTCCCACTTTCAATAGCTCTGCCTCCGTCACACTTTCAATAGCTCTGCCTCCGTCCCACTTTCAACAGCTCTGCCTCCGTCCCACTTTCAATAGCTCTGCCTCCGTCACACTTTCAATAGCTCTGCCTCCGTCCCACTTTCAACAGCTCTGCCTCCGTCCCACTTTCAATAGCTCTGCCTCCGTCACACTTTCAATAGCTCTGCCTCCGTCCCACTTTCAACAGCTCTGCCTCCGTCCCACTTTCAACAGCTCTGCCTCCGTCCCACTTTCAACAGCTCTGCCTCCGTCACACTTTCAATAGCTCTGCCTCCGTCCCACTTTCAACAGCTCTGCCTCCGTCACACTTTCAATAGCTCTGCCTCCGTCCCACTTTCAATAGCTCTGCCTCCGTCACACTTTCAATAGCTCTGCCTCCGTCCCACTTTCAACAGCTCTGCCTCCGTCCCACTTTCAATAGCTCTGCCTCCGTCACACTTTCAATAGCTCTGCCTCCGTCCCACTTTCAACAGCTCTGCCTCCGTCCCACTTTCAATAGCTCTGCCTCCGTCACACTTTCAATAGCTCTGCCTCCGTCCCACTTTCAACAGCTCTGCCTCCGTCCCACTTTCAACAGCTCTGCCTCCGTCCCACTTTCAACAGCTCTGCCTCCGTCCCACTTTCAACAGCTCTGCCTCCGTCCCACTTTCAACAGCTCTGCCTCCGTCACACTTTCAATAGCTCTGCCTCTGTCACACTTTCAACAGCTCTGCCTCCGTCACACTTTCAATAGCTCTGCCTCCGTCACACTTTCAATAGCTCTGCCTCCGTCCCACTTTCAACAGCTCTGCCTCCGTCACACTTTCAATAGCTCTGCCTCCGTCACACTTTCAATAGCTCTGCCTCCGTCACACTTTCAATAGCTCTGCCTCCGTCACACTTTCAATAGCTCTGCCTCCGTCACACTTTCAACAGCTCTGCCTCCGTCCCACTTTCAATAGCTCTGCCTCCGTCACACTTTCAACAGCTCTGCCTCCGTCCCACTTTCTAAGGGTAAATGACAGAACAGACAAACGGTCAGGGAGGATGAAGGAAATACATTTTAAATGGAAATAACTTTGACATTGTGATGCTGTAGTCTTTACACAGAGCAGACCTCAATGAAACAATTCACAAATGACCATACAATCTAGCTGTGTTCTATAGCTGTTGCTGTAGGTTTTATTATTTGCACAATTAATTAAATAATTTTTTTGGATTCTGAAAGGCAAGGAAAACCAGCCGAATGTTCAATTCTGAACTCAATCATCAAGCTGCAAACATTTTGAATTGAGTATATATTTTAGTCTCCTTGGATAAACGCATTCACCAAATGACTACATTATTACTTGATTAGACTAAGAAAGCATTTCCTGTTGTAGTGTTTCGATGAGGCCCCTCTTACAAGGTCCTAACAGGGTCGTCTTCATTAGCGCACACCTTAGCAAAACATTTTGCAACAGGAAACGAAAACAAATGTGAATTATAGGACAATTTCAGGTGGCCCCTCCGTGTTTGTCTGTTTTCTTCCGTCCAGGTACCTAATGAATACGACCCAGCACCAGTCTGCTACTGGAGCCCTGACCCTGTCTTCTATGAGTCACATCCTGTGTTCTGCCATGGCTTTTAGTGCAGGTGACATGAGGCGAAGGACCATTTTCTTTTAGGCTGGTTCAACAACCCTGGTGGTACAGTGCTGCTAATGCAGCCGGACAAGTTCATCAGACCACATATCCTCCCTCTCTCATTCACTGACTGACACATGTAGACTACTGCACAGCCTCCTCTCTCATCCACTGACTGACACATGTAGACTACTGCATATCCTCCCCCTCTCATTCATTGACTGACACATGTAGACTACTGCTCAGCCTCCTCTCTCATTCACTGACTGACACATGTAGACTACTGCTCAGCCTCCTCTCTCATTCACTGACTGTCACATGTAGACTACTGCTCAGCCTCCTCTCTCATTCACTGACTGGCACATGTAGACTACTGCACAGCCTCCTCCTCTCTCATTCACTGACTGACACATGTAGACTACTGCACAGCCTCCTCTCTCATTCACTGACTGACACATGTAGACTACTGCCCAGCCTCCTCTCTCATTCACTGACTGACACATGTAGACTACTGCCCAGCCTCCTCTCTCATTCACTGACTGACACAGACTACTGCACAGCCTCCTCTCTCTTTCACTGACTGACACATGTAGACTACTGCACAGCCTCCTCTCTCATCCATTGACTGACACATGTAGACTACTGCACAGCCTCCTCTCATTCACTGACTGACACATGTAGACTACTGCTCCGCCTCCTCTCTCATTCCTGACTGACACATGTAGACTACTGCTCAGCCTCCTCTCTCATTCACTGACTGACACATGTAGACTACTGCTCAGCCTCCTCTCTCATTCACTGACTGACACATGTAGACTACTGCACAGCCTCCTCTCTCATCCACTGCAGGTGCAAGCAGACAGCAGATTGCAGTAGAAAACATCTCCACATCTACAAATACATGTATTATTACTAAACAGTAAGGGCTCTGTGCATGCAGACAGTTACCTGGAGGTCACATGATCATCCAGACACATAGATCAGGAAAAAAGGACAATTGTGAACTTTTCTGAATGTGGAAACACACACACACTTGCCTCTGTATTCACCGTGCTGAAGGTCTCCTCCTATTGTCCCTCTGAAGGTATACTCAGTTCAAGGCCAGGTGTTCCTAATGTTTGGTATACTCAGTGTATACTGTATACACTTCTTAAGAGCTTACTGACCACAGTGTTTGTGTCTCAGCCAACCTGAAGCTTGACCACAGTGTTTTAGTGTCTCAGCCATCCCGAGGCCTGACCACAGTGTTTCAGTGTCTCAGCCATCCCGAGGCCTGACCACAGTGTTTCAGTGTCTCAGCCATCCCGAGGCCTGACCACAGTGTTTCAGTGTCTCAGCCATCCCGAGGCCTGACCAGTTTCAGTGTCTCAGCCATCCCGAGGCCTGACCACAGTGTTTCAGTGTCTCAGCCATCCCGAGGCCTGACCACAGTGTCTCAGCCATCCCGAGGCCTGACCACAGTGTCTCAGCCATCCCGAGGCCTGACCACAGTGTTTCAGTGTCTCAGCCATCCCGAGGCCTGACCACAGTGTTTCAGTGTCTCAGCCATCCCGAGGCCTGACCACAGTGTTTCAGTGTCTCAGCCATCCCGAGGCCTGACCACAGTGTTTGTGTCTCAGCCAACCTGAAGCTTGACCACAGTGTTTTAGTGTCTCAGCCATCCCGAGGCCTGACCACAGTGTTTCAGTGTCTCAGCCATCTTGAGGCCTGACCACAGTGTTTCAGTGTCTCAGCCAACCTGAAGCTTGACCACAGTGTTTCAGTGTCTCAGCCAACCTGAAGCTTGACCACAGTGTTTCAGTGTCTCAGCCAACCTGAAGCTTGACCACAGTGTTTTAGTGTCTCAGCCATCTTGAGGCCTGACCACAGTGTTTTAGTGTCTCAGCCATCTTGAGGCCTGACCACAGTGTTTTAGTGTCTCAGCCATCTTGAGGCCTGACCACAGTGTTTTAGTGTCTCAGCCATCTTGAGGCCTGACCACAGTGTTTGTGTCTCAGCCATCCCGAGGCCTGACCACAGTGTTTCAGTGTTTCAGCCATCCCGAGGCCTGACCACAGTGTCTCAGCCATCCCGAGGCCTGACCACAGTGTTTCAGTGTCTCAGCCATCCCGAGGCCTGACCACAGTGTTTCAGTGTCTCAGCCATCCCGAGGCCTGACCACAGTGTTTCAGTGTCTCAGCCATCCCGAGGCCTGACCACAGTCACAGTGTCTCAGCCATCCCGAGGCCTGACCACAGTGTCTCAGTGTCTCAGCCATCCCGAGGCCTGACCACAGTCACAGTGTCTCAGCCATCCTGAGGCCTGACTACAGTGTTTCAGTGTCTCAGCCATCCCGAGGCCTGACCACAGTCACAGTGTCTCAGCCATCCCGAGGCCTGACCACAGTGTCTCAGCCATCCCGAGGCCTGACCACAGTGTTTCATCTGCTTCTGTAATCCTGACTGCGTCCTTATCGTCAGTCTCTCTCTTGAAGGGAGGCCAAACTGTTTCTAGATCAGATATGTCCTAGTGGAAATGACAGATAAGGAGGGGGGAGGGTGTATTTTGCAGTCCATGGACCGATACCTATCGTTTGGATGTGGCTGATTTGGTCTCTAAGCTTTAGTCAGTCCTAGTACAAAGTAAGTTGGAAATAGGTCTTTGCCATATATGTAACAGAAACACACACCTGGGGCTCACATAGGCAGTTATACCACCTCAGACTCAGAACGTGTTGCAGCTGAGGAAACCACTGAGCTAGATACAGCTCCACTCACCCCCACCACAAAAAGGCTTAGAGTCACAGCAACCACACTGAGCCTGACTGTCATATGACTGTCTTCCTGAGACGCACAGAGAGAGAGAGAAGTGAAAAAGTTAACAAACTGTTTCTGTTCAATGTATGTGAGAAAGTGAGTGCACATAGAGACATACACACTCTTGCACACACGCCTACTTCCATTCACCTTCCTGACATAATCTTTCTACCAGTGAGGGGTGGGTTTTACCGGGGGTGTTTGTGTGTGTTCTCATTAATGTCAACCTCTCCCCTGCAGAAGCGTTGACCCCATTGTACGACCCTAAACTCTGCTACATTCTGGACGGCTTCCTCCTGCTCTACGGTCTCGTCATCACTGGACTGTTGCTCAGAGAGAAAGTGAGTCCAAGTTTACACACCACTATATGGGTAGATGCAGATTAACCTCTGACTGGATATACGGGTACCAGTTTTATTAGGACCAGTTATTGTCTCAACATATTTGGCTGATCTCTCTCTGTTTTGTAGTTCTTCAAGTCCAGGGGCAAGATATTGGAGGATGACGATATCTACACTGTGAGTAGTCGTGTGTGTGTGTGTGTGTGTGTGTGTGTGGGGGGGGGGGGGGGGGGGTTGTGTTGATGATCCTGGAACACTGTCCCTGTGTTTTGTAGGATCTGAAACCTACAGACGGGGGTGGTTATGGACGAATAAACAGAAAAGATCCAGAGAGTGCAACGGCACGCGATGTAAGTGTGTGTGGATCTATATGTCATGTAGAAGAATGAGATTCGTATTACCCCAATCATGCATCAAAAGCCTGATTCTGTGTACCTTGTTATATTATTCACAGAATCGCAGGAATAATGATGACACTTACACGGTAAGTGCATTACCCAACATACAGTATAATTTCATGTTAGTTTAGATATTATAATAGATATGGATGTTTCTCATAACTCACTGTTTCCCTCCGCAGTCCCTTAAAAAACCAACAGACGACACGTACAGGGAGATCGCTGTGAAGGACAAGCAGCGCCGCAGGAACAAGAACGACCAGGTGTACCAGGTGTGTAGTTGAAGTTTATTTGTGGGATGCACATGGTTCACACAGTCCAACGAAACGCTTACTTGCACGTTCCCTATTGACCACGCCCCACCGCTGAAACCAACCAATTAACAAGGCCCGAATACACAAACAACAGCCCTTTCACTATTAGTTTCTCTCTGAGGGGACAGTGGTAGGGAAGTAGATGAGAGGGAAGGAAGTGTGCAGTGAGAGGTTTGGAACAAAGTGGAAGAGGGAAGGGTTTAGTGAGCGATTTGGGATCAATCCTAGTTGACTGTGTCCCCCTCCATCTCTCTTATCAGGGTTTGAGTGCCGCCACCAAGGATACCTATGACTCTCTCCAGATGCAGCCTCTCCCTCCTCGCTAACAGAAACATCATGGAGGATCACGCCTCGTCCAGCGGTCTCTCCTGTTTGCCTTTCTATCTGCAACCAGTATACTGCTACAGCGTTGTTGTATGCAACAGTTACATATCCCTCTTCTCAAATCATTTTAAATTGGTGAATAGTTAGTTATTTACCCACCAACATCTAATAATCACTGGTATCTAGAACATTCCTTGTTGTGTAAAAAGTATGTTTGCAGTTGTGTTACTCCCTTTTTATCTTTCAGGCTTTTGTTGGAAAATCTGTAGACTTTTGCGCCAGTAACAATTTCATAACTGTCTTAAAATATAATCAAGTTCATATATTATCACTATTTTATGACTTTAGCTCGTCTCTTCTCCCCATACACCCCCAGTCTGTAACCTTTGACCTTGAAACTCATTCTACCAACCCTTCCTCATTGGCTACTGCTTTTCTAGTTTATACCTGGAGTAATGTAATTAAAGAATAAATATGTAGGTTGTTATTTTGCATACAGTGTACAGTGTAAACTTTCCCCTCATGTTTATAAGAAATAATGTGCCTCAGCACTATAATAAAGCCATTACAAAGATCTGATTATCAGGTTTGTCCTTTTCTTCTGCAAAGGAGAGACACAATGGCAACAATGTTACTACTTTTAATGATGTTTATAACAAAGTTACAGTAAGAGATTTTTCATATACATTTGTAAGTAAAAAAAAAAACGTAATCCCCCAAATACAGCAGACAAACAGGTCGACAAGATGGGACATAGCTAAACGACCACGGTCTCCCTACGTTGTTCCCGTGACAACAGTGTGGCGTGATAGTAGTTGATATAGCAGTAGTAAGCTAGTATACTGTTGAGTGGGTGTGTTCATCATCTATGTAGTCTGCCAAGTAGTGACATCACACCTTGCATTGCCACAACCATGGGTGTCACCACCTAGTGTTAGTGTGACAACTGCTACCTCACTAAACGAGACAGGAGGAAGTAGGGACCAGATTTGGAGTGGTGTACTGTAATCCGTTATGTTATCAGAAAAAATCTTGTAATCAGATTATACTTTTGAAAAACTAGATGAGTACTTCTTGGTTTACAAAAATGTTACATTGACACCTTTCTGTTTTATCAATTACATTAAATTAGGCATTGAAAAGCATTTACGTTTATTTCCCCTGAGCGAGTCTGACCACAAGTCAGAGACCACTATGACACAAATGTGTTTGGATCATTTTTGTCAACTTCTAATGCCTCTTAAGGGGAAAGTAATCTAAAAGTAATCAGATTGTTACTGAGTAATCTAAGTTAACTGTTTACAATTTCAGATAACTAGTAGCGGATTACATTTAGAAAGTAACCTACCCAACTGTGTGGGTGTTAGAAAAAGATATGCAGGACTACACGTTTTCTTTTTTTTGTTAAAAAAAAGTATTAAATCACAATACACAGGCAGTGAATCCTAAAACATACAAAAATACCTTACATTTGACCATCTACCAACAGTAAGATCATTCTGCATTGACATCCATACTGAATGAGAAAAAAAACAATTAAGCTCTTTTCAAAACACATTTTCTGCTTGAAGATATCTTCCCTGAAATGTACCATAATATACATTGCGCTTTGGATGCCAGTGCTTGGTTCTGTATCGGTCTACTACAGTATAAATCCGCTGTAGGGACGGGAGTAGAAAGGGAAGCGTGAAGAGAGTGGGAAAGACCGTCAGAGGTCGGGATTCAATCCGGTCCTAGGTTATAAAGGTATTACGTATTTTAAAGGCAATGTTCCCTGCTTTTGCAGAGGTCCCATTCACGATAAATGCTGCATATGTTCAGCTCAATCAGAAAGTGCCTTTAAAAGCCACAACGCCTATAACCCTGCGATCGATTGAATCCCAGCCAGAGTATTCTTTGGTATTTGTGTAGATGAAACATTTACTTTGGAATACAGCTGGAGGAAAATATCTGCCCTCTACTTGACGTAGCAACAAAACAAGCAGATGTTAAGGGGTGGGCAATCATTTAGACTCACATCGGGATTTCAAAATTCAGCGGAGGGCCGCACTTTTTTGGGGGCCGATTTGTTCGGGCAAAAGCAATTTGTGTGCCAGAAAAAGGGCAGTTATTTTAAAACGTAAAAGGTCCATTATAATTTAAAGTTGTAAACGTTAAGTTTCCTGGAGTGTTTTTTTCCTCTGGCCGTATGTTGCCGACCCCTGCATTACTTGGCGTACAAATAAAACTAAGACAATGTGTAAGAGATGTGATGACTAACTGCACAACATTCAGGTAAAGCGACTACAAAGGACAGCAGCACCACTGATCTAAGTGTGTGTGTGTGGTAGAGCGTTATGTCTTTGGTTTCTTTTGAGATGCTGCCTCCTGGTGTTGAATAGGTCCAACAGTCCCAGATGAACCCAGCACTAGACAGCCTGCCCCCCCCCCCCCCCAAGACTGGAACCATCAGTTAGGATGTCAGTAAAGTTTTAAAAACAGGTTTTCTAACCTGCATTAACAAGCAGTAGTAGTCTGCAGATACCATATATCCCATCCATTAAGGCCACAAAATAAAACATTTTCTCCCTTGTGATGTAAACATAAAGGCATGAAAAGTACACATTGTGAAAACTTCTGGCTTTACATGTTTTTGATAAAACATCACACAACACAAAAGTAAAAAACAGAACGCAGTACATTTCCTTAGTTACAAGAGGGCCATAATGGAAACAAGCATTTGGACTTTGTGTTTATATCCTCAGTTTGGTATGTGTATCTGTTGCCAGGTCAAACAAAAAAAATCATGGATTTTAAAAGTTGTCAAATCAAATCATTAAACTGCAAGTCAACAGGCCAGAAACAGATCAGTCCACACCCTGTGGTTTACTTTGGTCCAGAGTCACACTTAAACATTTCTATCCTACAGAGGATGTTAAAGATAATGCACTACATTCAATTACAAGAACCTACTAGTTCAGATAGAAAACAGGAATATTTCATGTATATATATATTACTTGCATGTGAATATCGAGCGCTAGACGTAAAGTAAAAATGGCCCTCGGATACATATTTCAAAAACTTCTCAATATAGCAGAGCAAACCCACAACAAAAAGACTCAAGCAGAGATACAACTACATTTCCCATAAGGCTTTGCAGGAAACCCCCAGAACAAACACACACCACCAAGAAAAGAAGATCTACCCATCAAACCAGCTACAAAATGAGAACGCTAATGCTTTGGTATGTAGGATCAGACAAGAATAAAGTACCATTTGGGTGAATACATGACATAATAATAGCAGTAGTACTGGACACTGCAGTTACAGTGCATGTGGAGTCAGCTCATGTTGTGTATCAAGATATGATTCTCTGCTGTCGTCACCATTTCAAACGTACAGCAAAGCAACAAAAAGACAGGTCAACATATCTACATTCTTAGAATTTATGGTTTCAGTTTTGCTTGACTATATTGTTTTCTTGCTGCTGAGGTATTTCAATATATTATGTTGAGTCAGTACTGAATGCAGTACCCGGGGCTCTAGTGGCAGCATATTTGGTTTTACGAGAAAGAATAAGCTCAGAGAAGGCCAGACCTGGACAATCTCCTTTAACTTGTACATGCAGTGACTCACTGGGAAATGGCTGTCCTGAGAATTACTTCAAGATCATTACTCTTGTAAATACCTTCTTGAACTCATGTAATCCAAGGCAGATTCAGTATGGGCCATGCAACCCCACTATACTACTGACACCTTACCCTACCTTCTCCAGACACTCTTTTTGGTATGCTGCCTGTCTTCTATAGACCTCGGCATAAGGGAGGAGAATATCAGAGAGAAACATCTTTGTTAGTCTTTGGAAAGTCCCCTTCAAAATATTGCATTAATCTCTCCCGCTCTGGAGAGGTCCATTAGATAAATCCCTACGCTACATTACGCTAGGGTGATGATAATAGTGTACTAGACTTAGCTCTATAATATTTTTTGGTTGGATAAAAGGTTGGATAAAGGACATTCCAAGTTCTCTTGAAGTCCACTGTTTGTAACTCTTCCCAGAGACTGCAGTAAAGCTCTTCCATAGCAAGCCTGCACCCAGGCTCTCTCACGGCCTAGTGATTCTTTTTAAAGAGTTGGAACTATGTTGAAAAACATGTTAAAGCAACAAAACTTTTAATAAAAGTTTTGAAAAATGTACAAACGGCAAATATCAGAGCACACAACTAACCGCACAAAGAACATTTTAGGTCACATGGGAAAACAAGCAGAGAAATCTAATCTTTAGTTGTAAATCTGATGTCAACGGTCCAGGCCTGTACAACACGCCCTCAGGTAAAACTTAAAATTAGAGAACCTAACACACAGATCATCATGAGATCTCTCTAGAAGTTAAACCAAGTCAGTTTCATTCAATACTCAGCAAAATAAAATCAAACGCACATTTTTGGTTTTAGAAGCAGTTCTGAGGAAAAAGAGATTCTATTGCCAAATCTCAATCAATCTTTGAAAGGACCGTTAGGCCCCCTTGTGGCAGAGATAGGGAGGAAAACATCTTAAGAATATTTTTCCAACAACAACTTTTTGGTGGTAGCAAAAAGAACAAAGATTAAATAACGACCAATGAAGAGGAAGAAATGGGGAGCGACCCGCCCCGCGAGTTCATTCATTGGGCCTTAGAGGCTCTGACGATGGTGTTGACTGGTGTAGTTGCCGTGGTGATGGTGTTGGTGCCAGCGGTGAGTTGCAGGCTGAGGGCACTGGCAGGGATAAAGCTGACAGGGTTACTACCCAATAAGGACAGGCTCTGGGGGTTCAGGAAGAGTGGCGTGTTCACCATGCTAGGGGCGGAGCCAGACATGCTGGTGTTGGCAAATAGCAGGTTCCCATTCCCGTCCAGGGTGGTGATGGGGAAGGACCCGCTGGAGGCCAGAGCTGTGAGGAAGGAGGAAAAGGGAAGGTTAGACTAGCATAGTGACTGGGGATCATTTCTCCCTGATAAGACAAGAGAAAGCAAGGGTTCCACATCCCTTCTTGTAACCAAAACAACCCTATCAGAGCTCTAGTGACTTTTAAACAAGCCAGAAAAGACACATTAAATGCATATTTAAGTATGTATATAAAGGTGCATAGTAGCAGGGTGTACTTGCCACTCAACACACCTTGGATGGTGGCTAGTGCTCCTCCAAAACCTGCAGTAGTTAGGTTCAGTAAGGCCCCCCTGGAGGAGCAATGAGTCACTTATGTGATAATGGACAGCACATCTTTTTCACTTAGATACCGAGTGGAAACAGCACTTTGTGTCTGTGTGAGCCTCACCCTGTGTTGAACTGCGACGAGGGCATGAGACCCGGGCTGATTCCCGCCGCTGCAGCCGCCATTGCAGCCAGACCCCCGCCGTTGCTGTAGAGCATTTGCCCCGCCTGCGTCATGGTAACGGCTGGCTGTGACATGGTTGTCACGGAGGAGGAGGGTGTGAGGGACATAGAGGGGACTGTAGGGGTGCTGGAGATGACGGATGCTGTGTTGCCGGTGGCTGGCACCAGGGTCCTGTCTAGAACACAGGATGGTCAACATTACACCGTATAAATAATATACTATCAACATCAAATAAATAGCTACAGGACAAAAGACAAGTCTGCATCACCTTCAACGATGAGGGAAAAAAACTATCAATAGTTAGTCTGGATATTATTTTTGACGGCATATCGTATCGTTTTGATAATATATTTTTTGCGCTAGTTTGCTGTACCACCACTATTTTTCCTTCATAGCTTCAAATCAAATTTAGTTTGTCACATACACGTGTTTAATAGATGTTGTGAAATGCTTGTTCTCCATCTTCTATTTAAATAGGAAGCCAATTTGTTTTCAGCACTTAACGCAATACATATGCTATCGGCACCTAAGTATGGTGATAATATGGTATCGTGAGGTCCCTGGCAATTCCCACGATCTTAGTCTGGATAAACTAATGCGGAACTGCTACTACCCATCAGTGTTGGGGTTAGTTACTTGAAAAAGTAATATTACTCATTACATTTAACAAAAGTAACGGTTTATATTACTTTGCGTTACTTTCATGAAAAATATCTCAAAAGCTCAGTTTGACTGTGGGAGAGAGGAAGGCGAGCAGCTCGCTCTACTTACTACCTCGGCTTTGATCACTAGTTTCTCCTTTCATCCGTGGCGCTGCCTTCCTGTGTCAGTCTACAAGTGCTGCACTATACAGTATATGGGCTGCTTAATTAGCCATATATAATGTAAGCCAAACATCAGCTATCAGTTGTGGTTATAGCCTGCACGTATATGGACCCATAGAGATGCAGAGGACACACTTCCACTAGACGGTGAAGCCCTCTTTGGGCTTTGCCAAAACAGAAACTATCAATGAAAGATCAGACGAGTACACCCAAGACTAGAAAAATACACACGTACCTGTGAGGCTGAAGCTGGTGACAGGCAGAGAGGGGGTGACAGTCACAGTGGTCTGGGGTACAGTGTTCACCAGGCTGGCAGTAGTAGGGGACGAGAAGATGGACTTCTGGAAAGCTGAGCTGCTGGGAGGGTTGATCCTCTTCTCCTTCTGCCGGCGGTTACAGAACCACACCCGGATCACCTCCTTCTCCATGTTCAGCTGGTCTGCTATCAGGGAGATCTCGTCTGACGACGGCTTCTGGTTTTGCTGCAAGGGGACAAAGAGCACCAGATTCAGTGAGGGAAAGTAGACACCTAGTGCTGGCTGTGGTCTGTAGACACCCCGACTACAGTCAAACATCCCTTATTTGGGTCGAGCTCTTCTAAAAGGCATCTAAATCTCGTCTGAACAGGTACAATCCTCTTTGTTAGAACCAGGTCTTACCTGGAGGAAGCTCTTCTCCAGGGCCACACGGATGTTGGTGTCGATGCTGGTCCTCTTCTTGCGGCGCCGGCTATTGAGGTCAGACGCCAGGCTGGGTGACCCGTGACCAGAGCCCAGGGGACTGAGGCTGGGGCTGGACTCTGAGCTCACATTCTCTGCAGCCAGGGGGACAAGGAGAGTGGGTCAGAAAACACAGAGGGAGAAAAACTCACAGATACACTACCCAAATATAAAAATGTACACAATGACAGCATTTTAAAAAATGTAAATAACACACACACCTCCCTTATGAGGACCTACCTGCGTCGTTGAGCCACTTCTCCAGCAGCGGTTTCAGCTTACACATGTTCTTGAAGCTCAGGTTGAGTGCTTCAAAGCGGGAGATGGTGGTCTGGCTGAAGTCATTACCATACAGCTTCCCCATGGCCAGCCCCACGTCACCCTGGAGGGAGAAGAGAGGGGGCAGGGAAAGTAAGACTGACATCAACCAGGTTGGTAGTATATAGGGTGAGTTCCCTTCCTTAAAAACGTAGTTTGAAGCACTGAGTATTTAGGAAAAAAAGCTCAAGTACAATATAAATGCAATCCCTGGAACTCTTTCATATCTTGTTTCTATGGCAAAATAATGGAGGGAAGAAAATCAGTTTTGGATTAAATAATTTATCACAAACACAAAAAATAAAATTGAATCTATTATGAGCGTATTACAGCGGAAACCAGTCCAGAGTCCCTGGGCCATACCTGTGTAAAGCCCAGTCTGATCCTCCTCTGTTTGAAGGCCTTGGAGAAAATCTCCAGCTCCTCCAGATCATTGGCATCCTCCAGAGTGGGCGTGCCCAGACCCTTAGGGGGCGGGGTCTGGCTGTGGATGAGGAGCTGGCCAGGGGTGGCAGTTACGGTCCGCGTGGGAGCGGCCGGCTGTGTGCGATAGGAGAGAAAGATAGAGGGAGGAAGATTAGAGAGATGTGCATGGTCTGTGTTCCTGTCCTGAAACAACCCACAGCCACTAACAATTAGGCTATTGTGAAAAAGTGTGTTTCCCCTGACCTGTGGGGCAATTGTGATAGTTGGAGTCTGTAGGAGGTTGGCTTGGCTCTGAGGTAGTTGAGTGAGAAGATTTTGGGCTTGCAAAAGATCTGTCAAATGAGAGATGGTTTAGTGAAAGGTCCTGAAACATGAAACTACTTCAGGTGCTGGTGTATAGCTTACTATGATACTGAAACATACTGGGCTGTCCCTGTGGAGTCTGGGAGATGAAGAACTGAGGCTGTAGCTGGGTGGCCATGGAATGACCTGGCTGGACCAACACAAACTGCTGCAGGCCCTGCTGCTGGAGCTGAGAGAGAGAGAGAGAGAGAGAGAGAGAGAGAGAGAGAGAGAGAGAGAGGAGCCTGTGTTAGACAAGTATGAGTCACTGTGTGTGAGTGAGTATATAACACTACAGTAGATCTCTTACAGGAGTGATGTGTATAGGCTGGGACAGTGGTAGTTGGGTGGTGATGGGGGTGGCTGCGGAGGCAGAGATGGCGGCCCCCGTGGTGCTGCTGTTCTGGGCCTGGCTGGCGGAGTGCTGCTGAACGGCTGCTGCAAGGAGCTGGGCCTGAGCCTGCTGGAGAAACAGCTGCTGCTGCGCTGGAGACAAGGTCAACTACACAAACAAACACAAACAGGGAGAGAGACAAGAGAAGAGATTGAAGGAGAGAGTGTGTGTGTGAGTAAGAGAGATAAAAGGGGGCATGTACGTGTGTATCAGAGATTTAATCTGTGGCTTAAACCCTACTACTTTTAAAT
Organism: Oncorhynchus mykiss; assembly: GCF_057628025.1. Taxonomy (NCBI): domain Eukaryota; kingdom Metazoa; phylum Chordata; class Actinopteri; order Salmoniformes; family Salmonidae; genus Oncorhynchus; species Oncorhynchus mykiss. The sequence continues at coordinate 20,463,449 of NC_143039.1, forward strand.
TATAAAAAGCCAGTGCGACCTATGGGGATATGACTGCAGAGAGAAGGTGGGAGTATTATAATCAAAGACTGGTTATGAGGCACATGTAAATTGGCATACATTTGCATATCCACCCCCACCTGTTTCTAAGCGACAGTTGGAGTGGGCTAATTAGCATGCAGCAGACAGCGCGCTGGTTTTTTGTTTCAGCGAGAGGAGGCATGCCAGGCAGCAGGCTGCTGTACTTCCATTTTAACGGCTAGTTCCAAGCTGGCGCCAGGGTAGCGGGCTAAAGGTGTCACCATGGCAACACTGGACGCAATGAATGGACCCCTTGAGTAGCCATGGGGACGGGATCTTATCCGTCTTGCCTTGGTGTTAGCATCACGTTGGCTATGGAGCTAACTGACTGATGGCGTGTAGAGTATTAGAGACTAAAAGTATGCAAATTAGCATTTCTGGCTTTTGTTAAAAAATAAGAAGAAGAATATGAGTAATGCGTGGGAGTGTGTGTGTGTTACCTGTTGCAGCAGAGCCTGTGACTGTGCGTTGGTGAGGGACATGACCGTCTGCTTCTGAGAGTCCCGGCCATTGGTCAGCACGCCTAGAGACGGGAGGTCAGTCAGAACAACACAGTCAAAATCCTCCAACATACATCTTTACATTGGACCAAATATACAGACTCAAAGTTGTTACTACTCTGTTACCACAGTACAGCACCGAGGACAACACCATCGAACCTCAAGTCAGTTCAGGACTACATTTTCTGTGATGGAAATTAAACAGGCCATAATATATAAAGACGGCCAAGCTCATTCCAAGAAACACATATTCCATGACATACTAAAGGCTCTAGCTGTAGTCAAAGAAAGGCTGTAGAGACTCACCTTTGACCATGTCCCCGTTCTCCATGGTGCTTTTACTGGACACTGACAGGTTGATTATCGCGTCTGAAACAGAGAGGAAAATAGAAGCTTGTAAACCAGACGGCTCGGAAACAGCACATGACAATTCAATTTATGCCTTCAGAAAACAAAAGAAAATGGCAAATTCAAAGGATCAACAAGTGTAGAATTCCACAAACCATCACAGGTGTTCTGGAATACTCTATTGTCATGACACGCGGTCCAATACCCATACTACTAGCATACCAATTGAATAGCACTGTATCCAAACCCAAAACATTGCTTCATTCAAGTGGTATGTGGTATGTTAGTGTGGATATTGGAACAGATCTCTCACACTGCTCTGCTCACCGGCTATTGCAGAGTCCACAGTCTGTGGCATCACCGGCGTGCCATCCAGGCCAGCTGGCACTGACCCCGCTCAGTTGGGCCCACTGACCAGGAGCAATCAGAACCCAGAAGACTGGCACAGCCAGGTGTGTTAAACAGGACACAACAGGAGGAGATCCGTCTAGTGTTCTCTCTCGCTCACTGTAACAACTAGCTGCTCGGCACACCGCCTCTCTCACTGTAACAACTAGCTGCTCGGCACACCGCCTCTCTCACTGTAACAACTAGCTGCTCAGCACACCGCCTCTCTCACTGTAACAACTAGCTGCTCAGCACACCGCCTCTCTCACTGTAACAACTAGCTGCTCAGCACACCGCCTCTCTCACTGTAACAACTAGCTGCTCAGCACACCGCCTATCTCACTGTAACAACTAGCTGCTCAGCACACCGCCTCTCTCACTGTAACAACTAGCTGCTCGGCACACCGCCTCTCTCACTGTAACAACTAGCTGCTCGGCACACCGCCTCTCTCACTGAAACAAATCAACAAGAGTGTGGCAAAACAGTATTCCTGTCTTTTTCTCCTCATTTTCTCTCTCGCTCTCTCCCTCCCTGTGGAATGGAACAGAAACAAAGAGTGCAGCTGGCAGCGTAGCGCCCATAACGAAGCAGCGTAATCAGTATTCAGCTGATTAGAGCCGTATGCAAATTCAGCCCCCCGTTTCTCATTAAGCCAAGGCGTGTGCTTTGAAGTTGCGGAGAGCAATTCATTTCACACAGAGCTCCGAAAGCTTTCTGCATAATTCAAAAAATCTCTATAAATATTTATTAGCTAATTTGCATATTAATTGGATAGCTTTTAAGGAGTACGTGGCATGTGCCAAATAAGTTCACTCTTGTGCGCACTCTCTCCCTCGCAACTCTTATAATTTGAGGGCGAGGGGGATAAATTACTTCCAAGCTGTAGGCCCCACTTTGCCATTTGAAAGCAAACTGATAGTAAACTTTGTTTCCAAATCCAAGACATGAAGGCGTGAGTGAGTGTAGGACTACGCAAACCCTTATCATGGCCTTCTCTTCAATGGCAAATCTCCAAAACAAAACATATGACATTGAATTTGTATACGAGACTGATGGCTGTAGGCCTACACTGAAAATGTTTGAGCTTCAGCAGACAGTTGTGGATAAGAGCCTTGAGTTCCATAAACCTAATTGGCACACAATGCATTATGCAAATCATTCAATTAATAGAATTTCAGATTAGCAATGAATTATGCTTTCATGTTATTGAAAGCCCAAATGCATAATGCAAAGTAGATAAGGGAGAGAGAGCGCACAGGAGAGAGGGGGCAGAGAGAGGAGATGGCAGAGAAAATGAAAATTCAGCGTATTCAAATAACAGACATCCAAAATATGCAAAACATCGATCATATTCTGTCAAATTGGAGCTGAAAAATACTGCATAAGATTCCTCCTGACCATTGGAGGCCTTGACCGCAGGGCTTTACGACACTGTAACATTCTATCAGAAGTCGTTTACCTTCAGGTAGACGACTACAGGACTAGACGGTAGTAAAAGGAAAAATGTGAAAGGAATAGGCTAAGTCAAAAATGTGATTGTTTTCAAAGAGACTAACTGATGGATAGCCTATGTGAGGAGTAGTTACATGAGATCCACAGAAGACCTTGTTCTTCCATCAACCTCTAGTACTACTAGTACACCGTGGGGTGGCTAAGGAGGGGTCTCTTTACCCAACTGTGTCACATTTACTCTTCAGAAAACATAGGCTGAGCTAGTACAACTATAAAAGTTATTCCACTGGCATGCCTAGCGGGGAAGACACAAACAATGACAAACTTGGCCATTTCAATTTCAGTCTGCTTTCACTAGCAAACAGAACAAACCAGTTGGGAACAGTAGCCCTCTTTGCACAAAAAGTATTCAACCTGATAGCTAGTCTGTGACCTTGGCCTGGAACAGGTACTTACTTGCCTGTAACCAGAGTTACAAACGTGGTGGCAAACTCCACTCCAAGCTGTTTAACATTTTATCAAAAAGTTTTCATTCAAATGTCGAAGAGAAGTTAGGAGAACTACGCAATAAAGATGTCAACGTTTCCATGGATTTTTTTGGTTTTCGTCGGTGCGATCTCATTGATACAGTACCCATAACGTTGACTGTGTTCATTGCTACAGTCAAGTTACTGTAGCCAGCTAGTAATGAAAATAAGTGATCTCCTCCTAGCGGTAACCCCCCCACTGCATTGCAAATAATAGATTTACTATTATTAGATTTACTGCAATTGTTGTATCAAATCCTCGCTAGATTCTTTCAAATTAATTCTAAACATACTTCTGAGATAAATGAATATGCAAAATGTAGCTAGCTGCTAGTTAGCTAGTGTTACTTCGTGCTATTTGCTAGCTAGTGTCCATGCAAGCGAAGCTAGCTCGTTAACTATTGCCTTTTTTTCTGTAGCTATGTTCCATTACAATTTTTATTAAAGGAGTTAAATAGCTAGAGCAAACAACTCAACAGCGTTGCCGATTACAGATAAAATATGTTAAATCGCTGTGACTTTTGGCTATGAATATGGAACGCGCACCACACAAAGGAGGGAATGTCTTCTCCTCGAACGACAACAACAATCCTGGTCAGCTTTTTTCCTCCTACACGCGCCGGGTAAGATTGTAAACTAGAGCAACCATATGGTGCTGGTCTTTTCGTTTATTTGTCACGGAGTCAGACCTAATAAAATATAATCTGCAAATGAATATGTAAAATGTAGTAATGATTACCTGGTCCTGAACTTTCATATTGGCTCATTACTCCTCCGTCAGCCATATTGAATATTTAAAACAAATGCATTCAGTCAACTATAGAAGCCCTCCCACCCAGGTCGTCACTATTTGACCACGCTAGAACCGACGGAAGTAGGCCTACAGCGCTTCAAAAACCTCAAACACGATTTTAAACACTTAGACCCGACTAACCACATAATCCTACAATTAGTTTTAGAACAGATATCGTCTGTTCTAGCTCAGTTCTGCATATACTTTTAAAAAAACTTTTGCCCGTCTAGCATGTTCATCTAGTCACTAGCCTAACACTCACCTGGCATCAATTGAGACAATAACACCACTACAAATAAACCATGGCAGAGAGTAGTAATGACATGTTTTTCTTTCGCAAAGTGGAATAGTAGCATTGACTATGTTATTTGCGCGCGTGTATGTCTTCTGGCTTGAACTGTGCGAGTGCATACAGTACATGCCCATACTTGTAGGGCTAGACATACGCTCAATAGGATATTGACTGCCGTGTCAAAGTGTAGTCTTCTATCCATAATATAACAAGTAGATAGTATGTATGGGGTAAAATATTGTGATAAAAAGCACCCAGTTCAGTAGAGATGAATATGTTGAGTTCCCCTTACAATGTTAAGTGCTATGCGATTTGATTATCATACTTCCTTTTATTCTGTCTTCTATTCTTCTAACTCTGTCTCATGTTTTCGTTAAAGATGTGATCAACTAGAATCCAGGTCAGTGTCCTTAGGCATGAGGAATGAGATAAAAAATAAAATAAAACAACCAGATAATTGCTTTAACATTTATTGCAATTATAAATGCTTTGAAATGGATCGCGTTTGTGCTCCAAAAATTGTACAGCATAAATATTTTGTCTTGAACAGTAATCTAGTTTAGATTGTTTTGTAGGTTAGTTGTTGCATTTTACAATCAATGCAACAAACAGCAGACGTGTGTTACTCTACTTGCACTGCACAAGCAATGCAGTTAGGCTGAGGCAATATTTAAATATTCATATTTTGCGTCCATTTGATTATAAAATTGACTATGAGAAATAAACTCGTTTGAGTTTAGAAAGCAAAGTGCACATTTTCCCTTTTCCATTATAATAAAGCTTAGATATTTGATTTAGATGAGTATTTACATGTCAGAATGATCTATAACAACTACCTATATAATTATAAAGGTCACCCCACTTCTGAAAATAAAAAGACCACAAGCGATGTTCTAAGAAAGGCGGCTTGTGTAGCAAGTGTGCAATTTTAATTTATTAGCTGAAGAAACATATTAACATTGGATTGAGTTTCTTTCCTACTGTAAGTGTGACACTGTCTTTGATTGGTTAAGAGTCACTGCTTCTGTAACCATTTGACTTGGATTCTTGTTGTGCCCTCCAAGCTGCAACGATGTCATCGTCCTGCATTTCTGCCTCAGCCCGAGCCCGAGACCTCTGCCTAAGATCGCTGAGGAATCTGTCGACATCTTCTTCCTCTTCCTTTTCTTCCTTCCTTTCTATCCTCCCCTCCGTCTCCCCTCCACTCTCATATTGTGAGTGATGAGTAAACTTCCTCTTCGATGTATAACTCTCCTCATCTTCCTCCTCTTCCTCAGTGGCTGTGTAGGATCTTCTAGTCCTGTAGCTGCTGGAATCCACGCTGTTGGAAGAGAATTTGCCAAGTACACGTGACTCTGTGTCTGCCTGGAATCTGGAGCGATATCTGGATGCGACTTCATACTCCTCCTCTTCGTCTTCCTCCTCAGACGAGTCCCTCTGACCCCCGAAGTTATACACGGAGGCAGATGGCCCTGGATCAGTCTCGTCTTCTGCACTATAGGACGCTGGTTTCCTTGAAGGAGGCATGACGTTGGTTAGCCAATCATCAACACTGGTGTTCTTTTCTTTCTCCAGAGCGGTGGAGAGATTTAGGCAGCCCGAAAGGCCATAGCTTCGCGTAGGTGCTTTCTTTTTCTCTGGTGCAGGTGGGAGAGACGTCTTTATCTTTCCTGTTAAATAGTCATCCTCCTTCTCTTCCTCCTCTTCGCCCTCGTCCTTGGGCTTCTTCTTCTTGTAGAGTGTGCTGCGCTTGTTATCTTCGACAATCTTCTTCACCCCGTAGCAGGCCATCTTGTTCCTCATCTCCGACTGCATCTGCTTGTCCATGGAGTCCAGCTTCTGTAGGTTGACCTGGTCCGCAAAAAGGCTGTAGAGGGGCACGCTGGTGGTGGTGATCTTGCTCCTGCGGGAGCCCAGACCGGAGATGCTGGAGAGATTACTGGTAGAAGAAGCAGCACTTCTACCAGAGAGCACAGACTCGGCCCTGCCAGCACTGACACCGTGATGAGCCAGCGAGCTCGAATAGGACGCTCCACTCAGCATAGAAGCCTTGTCATCGTCCAAGCCACGTCTTGCTGGCCCTAACACACTAGATGTCCCACCGAAACTTAGCACCGATCCAGCCTGGGACGGGGGGAGGCTCATCTCACGCTCCTTCTGGATGAGGGTCTCGGACACCACATTGGCGATCCAGTTCTGAATGCTGGACAGGTCGACCATGGGCTCCCCACCAGGTCCCTGCATTGTGGGCACAGGGATCATGGGGACTTGGGGAATGCCCTGTGGAATTCCTGAGCCCATAGAGGCCTGAGATCTGGTGCTGCGGGCTTGGGATACAGAAGACCTGCCACTCAGCATGGACATGTTGTCATCATTGGCAACACGTCCGGCTTGTGAGCCGTCAGGCTGGGCGAAGAAGGCAGAGAGCGGCAGGGTGCTTCCGCTCATGGAGCTCTCCGTCTCCCAGCCACACATGGACTGACTCTCCTCCAGTGTCTTCCGCGAGCGCTCCAGGAGCTCCTCCCGCCTCTGTCTCCTCTTGGCTGTGGCCGAGTCCTCGCCACGGCTCATCTCCACAATGTCATCTTTTGTTGCCTTGTTGTCCTCTCCAAGCCGCTTTGCCTGTTTCATCTTCCAGGTCTGGTAGGCTGTCAGGTTGACGTCCTCCAGTGCCGGAGTGTGGGCCTCAGCATCGCCATCTCCCTGCTCCCCACTGCCCCATACACCCCCGGCTCTTTTCTCCCCATCCCTCCCTTCATCATTCTTATTCCAGCCAAACTGGATCCTCTTCACCCTCCAGCGCTCCAGGGGAGTTAGGTTCTCCTTGTTCCTCTTGCAGAAGTTGTACATGGAGCTGGTGTCAGAGAGCACGCTCTCCACGTCGTCCTTGATTGTCTGCTTCTTATTTTGTATCCCCTCCATCGCCGTGCTCTCACTGTTGTTGTCGTCGTCCTTCTTGCGGTAGCGCGCTGCCGCCTGCTCCTCGATCTCCTTCAGACGCTGCTTCCACAGGTCAGAGTAGCTGCTGCAACTGGCCGTGGACACTGACTCTGAGGGGGAGTGCCGCGGGCGCCGCTTCAGGCGCTCTTTCATGGCCTGGACGTCCTCACTGGTCACGCTCTCCAGGTCTTCTGTTGCCCCAGGACCCTGCATGCCCCCCAGGAGAGACTCCTCGTCCCCAGCCTCGCTCATCAGCTGTTGCTCCCACCACTCTTCGCTCTGGTACTTCTCATTCCTCCTCTGCCACTCGCGGATCATGCTCATGCCATCTTCATCCCCATCCTCTGCATCCTCCCCACCGTCGCCAGCGTCTTTTCCAGGCAGGGCCAGGCCCTCTGTTGTCTCTGCCCGTTCCAGGCCCATCCGCAGCCCTCCAAAAACACCGTCCCTGAGGGCGGCGGCTGCCGCAGACGAGGCCACGCTACTCATCACGCTTTGGCTGTCCTCCTCCTCCTCCATCATGATGGAGTGGGCCTTCACGCCCATCATGCTCTCTTCGTCGTCAAACAGGTGGGCGCGAGTGTGGGCGTCGATGACGGAGCATTGGCTGAGGGTGTCGTCATCATCGTCATCACGCTCCTCTAGTAGCGTCTCGTTAAGCTGACGCAGCTGTTTTAGGAAGCCCTCGTTGGGGTTGATGGGTCGCTTCTTCCTCAGAGTGGTCAGTGCCTCCATGATGGTCATGTGTTGGAAAATCATGAGGTAGGCAGCCACCAGCACAGCGGAGCGGCTCTCGCCCATCATAGAGGACACCAGGACCTTACCTGCAGGAGAAGAAGACAAAAACACACTTCCCATTGGTTACACTTGACATAAGAAATAACTATTTTTCAGTGTTTACATGTAGTTAATTAAAGATACATTTGCAACGTAAGGGATAAGCAAATGACAATACTGATTTCATGAATCTGAAAGTATCAGGTACCAGTTTGATGATAACAGCTGTAGCTGTAGGAGGCTAATACATTTTATGTGCAGGTAGAGCCAGCATGACGTCTGCTCTGCAAGGACACTCTATAACCAGCAGAGGGCTGTATTCCCTTCCAGTTGTGACTGTATCACTCCTAAACACTGTACCCCCCCCCCCCAGGTATAAACTCTGACATCATAACCCATGATATGATAACCCCCAAGGTGCCAGGTTTGAAATGTGATACGTTGCCTACTCCCTCCCTGTAGCGGAAAGGACCGCGAGGCCCCGCAGACCCAAACCTATGACATGAATACTAGTTACTCCTGCCTGACATTTAACCTGATTCTTAACAAATAAGTGTTTATTTAACTCAAGCGGTCAGTGGATCTAATCTATTTGGGGTTTAATTAGAGTTGGGGGGGGGGGGGGGGGGTTGAAAAGCTTTAGAAGATGATTCACCTGCCTAAACAGAGTCCAGATATAGCTAGGCTATCCCTGTCCATTGGCTCTGAGTGACCTCCCTAAAATAAGACTGACGGCCACCCCTGGTTATGATGAGTAATTAGGAGTAGTCTATAGATTAGTCTAGAATCTAGATGGAACTCCAAGTAGTCTCTGGATTGGTCTAGAGATTGAATTCCAAGCCTCATCATCACTGAGTCCAGTTAAGCCAAAGCAAACAATACAGAGATTGGTTCTACTATGTCCAGGTTAGCCCAGACTCAAGGTCCATGGAAATGGGAGAAAAACACGAGATCACACAAGAAGACGTTATGAACGTCGTATCCATTAAATATCCTGGTAATAGCTCTCCCTCGCTGTCTGGTAGGATAGGTGGAAGTTTCACCATATTACTTTCATCAATCAAATCCAGGTAGATCTACAAATGCATAGGCTGTAGGGTCTGAGGTGACCCACCACATTGAGAATTGGGCCTTGATCCACCAATAAGAACACACAAAAGAACACTGACTCACCCTTGTGTGTCAACAGGGCCTCATCCAGGAACTCAGCGCAGGTTCTGAAGTGAGGGGAGATGTCAGACTCTGCAAAGTCATCTACCTCGATACCCATGTAGCCGATGTTCATGCCAGCGTAGAAGGCCTCCCCTGTGTAGACCCCGGTACCGTGGGCAGCGTTCAGGATGTGGGTGATACCCATGCGCTTCAGACGAGCTTTATTGACAGCCACAGATCTGCAAAACAGAGGAAGGAACAAGCAACGCTGTTGTTGTTGTGGTCATAGAGTCACGGTTATGAAATGGCTGGTAAGGACATGGAGTATCCATGACAAGTACACTGACCCGAAATAGACTCGTTTACAAAGTATTATAAACTGGGTGGTTCGAGGGATGAATGCTGACTGGCTGACTGGCTGACAGCCGTGGTATATCAGATCGTATAACACGGGTACGACAAAACATGTCTTTTTACTGCTCTAATTACGTTGATAACCAGTTTATAATAGCAATAAGGCACCTCTGGGATTTGTAGTATATAGCCAATATACCACGGCTAAGGGCTGTATCCAGGCACTCTGCGTTGTGTTGTGCATAAGAACAGCCCCTAACCATGGTATATTGACCATATACCACACCCACTCGGGCCTTGTTGCTTAATTATACCATAGGAGGTGAACAGCTATCTATCTGTCATTCTATTGACACTCAGTGAAGTTGTCTATGGTGAAAGTGAGGTGGGGGTAAATCTGTCTGGAATGATGTTCCATGAGCTATGCATATAACGCTGTATTTTGAAGGGCGGAGCATGTGTGTGTGTGTGTGTGTGTGTGTGCTTGTGTGTGATGCGTGTATGGGGATATGTAATGCATACAGTAACTTCCACAGCACAGTGAGTGACTCACTTCTCAGCGATGAATATGTTGTTCCACACCTCGTCCACGGGGTTGTTGGGGGCCTCCAGGCGGTCCTGTACCATGGCCCGCTGGATGTCCATCACACAGGGGGTGTTATAGGGGCTGCGGTCATCGATCATGTCCTTCACCCGGTTGTAGAGGTCCTCCACCATCAGCTGTTCCGCTGTCTCCAACATGCTGTCTGGGGTACTCTCTGTCCTGATACCCCGTTTTGGGAGCTCTGAGGAAAGGAAAGAGCAGACTATTCAGATACACACACACACACACACACACACACACACACACACACACCCTACTGCCTAATCCACAATATTACATAATTCATTGCATCTAAACGTGTAAGTAGGCTACAGACAGTGGCTAGATTGAAGGAAATAACTTTGTGCTGCAAAACTCCCCACCCTCTGTGTCAGTCTTTACAAACCATACCAGGAGTATGTCACATTTGCAGACAGCATCCGTTAAGGATAGACAGCTGCTGCAGGGACACACTGTTAGAAAGCAAAGTAACCTATTCAAAGTTAGTTAGGAGCATAATTGTGGTGTGTTGGCGAACGCATTACCCCAATCAGACAGTCTAGCTATGGATAATGGCTTGGACGTCCCTAGCTGGATATTGCCATAATGAACACATTGTATTCTCAGGTAAGAGACAGAGGTGATTACTCTAATGCTACAGTATAATCAAATCAAACTTTATTTGTCACATGCACCAAATACAACAAGTGTAGACTTTACCATGAAATGCTTACTTACAAGCCCTTAAAACCTCATAAGGATCCGCCCCTTTTTTAAAAACATTTTTGTCTAAAATGACATAACCAAATCTAAATGCCTGTAGCTGAGGCCCTGAAGCAAGGATAGGGCTATTCTTGATATCATTTGAAAGGAAACACTTTGAAGTTTGTGGAAATGTGAAAGGAGTGTAGGAGAATATAACACATTAGATCTGGTAATGCAAGAGAAAGGCAATAATGTATTATTCCAGCACAGGTTCCATTTAGATTTTGGCCACTAGATGACAGCAGTGTATGTGCAAAGTTTTAGACTGATCCAATGAACCATTGAATTTCTGTTCAAAATGTTGAATGAAAACTGCCCAAATGTGCCTAATTTGTTTATTAATAACTTTTCAAGTTCAAAACTGTGCACTCTACTCAAACAATAGCATGGTATTCTTTCACTGTAATTGCTACTGTAAATTGGACAGTGCAGTTAGATTAACAAGAATTTAAGCTCTCTGCCAATATCAGATATGTCTATGTCCTGAGAAACTTTCTTGCTACTTACAACCTCATGCTAATCGCATTAGCCTATGTTAGCTCAAACGTCCCATGTGGGACCCACTGATCCAAAAGTGCAGTTCAAGAAGAGTTAAGAAAATATTTTCCAAATAAACTAAAGTAAAAATGTTTTTTAAAGTAACACAATAAAATAACAATAACGAGGCTATATACAGGGGGTACCGAGTCAGTGTGCAGGGGTACAGGTTAGTTGACGTAATTTGTACATGTAGGTAGGGGTGAAGTGACTATGCATAGATAATAAACAGCGAGTAGCAGCAGTGTACAAAACAAATGGAGGGGGGGGGGGGGGGTCAATGTAATAGTCCTGTGGCCATTTGATTAATTGTTCAGCAGTCTTATGGCTTGGTGGTAGAAGCTATTAAGACTTGGTGCTCCGGTACTGCTTGCCGTGCTGCTAGTCTATGACTTGGGTGACTGGAGTCTGACAATTGTATGGGCTTTCCTCTGACACCGCCTATTGGATAATAGAGCATTGATTATTTAACTGCTTTTTAAGCTAAATTGGCCATTCGGGGACAAACCACAGCTTTATCTCTATGGGACAAATACAATATGTATGTGGAGCCAGGCACACGCAATGTGCTTGGCACCAGTACAGTATTTTTTTTAACTAGGCAAGTCAGTTAAGAGCAAATTCTTATTTACAATGACAGCCTACCAGGGAACAGGGGGTTATTTTTACCTTGTCAGCTCTGGGATTTGATCCAGCAACCTTTCGGTTACTGGCCCAACACTCTAACCACTAGGCTGCCCCAAGCTGATCTGTATAAGGTGAACCTGCAAACAGGACTAGTGGTGGCTGTTTTTCCCCGGCTTTCTTTGTGGTTCCACCCTTCAACTTTCTTTAACCTATCGAGAGCTTGGGACTATAAGGTTCTATCTGTATTTTAGTCAACATGTAGTTATTGAAACAGCCTTGTTCTGTTCAATGTTCTCTACCTATACAGTAGTCTAAATACCTACATTCATGTTAAGTTCAAAAGAATACAAGATAAAAGTAGTTCAAACTACTCATTCAAACCAATGAGGGTTCAGAACTTCAAAGCCAATTATCTCAGAATCATCTTTTTCTAGATAGAACCTTATAGTCACAAGCACTCACTTTGTCGACAGCCATGCTTCTCTAGGTGAACAGCATTTATAAAATTGTATTCTGCCAATATGAAAGCTTTCATTTAGATGTTTTAAATCATAATGTTCAGATCCACTCACAAGGCAAAAAAACAGCATGTGAGTTATGTGTGGTTGGTGGAATGAATCTGTGTCTCACCCTCGTTGATGATTTGTTTGGCAGCTATAGCTGAGGACAGGTGAATGGGCTCCATATAGATGCTCTCGGCATCCGACCCTGATATCACGGAGAATCTGGACTCAGAGATCACGGAGAAACTGCAAAAGTATAGAGACATAGTCATAATCATATGAATATAATTACTAAGCAAACCGGGGGGGGGTGTGATTGATTTAGCCTGACATGCAGGGTGGGTGGAGTTGGCACTTTTGGGACATTTAAACAGCTTGGAAAATTCCAGAAAATTATGTCATGGCTTTAGATGCTTCTGACAGGCTAACTGACATCATTTGAGTCATTGGGAGGTGTACCTGTGGATATATTTCAAGGCCTACCTTCAAACTCAGTGCCTCTTCACTTGACATCATGGGAAAATCAAAAGGAATCAGCCAAGACCTCAGAAATAAATTGTAGACCTCCACATGTCTCGTTCACCCTTGAGAGCAATTTCCAAACGCCTGAAGGTACCACATTCATCTGTACAAACAATAGTACGCAAGTATAAACACCATTGGACCACACAGCCGCCATACCGCTCAGGAAGGAGACGCGTTCTGTCTCCTAGAGATGAACGTACTTTGGTGCGAAAAGTGCAAATCAATCCCAGAACAACAGCAAAGGACCCTGTGAAGATGCTGGAGGAAACAGGTACATAAATATCTATATCCACAGTAAAACGAGTCCTATATAGACAAAACCTGAAAGGCCGCTCAACAAGGAAGAAACCACCTGCCAAAACCATCATAAAAAAGACAGACTATGGTTTGCAACTGCACATGGGGACAAAGATCATACTTTTTGGAGAAATGTCCTCTGGTCTGATGAAACAAAAATAGAACTGTTTGGCTATAATGACCATCGTTATGTTTGGAAGAAAAAGGGGGACGCTTGCAAGCCGAAGAACACCATCCCAACCGTGAAGCATGGGGGTGGCAGCATCATGTTGTGGAGGTGCTTTGCTGCAGGAGGGCCTGGCGCACTTCCCAAAATAGATGGCATCATGAGGAAGGAAATTTATGTGGATATATTGAAGCAACATCTCAAGACATCAGTCAGGACGTTAAAGCTTGGTCGCAAATGGGTCTTCCTGTAAGGGGCGTGTGACTGGCTGCAGGGAAGTCAGGCGCAGGAGAGCAGAACTGGGTAATAACCGGAGCAGTTTAATAAGCAAAACCAATGGTACCCAGAACAAGTAAAGTACCCAGTATGGTTCTCAATCAGGGACAGCTGTCTATCTTTGTCTCTGATTGGGAACCATACTTAGGTACCCTTTTTCCCACCTGTGTTTGTGGGAAGTTAACTTTGTTAATGGCACACAGCCTGAAGCTTCACGGTTTGTTTTGTATTGTTTATTGTTTTGTTTGGCGTCATTTCGAATAAAAGAGAAAATGTACGCTCACCACGCTGCACCTTGGTCCAGTTCCTTCAACAGCCGTGACAGCCCTGGGTGGGTCATTTCCCATTACAGAACTACAAGAACAGTGGGTCTCCATGTATGCTTACCTGCTGGGGGAGGGACAGCGGAGATAGTGGGACTGAATAGATTTGACCTTAGTCGCCTCCTTTTCTCTCTCTCCATCAGGCACCGTCTGATCGCCCTCGCTCGGTGACGCCATGGCAACGCAATCCTTCCTTTCTTGTCTTCAAGGATGTGGGAAACAGAAATTCCTCTGATTCACAGAGGAAATTCATTGGTGAAACAAGCTCAGATTAGAATTCAAGGAATGTACTAATGGACAAAACACAAACTATTGCAGACACAAATACACACAGAATATGGTTGATAGTTACTGTGTTTTCACTGGATTCCCAAACACAATTATGTGTTATGAAAGCAGACATTACTCTTTCAAAAAAAATCTAGTTCTTGATCCTGGAAAGATGTTCCAGGAAACCTGAATGTCTCTGTCATTACTATAACATTAAGGAAACCTGAATGTCTCTGTCATTACCATAACATTAAAGCCTGAATGTCTCTATCATTACCATAACCCTAACCCTAACCTGAATGTCTCTGTCATTACCATAACATTAAGTGCTAACCTGAATGTCTCTATCATTACCATAACATTAAGTGCTAACCTGAATGTCTCTATCATTACCATAACATTAAGTGCTAACCTGAATGTCTCTGTCATTACCATAACATTAAGTGCTAACCTGAATGTCTCTATCATTACCATAACCCTAACCCTAACCTGAATGTCTCTATCATTACCATAACATTAAGTGCTAACCTGAATGTCTCTGTCATTACCATAACATTAAGTGCTAACCTGAATGTCTCTGTCATTACCATAACCCTAACCCTAACCTGAATGTCTCTATCATTACCATAACCCTAACCCTAACCTGAATGTCTCTATCATTACCATAACCCTAACCCTAACCTGAATGTCTCTATCATTACCATAACCCTAACCCTAACCTGAATGTCTCTGTCATTACCATAACCCTAACCCTAACCTGAATGTCTCTGTCATTACCATAACCCTAACCCTAACCTGAATGTCTCTGTCATTACCATAACCCTAACCCTAACCTGAATGTCTCTGTCATTACCATAACCCTAACCCTAACCTTGCCTCATAAGAAGTGCATCATTCTAACAGATTGCTATTTCTTCACAGCCACATAAACATCTAAAACACACAGCCTCCATTTGTGGATCATGACAGACTAGAGAGATGAAAAGGGCTGTATCAACTGTTCATCACATAAACCCAATAAATATGATGAGGTACGTATGCTTCATCACTCTTAACCCTACTGATAGTCAACAGGCAGTCACTTACTGTCACATCTGAAAAACTGCAATCATCTGAGATTATACTGAAAGCATGAATATGTGTATGTGTTTTGTGTGTGTGTGTGTATGTCAGCCTGAGTATTTATTTTTAGCAACAAGGACAGCTGCACAGAGCCTTCAGGCCCAGTGGTGTGACAGAGCAGTGAAAAGAGGGTGAAGATACCACAGTTCTGTCCCGTAACCACCCCTCCCCCCACAAAGGTGAACCTAACCTCAGACGTTGTCTCTTACCTGAGCTGGTTATAGCTGTGGTCCGCCTTTCACTGTTGGGACGTTGGGACTGTGGGATTGTAGGGGGCCGAGAGAGAGACCTAAACCAAACTTATAAGAGAGTCCCCAACCCTATCTGCCACCCCCTCCCCCACCCTTACCCCTTTGTGGACACTCCCCCTGACACCTTACACCCCTGTGACATCACCACAGCTTCTCTCAGAGGAACATTATTAATCCTGTGAGCCTGGGGTCCAGCCAAGTCCAGATACAAAGGTGCAGCAATTGGTTAAACACACACAAATATCTGTTTATTTAGATGGACAATGGATGCACTTCTGATTCGTCTTATAAATCTGTTATTATGTGTGTGTGTGTGTGTGTGTGTGTGTGTGTGTGTGTGTGTGTGTGTGTGTGTGTGTGTGTGTGTGTGTTTGATTGTCATTCTATTTAGGGGGTCTGCAGTCTGTGTTATCTCCAGCTGACAATGTGTCTGGCTCTAAATATATATATATATAGAGAGAATGCAGGCTAGTCACTGGGTCGGGCTCTTACACCTACCTAAGGACACACAGAGACACACACTGAGACACACACATAGACACACACACACACACTGAGACACACCAGGACACGCACACACACACACACACACACACACAGAGATACACACAGAAACACACACACACAGAGACACTAACACACACCAAGACACACACACATACAGTACCAGTCAAAGGTTTGGACACACCTACTCATTCAAGGGTTTTTCTTTATTTTTACTATTGTAGAATGATAGTGAAGAAATCAAAACTATGAAATAACACATTTGGAATCATGTCGTATCCAAAAAAAGTGTTAAAAGAATCAAAATATATTCTATATTTGAGATTCTTCAAAGTAGCCACCCTTTGCCTTGATGACAACTTTGCACATTCTTGGCATTCTCTCAACCAGCTTCACCTGGAATGATTTTCCAACAGTCTTAAATTTTTTTTTATATACTTTGTTTTTATTGTAGGAACACAACGGAAGTACAAATAAAGTAAAACAAAAGAACAACAAAAAGGATCTGGCAGTTACAGTGCACGTCATACCTTCATCATATTAGTTACATTGACATCTTTGAATGTTTTGAACTTTTTCATGTACGAAACACATTTTCCCAGTATTCCTGACCTCTCTCCTCTTGTGTTCAAAGGTCATACGCTCCATGTGGTGTATTTCTTCTACAAAGTCTATCCATTGTGTCACTGTGGGAGGGTCTTTTTGTAGCCATTTAGTAGTGATAGGCTTTTTACTGGCTGCCAGTAGGACCTTCAAGAGGTACTTTTCTCTATTGTTTAAGTTATCAGGTATTTCACCCAAGTACAAAGAAATGAATGTTTGTTCTATGTCAAATCCCATTATTTTTTCCAATGATAGATCTTATTTCTCCCCAGTAGGTTTCGATTGCGGGGCAAGTCCAAAAGATATGAGAGTGATCCACCCTCGATAGGCCGCATTCTCTCCAAACTGATTTCAGTTTAGGTGTTATGAAGAAACGTATAACATTCTTCCAACAGAATTTTCTCCATGACCTTGAGTTGGTGGAGCTTTGTTGAGTCTCTAATATGTTCAACCATGTTTCATTAGTTATTTCAATTTTAAGTTCCTCCTCCCATTTATTTTTATTATAGTAGAATGTTTCTTTGAGGTTTGAATACCAAAGTAGAGATTTTAGAGTTTTTTTGTTACTCCCCAAGTTGTATGCGTTAGTGAATACTTGGATTAATTTTGGAAGTGCTCGAGGGTCAGTCACTTTTATCTCCCTTGAGAAATAGTGTCGAACTTGTAGGTATCTGTAAAAATCTTGTTTATCCAAGCCATGTTTTTTACTTAGGTCCTGGAAGTTATCTAGGTCCCCATTCCTTATAATTGTACTGAATGATGTGATGCCTTTCTGCGTCCATTGTTTAAATCTGCTGTCCTGAGTTGCAGGGATGAAGCTGGGGTCGTATGCGGGCCAACTCAGCAGTTTGATCTCTCTGTCTAAATTATTTTGCTTAACTACCCTAAACCATCTCTTCAGAGAGAAATGAATCCACTGATTTTGTCTACTGTATATTTTTATTACCATGTCCTTATTTCCCTAAACTGACTGTATGGGTATCTCTGTCAGAGTAGTCTCCATGTCTTTCCATTTGGATTCGTATTCTGAATTGCGCCAACACACCAGAGGTCTCAATGGGCTGACACATAATCATCTTTTAGGTTTGGTAAGGCCATACCCCCACAGTTGTTTGGTAATTGTAATGTTGCATATCTAGTTCTTGGTCTCTTCCTGTTCCAGATAAACCTTGATATCCGTTTATACCTCAACTGTTTAGGCAGGATTTCTATGGGCAGTGATTGGAACAAATACAGTAACCTCAGCAGGATGTTCATTTTGATTGTTTCAATTCTACTACTAAGATCTAAGGGAAGTGAATTCCACCTGTCCAGGTCATCATATATTTTCTTGTTGATGTGATGGTAATTCATGCAATAAAGTTTGGGTGTATCTTTTGGTAGATATACTCCAAGATATTTCATGGATGAAGAGGTCCAGTGGAAGTTATATCTCCTCTTCAGCTCTTCCTGTGAGGTATAATTATATACTAAGGCTTGGATCTTGTGTACGTTAAGCACATACCATGAATATGTTCCAAATGTTTATAAAACATCCATCAATCCAGGTACACTTGAGCCTGGGTCTTTAAGGAATAACAGAACGTCATCAGCATACATGCATATTTTATGTTCACTGCCTCTTATTGTTATTCCCTCTAAAGTTGGGTCCTGTCTTATTGCCTGTGCTAATGGTTCGAGGTACAAGGAGAAGAGTGTGGGTGAAAGATTACAGCCTCGTCTTGCCCCTCGCTCTAATTTTATCGTTCGTGACAAATGTCAATTTTTTCTAGCGGTCGGACGCGAATATAGTGTTTTGATGCACTGTGTCACTTCTTTGTTGAAACCCAATCTTTCCATAACTTGGAATAGGTAATCCCATCCCACTGAATCAAATGCTTTTTCTGCATCTAGACTGATTCATATTGCACTTGTCTTATTCTGAGTAATGTGGTCCATGACATTTAGTGTTCTCCTTATATTGTCCTGTGTCTGCCTATTTTGTATGAAACCAGTTTGATCTCCATCAATCAATTCTGGGATTATGTTCTCCATTCTTTTGGCTACTATTGATGCATATAGTTTATAATCCGTGTTAAGAATTGCGATAGGTCTATATGAACTGCATTCCTTCTTATCTTTACCCTCTTTTGGGATTACAGATATGATGGCCTCTCTCCAAGACGGTGGGAGACCCCCCTCCCGCAGAGTCCAGTTAAAACAGGCCTTAAGTAGAGGTGTTAGTTGTTCTCTGAAGGTCTTGAACCATTCTGAAGGGAAGCCATCAGGGCCTTAAGTAGAGGTGTTAGTTGTTCTCTGAAGGTCTTGAACCATTCTGAAGGGAAGCCACCAGGGCCTTAAGTAGAGGTGTTAGTTGTTCTCTGAAGGTCTTGAACCATTCTGAAGGGAAGCCACCAGGGCCTTAAGTAGAGGTGTTAGTTGTTCTCTGAAGGTCTTGAACCATTCTGAAGGGAAGCCATCAGGGCCTTAAGTAGAGGTGTTAGTTGTTCTCTGAAGGTCTTGAACCATTCTGAAGGGAAGCCACCAGGGCCTGGAGACTTGTTTACTTTTAGTTGAGATATTGTTTATTAATTTCTTCGGTGGATATTTCAAAAGGTAGTCCATCATGTTGCTCTGCCCCAATTAAGGGGAGATCAAGTGAGTTAAAAAATTGCTCTATTGTCTGTGCATCTGCCTTCTCTGGTTGCTTGTACAGATTTGTGTTATATGATTCAAATGCATTCTGTATTTCATCTCATTTGCATGTGATTTTCTTTGTTTTGGGGTCTTTTATTTTGAAAATGGTATTCTGTGCTTGTTGTTTCCTGAGTCCCCATGCTAGTAATTTGGTTGCTTTTGAGCCTGCTTCATAATATCGTTGTTTCAGGAACCTGAGCTTTTTCTCTACTTCTTCTCTATAAATCTGGTCAATTTCCTGTTTTACCTTTTGAATCTCTCATAATATAAAAGGGTCTTTGTATTGACTGTGAGATCGTTCTAAGTTTCTTAGAACAGGGTTTCCTGTAATTTCAGCAGTTTCTGTGCTTTAATCATTTTCTTGAGAGATGATGTGGCTATGATCTTTCCTCTAATAACCGCCTCAGCTGCATCCCACAATGTAGCAGGAGATACTTCCCCGTTATAATTATTCTCCAGATAGATGTTCAATTCTGACTTTATTGATTCCTTGAATGCTGGATCATTTAGCATGCTCGTATTAAGTCTCCATAGAGTATTTCTTGGTTTGCTATCAAGGTGAAGGTAAGGTAAACTCTATTATGATCTGATAAGTCGCTCTGCCTGATCCAACAATCCTTAAGCCCGTGTCTATCTGCACTGTACATGAAAAAGTAGTCTAACCTGGAGTATTCAGTGTGGCGGGCTGAGTAAAAAGTATATTCCTTATCGGTCTCGTGGGTGTCACGCCATACATCGAGCAGTCCTAGATCCTGCAGTATCCTATTGATCTTTTTAGCAACTAGACTCATTTTCCTATTTTGATTTGTGCTGTCCAATTTTGAGTTTAAAATTGTGTTAAAATCCCCTCCACAGATAAGAGTGCCAGAGGTTTCTGTGGCAATTAAATCAAACACCTTCCTGTAGAAGACCATGTCACTCCCTGGGGGCACGTTTACATTAAATAAATGTAACTTCCTTGTTATCCAGTTTACATTTAACAAGTATAAATCTACCCTCCTTGTCTTTTATTTCTGACATAAACTCTAAATTAACTGAATTTGGTGTCAAGATTGCAACTCCCCTTCTACCCATTTTGTAAGAAGAAAAAAAGTATTCCTATATCCCATTTTCTTTAGTTTCTCGTGTTCAGGTGTGGAGAAGTGAGTTTCCTGCCAGAATAGTATGTCGCTTCTCTCCCGTTTCATCTTTGCTATTACCTTACTTCTCTTGATGTCACTCCCCAGTCCGTTTACATTGAGACTTATTATGAGCTTAAATTATGAGCTTAAATCGATACATCCCCATGATGCATCGATATAAATTAAAAAAACCTGTGCACCATATCTGCCTGCTTATCTTGAGCCTAAAAATGAACTAAAAATCAAGAACGATAATAAAGTAAACCAAAGTAGGAAAATATTTTGGTATTTGGACTCCCATGTCAGAGGACTGTCGCTTGCCTCTGGGGTTTGAGGGGATGAGCCTGTCCGCAGGATGGGCCCCTCGCTCAGATATGAAAATGCGTGACGTAGTCACAAACAAGACCTGGTGGAACCAAAAATAATAAGGGTGCCTATTTCGTCGCTTATACACATCGGTTAATTACAAGTGAAAACTATATCGGTCATGTGTGCATATCATGAATCCTCCCCTCGATATGCCCTTCTGTCGCCCCGTTGTCAATGTGTCATTAATCCTTAGTTCAAATATATGTTATTAACGTGATGCTACTTAGTGTGTTCATAAAGAACACACTTTTGGCTACTCACCCTTGTTCAGCATTGGGGGGAAAATAGGGGAGATATTATACCTATTGCCATGTCAACCGTAACAACCCAACATCTTAACAGCTCGCGGTAACTATTAATTCGGGTTAAATCCGATTCAGCGTCTTCCACCTTCCCCTGGAAATGCCTGAGTCTCTCTCGGATGTGAACGTCCTCTCTCCGAGGTGGTTTCCCTCTTTCGCCATGACTCTGCTTGTCGACAACGATCCATAGGAGAGCCTGCTCGAGTCTTTCCACCGGTGATGTTGCCTTTCTCCTGGTGGTATACTCCACTGGGATGCCCCTCGACTTCAGATCCTCAGCCGCCTCGTCTGCATGCTTGTATGTAACCGGGCCATTTTCCAGAAATACCCGCATTTTTGCCGGGAATGGTGTTTGGAAGCGTATACCCATCTCTTTAAGTGCTTTCTTAATGGGGTGTAATCTTTCCTTCTTTTCAGTATCTCTCCTGCTTAGTCATGATCAAAGAACACTCGATGGCCTTGGAAGCTAACAGGCTTTTTCCAGGTTGCATGTAAGACTTTCTCTTTGACTGAGAATTTTAGGAACCGTACTATTATGGGTCTTGGTGGGGTGCTGCTGAGAGGGTTTGGGGCAAGACCTCGGTGTGCTCTCTCAATTCCCAGTGTCGTCAGTGTCGTCTTCAAGTATGTCTTTGAATCGACCATCCACGAATTTGGGCATAGAGTCTTTTTCTGCACCCTCTACTACATTATAAAGTCTAATGTTGTTTCGACGTGAGAAACCTTCGAGTTCTGTCACTTTTGCCTGTAGTGCGTGTTGGTTTTTCAGTGATTGTTCAAGTATTTCCTTGACTGCAGAGTTCCATGTGTCTGTTTCCCCAATGCGCTGTTCTGCGTCCCCCATTGTTAGTATAATTTCATTATTCCAATATGTTTTCATTAATTGAATTCACTTAGTCTATTTTATGAGAATTTGTAAGATTTTTATTTGTATAAAATAGACAGAGACCAGTCTTATCAAAAATAGATAATAGTATTTATTCTCGGAGCGCACTGCCATGTAACCACGAACAACAGTTTATATACAAAATATGACGTCATAGGTATTCTTTCTCCCAAGTTCAAAAGTTCATTCGAGATAAACCTTCCGAAGTTTTCATCCATCACCATTCAGCAGACAGTTCCAGCTAATGGAAAACCTAAGAAGACACATACTGCCTTATCTGAACATTCCAGAGCTAAGTTGAGTCGGTTCAACCATAGGTTAATGACCCTTTCTGCTTACTTAAAAAAAAACACTTCCAATCCTCTCCAACCTGGCTGGAATGGTATTTATTTAATGTAATTACCCCCTGTTTCAGGCTCCACAATCCCTCACTTAAGAATTCATATTGTTAATCAGATATAATAAAACAGAGTATAAGTTTACTTAGTTACAGTTCTATTTAAAATGGGGATATTGTTTAGTCATTATTCATAAAATTCCTAACACCCATTCTTGTAGATATGCTGTGAAGTTCTTCTTTGTTTTCTCCAAGTTTCTGGTTAATGTCCTTCTTGAACTCATTTAGTTATTTTCTTACATCTTCTCGAAGTTCCTCTCGTAAGCCTGTGAGCGCCTCGCGCAATTCCTCCTTTATCACCTCACGAAATGAGGGTTATTTTGCTGCTGCTATCTTATTTGCGCTGGCATTAGCCATCTCGGGTTCATCAACGATTATATCTTCTGCTGTCTTGTTACGGGCTGTTGCTGTAGCTCCGCGACCTTTTCCTATTTTCCCCTTTTCATTTTGCGTAAGTTATTACAATGCTCAGAGTAAGTACTTGAATTTAGGGGGGGGGGGGGGGGGGGGGGGGGGGGGGGGTGGTAATACCCAACAGTGTGAAAAACTAGGCAGCCATTCCTAAGTTGTGTCACCGGAACCCCCTTTTCCAACAGTCTTGAAGGAGTTCCCACATATGCTGAGCACTTGTTGGCTGCTTGTCCCTCACTCTGCGGTCCAACTCATCTCACACCATCTCAATTGGGTTGTGGTCGGGTGATTGTGGAGGCCAGGTCATCTGATGCAGCACTCCATCACTCTCCGTCTTGGTCAAATAGCTTTTACACAGCCTGGAGGTGTGTTTGGGTTATTGTCCTGTTGAAAAACAACTTATAGTCTCAGTAAGCGCAAACCAGATGGGATGGCATATCGCTGCAGAATGCTGTGGTAGCCATGCTGGTTAAGTGTGCCTTGAATTCTAAATAAATCACAGACAGTGTCACTTGCAAAGCACCCCCACACTATCACACCTCCTTCACCATGCTTTACGGTGAGAACCACACGTGTACTCTGCATCTCACAAAGACAGCGGTTGGAACCAAAAATCTCAAATTTGGATTCATCAGACCAAATGTCAAATTTCCACCGGTCTAATGTCCATTGCTCGTGTTTCTTAGCCCAAGCAAGTCTCTTCACCTTTTGGTGTCCTTTAGTAGTGGTTTCTTTGCAGCAATTCGACCATGAAGGCCTGATTCACAGTCTTCTCTGGCTGCATTTTCTGAGGCTGGTAACTCTAAGGAATCTATCCTCTGCAGCAGGTCTTCCATTCCTGTGGCAGTCCTCATCATAGCACTTGATGTATTTTGCGACTGCACTGAACTTGATATTTTCCGTATTGACTGACCTTCATGTCTTAAAGTAATGATAGACTATAATTTTTCTTTGCTTATTTGAGCTGTTCTTGCCATAATTTGGACTTGGTCTTTTACCAAATAGGGCTGTCTTCTGTATACCACCCCTACCTTGTCCCAACACAACTGATTGGCTCAAATGCTTTAAGAAGGAAAGAAATTTAACAAGGCACACCTGTTAATTGAAATGCATTCCAGGTGACTAACTCATGAAGCTGGTTGAGAGAATGCCAAGAGTGTGAAAAGCTGTCATCAAGGCAAAGGGTGGCTACTTTGAAGAATCTAAAATATATTTTTATTTGTTTAGTATGCACAGCTGTCATCAAGGCAAAGGGTGGCTACTTTGAAGAATCTAAAATCTAAAACAAATATTTTGATTTGTTTATCACTTTTTTGGTTACTACATGATTCCATATGTGTTATTTCATAGTTTTGATGTGTTCACTATTATTCTATAATGTAGAAAATAGCACAAATAGAGAAAAACCCTGGAATGAGGTGTGTAGGTGAGTCCAAACTTTGGTTCTGTACTTTACACCCTTTCTGCCTCACCCTATGAAGAACCATCAACATATCTATTATCAGGTCTGGGTGTGCCTTTAACTTCCCTTCTTTCAGTGCAACCAGGCTGGCAGCAGAGTCTGAACACAAAATTACTCTTTTAGGCCCCACTTCTTCCACCCATCCCAATGTCCACACTAGTGCTAGCATTTCAGCAGAGAAGACTGAAACTCCATCAGACAGCCACCTCCCCTAGTATATCTGAAACAAATCCTGCTCTCCCACTGCCTGGATCCTTTGATCCATCTGTGAAGATACCCAAGTAAGGATCCCAGGCCCACCGCAGATGGGCCACAACCTCACGGAGACCAAATGCATTCCAGGTGACTACCTCATGAAGCTGGTTGAGAGAATGCCTAGTGTGCAAGGCTGTCATCAAGGCAAAGGGTGGTTACTTTGTAGAATCTCAAATATATTTGGGTTTGTTTAACACTTTTTTGGTTACTACATGATTCCATATGTGTTATTTCATAGTTTTGACGTCTATTATTCTACAATGTAGAAATTAGTAAAAATAAAGAAACACCCTTGAATGAGTAGGTGTGTCCAAACTTTTGACTAGTACAGTACACACACACGCACACACACACAAATACAGAGAGAGACACACAGACACACATACAGTTTTCTGTCGACAGGTTGGCATTTCACTGACATTTTCATTGGATAATGACGTGGAATCGCATCTGCCCTTTAAATATTTGAATCCCAGCTGCGATAGATGATGGTTATTTTAGCTTTCAGTGAAGTGCAACACTCGCTACTAGGGAATTCCTGCCAGAGTCGATCAGAGGTAGTGGTGTGTCCGTGTGTGAGAGTGTTCAGGAGAATGGACGAGGCTGAAGTGGAGACAGGTCAGCAGTAGGCTTTATTCACTGCATGGGAAAGATCTTGCAGCATGGGACATAGCTTCCAAAACAAACAACATAACTCACGCACCCCACCGTATCCCATGTACAGAACAGAAACAATTTGACCTGACTGCTTCTACGTGTCCTATATGGCCTTCACAAATACCGCTGTTGTCTGTGTTATCGTGTGTCTGTGTGTGTGTGTGTGTGTGTGTGTGTGTGTGTGTGTGTGTGTGTGTGTGTGTGTGTGTGTGTCTGTGTCTGTGTCTGTGTCTGTGTCTGTGTGTGTGTGTGTGTGTGTGTGTGTGTGTGTGTGTGTGTGTGTGTGTGTGTGTGTGTGTGTGTGTGTGTCTATGTGTGTGTGTGTGTGTGTGTGTGTGTGTGTGTGTGTGTGTGTGTGTGTGTCTGTCTATCGCGTCTATCGCGTTAGAAAAATATATAATTTCAGTCTACCAGTGTGAGCACTTATAAGGACAGGAGAGTTCCACACAGTCAAGTCAAGGCACAAACTTGAAGCGGCACAGCAGAGTACAACAGTGAACAGAACAGTATGACAACACAGAGAAAAGCACTGTACAGGACTACTGATGGTAGAGAAACCACCTGACTTCATAGAGAGGGGGGGAGCGAGAAAAACCAAGAGAGAGACATTAAAAACATAATTTAAACCTTAAATATTTACCAACACGTAAAACAGACTGACCAAGGTCCATTCACAGGGCCAGTGTTTCAGACTAACCAAGGTCCATCCACAGGGCCAGTGTTTCAGACTAACCAAGGTCCATCCACAGGGCCAGTGTTTCAGACTAACCAAGGTCCATCCACAGGGCCAGTGTTTCAGACTAACCAAGGTCCATCCACAGGGCCAGTGTAACAGACTAACCAAGGTCCATCCACAGGGCCAGTGTTTCAGACTAGCCAAGGTCCATACACAGGGCCAGTGTTTCAGACTAACCAAGGTCCATCCACAGGGCCAGTGTAACAGACTAACCAAGGTCCATCCACAGGGCCAGTGTAACAGACTAACCAAGGTCCATCCACAGGGCCAGTGTTTCAGACTAACCAAGGTCCATCCACAGGGCCAGTGTAACAGACTAACCAAGGTCCATCCACAGGGCCAGTGTTTCAGACTAACCAAGGTCCATCCATAGGGCCAGTGTGTCAGACTAACCAAGGTCCATCCACAGGGCCATTGTTTCAGACTAACCAAGGTCCATCCACAGGGCCAGTGTAACAGACTAACCAAGGTCCATCCACAGGGCCAGTGTAATAGACTAACCAAGATCCATCCACAGGGCCAGTGTAATAGGAACACAGTGTTTTAGTACAAAGTTTTTAAGCTACTCGTTGCATCATATCGTACTGTGTGTGTTATCATTGTTATCCAGTGTGTTAAATGGCTAATGAACTGCTTCCGATGTTATTAAACTGTACCCCGACATTTCAAATGCTCTGAGAGTGGTTTATTTCACAGGTGATGCATATTATTTGTTTCTCCATGTTTCTTTCAGAAAACAATGCATATATTTAGTGTAAAAATCCTCTGAAAATATTAGACTGCCATCCACACACCTTCAAGGTTATCTTCCTAGCATCTGGGAGCGTCTTACTTTTGTCATTATAAAAGCCTCCATTGTCTAAATAGCACACATGCCCTCCTATTCACCAGGAAAGCTTGTCAAAGATTTTATGAAGAAATCACTGTGAAAAACACATCTACTCAAGTATGTGGGTGTGGTGAAAATGTCTTGTTCCTGTACATAACATTAGACGCTTTAACCATTGTTTGTCCACTTCAGAAGATGTGTTTTCTCCCTACTCGTCTGGTCGCCTCATTTTCTATGTAAAAATCAATCAAATGATCACAGTGCTCTTTTCTTTAGCCCCCTCTCTCTTCTCCCCTGAGCGAGCTGCATGTGTTATGTTCTGGTAAATAAGTGCTTTCAAATCCAGCATGTAGTTAATAGTCAGAGCACATGTAGCACTGCATAGTGAAGGCTGTTTTACAGACCGAAAATTATAAATTTTACCAAAAATGACCATCACTTGTTTTGAATACAGTGCAATCTGTAGTTTCATTTCTGACCAAAAATTCAAGAAAAGGAAAACAAGTTTTGAGTGTATGCTTGGTTGTGCCGTCACACGGGACTGAAAGTAGACTGCACCTTTACTGGGTTGACTTCCTACTGTATGCTTGGTTGTGTTCCTGAGTATGAAGCATACAGTTAAATCTGGGATTTAGTTCATAGATTGAACCCAGACAGTTCACTTTCTAAGTGTACTTTACTGTTATCATTATTATTATTATAACATTGCCTCGTTATATTTCTCGTCAATAGTGCATTTGATATATTAACGTATTTCCTCTGTAATTCATTCATTCTAATAATTACAATCATTTCTCTCTAAAAATACATTTATATTTGAATAAGTGTACTGCTCTCTTGGTCTGGGTGTTCAGATCTTTGGTGTGCTCCACTGTTCTCTAAATGCAGGCTAACTTCTGCCAGGGCCTCAGAACGGCTATGACTGGTCTCAGTGAAGTACAACTGCTATTCTTGCATTCGTCAAACTTTTCACCTAAATCCAATTAAATGAGTTCACAGAGCCCTAAAACCTGACTGTTAAAAATCGAAGCGTCTTTCACAGAGTGGTTGGTCATTAATTCTACATCCAACAACAAGAGAGTTCGCAGGCATTATTATCTAACAAGATTGGACCGAAGAACAGGTGAGTATATTGACCTTTCAGTGACTCAGTCCACACAACAACAGTTGTAGTTCTACAGAGAATCTATTGTTATTGTTCAAGACACTTTGCAAGTTTTTTTTTTTTTTCATCTTGTCAGATTTTCTGCGTCAAAAGGAATCCATCTTGTATCCCGACCTCGGTTCTGCTCTGAAAGAAAACCTCACAGTCAAATGCTGCATCTCTGATTCCCCGCAGAGAGAATGTAGTCAGAACATGGTCCCTGCCATATCAGCAGTGGATAGAGGTGGCAGCAGTGTCTGTCCAGCAGTGTCACTGTCATTTGGCAGGCAAGGGAGGGGGGGGGGGGGGGGGGTAGACACAAAGGACTCATGTCCCAGGCCGGTGCACTCACAAAAACACATCATTATGTTAGTATATTAAGGAGGTATATAAAAAGGTCCATCCATGAGTTAACATCCTCATTTTAGCCTGGAGTAATTCCTGTTGCTGTGTGTGTGTGTGTGTGTGTGTGTGTGTGTGTGTGTGTGTGTGTGTGTGTGTGTGTGTGTGTGTGTGTGTGTGTGTGTGTGAGTGAGTATGTGTGCTAACTGGTCACACCATGTTGCCCTGTGTGCCAGTGGTTCCAGGCAGTAAAGGCACAGCCACTTCACTCTGCTCCACACTCTCTGTCTCCACCTCTGTCTCTACCACTGTCTCTCCCGGAGCACTCCTGTTGGCTACTGCCTCCATCTTCTTAGCCAGGTAGTCATCTAACTGGCTGCTCTTCTCCAGCCCTCCTTCCTCTAGCTCCTCCTCCAGCTGTACATAGGGGCTGTGTTTCAGGTGGTTGGGCAGGCAGGGCACCAGATGCACTTGTCCGTTGTCACCCAGCATGTTCACGCACGTGTAGAAGCCCTGGGTGGATGATGGGGGTGGGGCCTGCTGGTCCGGAGGCGGGACAGGGGTGGGATCCACCATCATGCTGTAGTCAGTGCCCGGGAAGACCAGAAGCTCTGACTGGTCGGGGTTTGCTGTTGGCCATTCCCACGGGGTCGGGAAGGCTTCCACTGGAGCCTGACAGTAAGGGGCGGGGACTGGGGTGTAAGAGGCGGGGACTGGGGTATAAGGGGCGTGGCTGGAGGTGGTCTGGACCAGTAGTTGGCTGTGGATGGCCATATCATAATCCTCCTTCCGGACTGCTAGGATCCCCAGGGGAGCCTGGAGAGACTGGTTGTTGTCCATGCTGACAGAGTCCCAGACCTCCTCCTCGCTGTAGCTTGGGGGCTTATAGCCATGGAAGGAGATGAAATGACGGTTGATCTCATCAAAGCCCCCTTTCTGAGAGAGAAGGAAGGAGGAGAAAGATGAAAAGGAGGGAGGAAAAAAGGAGAAAGGAAGGTGAGGGGATAGAGAAGATAGGAAGGGGAGGGGTTAGAGAAGATAGGAAGGGGAGGGGACAGAGAAGATAGGAAGGGGAGGAGACAGAGAAGATAGGAAGGGGAGGGGAAAGAGAAGATAGGAAGGGGAGGGGATAGAGAAGATAGGAAGGGAAGGGGATAGAGAAGATAGGAAGGGGAGGGGAAAGAGAAGATAGGAAGGGGAGGGGATAGAGAAGATAGGAAGGGAAGGGGATAGAGAAGATAGGAAGGGGAGGGGACAGAGAAGATAGGAAGGGGAGGGGACAGAGAAGATAGGAAGGGGAGGGGACAGAGAAGATAGGAAGGGGAGGGGATAGAGAAGATAGGAAGGGGAGGGGATAGAGAAGATAGGAAGGGGAGGGGATAGAGAAGATAGGAAGGGGAGGAGACAGAGAAGATAGGAAGGGGAGGGGACAGAGAAGATAGGAAGGGGAGGGGGTAGAGAAGATAGGAAGGGGAGGGGACAGTGAAGACAGGAAGGGGAGGGGTTAGAGAAGATAGGGGATAGGAAGGGGAGGGGTTAGAGAAGATAAGAAGGGGATTGATGGATAAAAAAACAAAAACAACTCAGTGAAGCTTGAGTGAACAGTGAGTTGTTATAAGTCACCAGGCTGGTGTGTGTGTGTCTGTCTGTCTGTCTGTCTGTCTGTCTGTCTGTCTGTCTGTCTGTCTGTGTGTGTGTGCGTGTGTGTGTGTCTGCGCGTGTGTGTGTGTGTGTCTGCGCGTGCGTGTGTGTGTGTGTGTCTGCGCGTGCGTGTGTGTGTGTGTGTGTGTGTGTGTGTGTGTGTGTGTGCGTGTGTGTGTGTGTGTGTGTGCATGAGTATGTGTGTGTGTGTATTTACCTTCAGAAGCAGGGGATTGATGCCTCTGATGCGTGGTTTGGGAATTGGAGGCAGAAGGAATGTTTTTATCCTACACCAAAGACAGGGATCAGAGAGAACCATCAATACACTTTCTACATTTATATTTAATGATATTACAGCCTATACAGCATGTGTCTGTAATATAGAAGGGTTTATATATCAATACAAGATCACTCCTGCACACATTTATCTCCTTTACATCCTTTATGTGATGAATAAAACACTGTATCTTAAGTCTTTGAAAAAAATCAAACATGCATTTGATGTTTACATAATTGTTTACATCGTTGTTTACGTGTGTGTGTTTCCCTACCTCTTGCCCTGTAGGATAATTCCAAAGCCGATGACTAGCAACAACATGACCCCAACACCGGTCACCAAAAGCAGAGCCAGCAGCTTATCTGTAAGGGACAAAGACAGCACACATCTAGATCATTCCGTATGCCATATTACTCCATTCCATATGCCATATTACTCCATTCCATATGGGTCATATAACAGTGCTTCAGATTAGGAGTTGACTGTGGGTAGGTGCAGACAGTAACTGAATCATCAGACAGTTAAGAGTCCCTACCGGGGGTAGATTTGACTGGGACACAGAGTAGGACAGGGGTGCTCCACTTGCTCCAGAGGCCGTTGTTGCGGGAACGGCATCTCACCCTGACAATGTACTCTCCTACCGGCAGATCCAGCAGCTCCAGACAAGGCTCTCTCAGCAAGCCCTTCACCTGCAGACACACAGGGGGCGATAGTGAGCTGTCAGTAGCAGTTACAGTACACATACATCATTTAGCAGATGCTCTTATCCAGAGCAATTTACAGTAGTGAGTACATACAATTTCATACATTTTTCATACGGGTCCCCCATGGGAATCAAACCCACAACCCTAGCGTTGCAAGCACCATGCTATACCAAATGAGCTACACGGGATAGAGGTGACAGAAGGTGATGAGTAGTGTGATACTGGTTAAAGTGACAGTTTAAAAATCCGATACTGTTGAAATAATATGGTACTGTTTAAAAAAAGATGTTTCACCGTTCAGCCAGACTAAACCATGAAGCCATAGAGAGCTGCTGCGTTTCTGTTTGTTTCTGTTCTTTCTCTTCTCTCATCTGACAAAGAGCCAGGATCATCGGTCGTAACGTGGGTAACAGACAAACTCCCGGTTTAACTGTGAAATAAGCACATCTTCCTCTTAAAGAATCAATCAAGGACATGACATGCTTCCCACGTCACAAGCTTAACACCCTCAAATGGAGTTGATAAACACTGCACCTACACCCCTCTCTCTCTCTCTCTTTCTCTCTCTCTCTCTCTCCCTCTCTCTCTCTCTACCTTCCAGTTGTTGGGCTCGGTGATGCGTCGGTACTGCAGCTCGAAGACCAGGGTGATCCAACCGTACTGGATGTGGGAGGGATTGGGGTAAACCCAGGACACCATGGCGGTGCGGCCAGCTTCCTCCTCCGTCTCGTTCAACAGGGTGTAGGTCAAGTTAACCGGAGCCTCTGTCTCCACTGCAGACAGACAGACAAGAAAACTGCATGGTGTGGGCTTGTTATGGTTGTATGCTTCACAGGGAGAGAAGAAGAGCTAGAACGTAAATAGAGAAACAATGAGATGGGAGGATGGTGAAAGGAAAAGACCTAGGCTGGCAGTCAGGGGGAGGGGAGAATACACAATGAACAGCAAACAGGATGTGGAGGGACAACAGAGACAATAAGCAACATGCTGAGGTAATGGAGAAGTAAGGGGGACAGAATGTGTCTGATGGGATCAGATGTGCCCTGCTGGGAGGGGACTAACTCCCATTGGACTGGGTTGAAATGAGGAAGAGCTGACGTCACATAAACAGGGAGAGGAGGTGTGGCCGACGCCAGACACACAGGAAGAGACATCGCAAATATCAGACACAACAGTGGGTTAACACAACAGTTGTAGGTTGAGCCGAAATAGCACCCTATTCCATATACTATAGTGTACTGAAATAGCACCCTATTCCATATACTATAGTGTACTGAAATAGCACCCTATTCCATATACTATAGTGTACTGAAATAGCACCCTATTCCATATACTATAGTGTCCTGAAATAGCACCCTATTCCATATAATATAGTGTACTGAAATAGCACCCTATTCCATATACTATAGTGTACTGAAATAGCACCCTATTCCATATACTATAGTGTACTGAAATAGCACCCTATTCCCCTCTGCGCCTGAGACCCCCATGCACCTCCATGGCCCAGTGTATCCTGTGCCTGCTCCACACACCAGGCTTCCAGTGCATCTCCCCAGTCCGGTGAGACCTGTTCCGGTTCCACGCACCAGGCCTCCAGTATGTCTCCCCAGCCTGGTAAGGCCTGTGGCAGCTCCACGCACCAGGCTTCCAGTACGTCTCCTCAGTCCGGTGAGACCTGTTCCGGCTCCACAAAGGAAGCCCTCAGTGATGATCCATGGCCCGAAGCCTCCAGTGATGATCCATGGCACGAAGCCTCCAGGGATAATCCGCAGTCCGGAGCCTCCAGCGACGGTCCCCAGGCCGGAGACTACAGAGGTTTCCCAGTCCGGGGTCGGCGACGAGGGTCCCCGCACCAGAGGCGCCACCAAAGTGGGGGGAACCAGAGATGGAGCGGGGTCTATGCCCTGACCACAGAGAGACATTTTATTTCTCTATTTGGTGAGGTCAGGGTGTGATGTGGGGTGGGCATTCTATGTTTTGTATTTCTTTGTGTTTGGCTGAGTGTGGTTCTGTCACGTTCTGACCTTTATTTCCTTTGTTTTGTCTTTATTTAGTATGGTCAGGGCGTGAGTTGGGGTGGGCAGTCTATGTGTGTTTTTCTATGTTTTTTCATTTCTATGTTTGGCCTGATATGGTTCTCAATCAGAGGCAGCTGTTTATCATTGTCCCTGATTGAGAACCATATTTAGGTAGCCTGGGTTTCAATGTTGGTTTGTGGGTGTTTGTTGCCACACGGTACTGTTTCGGTTTGGTTATTTCACGTATTAGTTTATTGTTTTTGTATTTCATAGTGTTCAGTGCTTTTCTTATTAAAATCGTCATGAACACTTACCACGGCGCATCTTGGTCCGATCCTTACTCCTCTTCAGACGAAGAGGAGGAAATCTGCCGTTACAGAAACACCCACTAACAGAGGACCAAGCGGCGTGGTAACGGGCAGCAGCAGCAGCAGCAGCAGGAGAGGCAACGATATCTGGACTATGTTACTAGTTGGGAGGAGATAGACAGGTGGTCGGTCGACCCAAGGAGAGTGCCGGAGCCCGCCTGGGATTCTCTGGAGCAGTGTGAGGAGGGATACCGGCGAATGGAGTCAGCACGGCGGCGCGGAAGGAAGCCCGAGACGCAGCCCCAAAAATGTCTTGGGGGGGCACACGGGGAATTTCTATGTTTGGCCTGATATGGTTCTCAATCAGACGAAGAGGAGGAAATCTGCCATTACAGGTTCCCAATCAGAGGCAGCTGTCGATCGTTGTCTCTGATTGGGAATCATACGTAGGTAGCCTTTTTCCCACCTATGTTGTGTGATCTTGTTTTTGTACAGCTATTGTAGCCTACGGAACAGTACGTTCGTTTTGGTTTCACGTTGTTGTTTTGTTGCTGGTTCTCATAACTTCTTCGATATAGGGGTTGCTCTTTTAATTTTTGGATGAAAAACGTTCCCGTTTTAAACAAGAGATTTTGTCCCGAAAATATGCTCGACTATGCATATAATTGACAGCTTTGGAAAGAAAACACTGATGTTTCCAAAACTGCAAAGATATTGTCTGTGAGTGCCACAGAACTGATGTTACAGAAAAAACCCAGATAAATATACAATCAGGAAGTGCTGCATTTTTTGAAACCGCCTCATGGCAATGACTCCTTATATGGCTGTGGAGGAGCTAGGAGTCAGCTTACCTTTTCCACGTTTTCCCCAAGGTGTCTGCAACATTGGGACATTTGTAGGCATATCATTGGAAGATTGACCCTAAGAGACTACATTTACCAGGTGGTCGCTTGGTGTCCTCCGTTGCAATTATTGCGTAATCTCCAGCTGCAAGTACTTTTCCGTTTGCTACTGAGGAGAAACCCAACTGCCACGAAGGATTTATCATCGAATAGATATGTGAAAAACACCTTGAGGATGATTCTAAACAACGTTTGCCATGTTTCTGTCGATATTATGGAGTTAATTTGGAAAAAAGTTTGGCGTTGTAGTGAATGAATTTTCGTTTTTTTTTCTTAGCCAAAAGTGATGAACATAACGGCGGGATTTCTCCTACACAAATAATATTTTTGGAAAAAATTAACATTTGCTATCTGAGAGTCTCCGCATTGAAAACATCCGAAGTTCTTCAAAGGTAAATTATTTTATTTGAATGCTTTTCTTGTTTTTGTGAAAATATTGCCTGCTGAATGCTAGGCTTAATGCTATGCTAGGCTATCAATACTCTTACACAAATGCTTGTGTAGCTTTGGTTGAAAAGCATATTTTGAAAATCTGAGATGACAGTGTTAACAAAAGGCTAAGCTTTTGTTTCAATATATTTATTTAATTTCATTTGCGATTTTCATGAATATAAAAACTTGCGTTATGCTAATGCGTTATAGTTGAAGTATTTTTCTGTCGATTTCTCAGCCAAGCAGGATGAACAAACGTGACGTTTTTCGCCTACAAAAATATTATTTTTGGAAAAAAGGAACATTTGCTATCTAACGGAGTCTCCTGAGTGAAAGCATCTGAAGTTCTTCAAAGGTAAATGATTTAATTTGGTTGCTTTTCTTATTTTTGTGAAAATGTTGCCTGCTGCCAGCACAGCCTAGAATAGCATTATGCCATGCTAAATTTACACAAATGCTTGTCTAGCGTTGGCTGTAACGCATATTTTGAAAATCTGAGATGACAGTGTTGTTAACAAAAGGCTAAGCTTGTGTTTGAATATATTTATTTAATTTCATTTGCGATTTTCATGAATAGGAAAGTTTGCGTTATGGTAATGTGCTTGAGGCTATGATTACGCTCCCGGATACGGGATTGCTGGTCGCTAGAGGTTAAATAAATATATGCTGACCACAAATTACGCTGCGCCTTGGTCTCCTTCAAACAACGCATGTTACAATCACCCTGTACCTATATCAGCCACGTCCAGACAGTGGTCCTTGGAGCTGAACACTCCGTGGGAGGTCCTGGCCATCACGTTCATGCAGTATATGGTCCAGATGGATGTGTGGCCACTGTCAAAGTGACA
The DNA here is from genome assembly GCF_057628025.1 of Oncorhynchus mykiss. Classification (NCBI taxonomy): domain Eukaryota; kingdom Metazoa; phylum Chordata; class Actinopteri; order Salmoniformes; family Salmonidae; genus Oncorhynchus; species Oncorhynchus mykiss. The sequence goes on from NC_143039.1 coordinate 20,499,101, forward strand.
ACTGTTGGGGCCGCCCGTTACATAGTCTGGACACTCACGCCTCGGGCCCTTTCTGTGACAAACAAGAAAGGAATGATATGGTCAATTCAATTCAATTGAATTGGATACATTGTTACTACACGATGTGATAGAATGAAAATACCTGCCTTTACTGAGAAAAAAAGACTTGAAATTAAAAACTAGTGTTAGAATATTTCAAGGTGTTTTTTAATGAATGCAGGATTTTATCCACTACCAATCCTGCAACAAGGAGAGTACAATGTGTGTATATATATATATATATATATATATATATATATATATATATATATATATATATACACACATTGTACTCTCCTTGTTGCAGGATATATATATATATATATATCGTACATGGTGTGTATATATACAGTATATAGTACATGGTGTGTGTATATATATATATATATATATATATACACTGCTCAAAAGGGAACACTAAAATAACACATCCTAGATCTGAATGAATGAAATATTCTTATTAAATACTTTTTTCTTTACATCGTTGAATGTGCTGACAACAAAATCACACAAAAATTATCAATGGAAATCAAATTTATCAACCCATGGAGGTCTGGATTTGGAGTGACACTCAAAATTAAAGTGGAAAACCACACTACAGGCTGATCCAACTTTGATGTAATGTCCTTAAAACAAGTCAAAATGAGGCTCAGTAGTGTGTGTGGCCTCCGCGTGCCTGTATGACCTCCCTACAACGCCTGGGCATGCTCCTGATGAGGTGGCGGATGGTCTCCTGAGGGATCTCCTCCCAGACCTGGACTAAAGCATCCGCCAACTCCTGGACAGTCTGTGGTGCAACGTGGCGTTGGTGGATGGAGCGAGACATGATGTCCCAGATGTGCTCAATTGGATTCAGGTCTGGGGAACGGGCGGGCCAGTCCATAGCATCATTGCCTTCCTCTTGCAGGAACTGCTGACACACTCCAGCCACGTGAGGTCTAGCATTGTCTTGCATTAGGAGGAACCCAGGGCCAACCGCACCAGCATATGGCATATGGTCTCACAAGGGGTCTGAGGATCTCATCTCGGTACCTAATGGCAGTCAGGCTACCTCTGGCGAGCACATGGAGGGCTGTGCGGCACCCCAAAGAAATGCCACCCCACACCATGACTGACCCACCGCCAAACCGGTCATGCTGGAGGATGTTGCAGGCAGCAGAACGTTCTCCACGGCGTCTCCAGACTCTGTCACGTCTGTCACGTGCTCAGTGTGAACCTGCTTTCATCTGTGAAGAGCACAGGGCACCAGTGGTGAATTTGCCAATCTTGGTGTTCTCTGGCAAATGCCAAACGTCCTGCACGGTGTTGGGCTGTAAGCACAACCCCCACCTGTGGACGTCGGGCCCTCATACCACCCTCATGGAGTCTGTTTCTGACCGTTTGAGCAGACACATGCACATTTGTGGCCTGCTGGAGGTCATTTTGCAGGGCTCTGGCAGTGCTTCTCCTGCTCCTCCTTGCACAAAGGCGGAGGTAGCGGTCCTGCTGCTGGGTTGTTGCCATCCTACGGCCTCCTCCACGTCTCCTGATGTACTGGCCTGTCTCCTGGTAGCGCCTCCATGCTCTGGACACTACGCTGACAGACACAGCAAACCTTCTTGCCACAGCTCGCATTGATGTGCCATCCTGGATGAGCTGCACTACCTGAGCCACTTGTGTGGGTTGTAGACTCCGTCTCATGCTACCACTAGAGTGAAAGCACCCCCAGCATTCAAAAGTGACCAAAACATCAGCCAGGAAGCATAGGAACTGAGAAGTGGTCTGTGGTCACCACCTGCAGAACCATTCCTTTATTGGGGGTGTCTTGCTAATTGCCTATAATTTCCACCTGTTGTCTATTCCATTTGCACAACAGCCTGTGAAATTTATTGTCAATAAGTGTTGCTTCCTAAGTGGACAGCTTGATTTCACAGAAGTGTGATTGACTTGGAGTTACATTGTGTTGTTTAAGTGTTCCCTTTATTTTTTTGAGCAGTGTATATACAGTATATAAAGCCTGGTGTGTGTATATATACAGTATATAAAGCCGGGGGTGTGTGTATATATACAGTATATAGTACCCGGTGTGTGTATATATACAGTATATAGTACCCGGTGTGTGTATATACAGTATATAGTACCTGGTGTGTGTGTATGTATATACAGTATATAGTACCTGGTGTGTGTGTATGTATATAGTACCTGGTGTGTGTATGTATACAGTATATAGTACCTGGTGTGTGTATGTATACAGTATATAGTACCTGGTGTGTGTATGTATACAGTATATAGTACCTGGTGTGTGTATATACAGTGCCTTTGGAAAGTATTCAGACCCCTTGTCTTTTTCCACATTTTGTTACGTTACACCCTTATTCTTAAATTGATTAAATAAAAATAATCCCTCAGGAATCTACACACAATACACCATAATCACACATTTTTGCACATTCATAAAAAACAAAACAGAAATACCTTATTTACATAAGTATTCAGACCCTTTGCTACGAGACTCGAAATTGAGCTCAGGTGTACCCTGTTTCCATTGATCGTCCTTGAGATGTTTCTACAACTTGGAGTCCACTTGTGAAAAATTCAATTGATTGGACATGATTTGGAAAGGCACACACCTGTCTATATAAGTTACCACAGTTGTCAGTGCATGTCAGAGCAAAAGCCATGATGTCTAAGGAGTTGTCTGTAGAGCTTCGAGACAGGATGCGTCGAGGCACAGATCTGGGGAAGGGTACCAAAACAGTTATGCAGCAATGAAGGTCCCCAAGAACACAGTGGCCTCCATCGTTCTGAAATGGAAGAAGTATGGAACCACAAAGACTTTTCCTAGAGGTGGCCGCCCAGCCAAACTGAGCAATCGGGGTAGAAGGGCCTTGGTCTGGGAGGTGACCAAGAACCCAATGGTTACTCTGAATGAGCTCCAGAGTTCCTCTGTGGAGATGGGAGAACCTTCCAGAAGGACAACCATCTCTGCAGCACTCCACCAATCAGGCCTTTATGGTAGAGTGGCCAGACGGAAGTCACTCCACAGTAAAAGGCACATGACAGCCAGCCTGGAATTTGCCAAAAGGCACCTAAAGCACTCTCAGACCATGAGAAACAAGATTCTCTGGTCTGATGAAACCAAGATTGAACTCTTTGGCCTGAATGCCATGCGTCACGTCTGGAGGAAACCTGGCATCACTCCTATGGTGAAGCATGGTGGTGGCAGCATCATGCTGCGGGGATGTTTTTCAGCGGCAGCAACTAGGAGACAAGTCAGGTTTGAGGGAAAGGTGAACAGAGCAAAGTACAGAGAGATCCTTGATGAAAACCTGCTCCAGAGCACTCAGGACCTCAAACCGGGACAAAGATTCACCTTCCAACAAGACACCGACCCTAAGTACAATGCAGGACTGGCTTTGGGGACAAGTCTCTGAATGTCCTTTAGAGGCCCAGCCAGATCCCGGACCTGACCCAGATCTAACATCTCTGGAGAGACCTGAAAATAGCTGTGTTTTCGCTTTGTCATTATGGGGTATTGTGTGTAGATTGAGCAGGATTTTTACAAATGTAATCCATTTTAGAATAAGACTGTAACTTAATAAAATGTGGATCAAGGGGTCTGAATACAAATGCATTGTACAGTAATAGTACGTACTCTAAGGAGTAGGTGAGGCTGTAGGTGATGTTGTCGCCACTCTCTGAGTTGTTGTCAAGGGGATGCCACCAGCAGGTGAAGACCTCCATGTTGGGCGAGCGGCAGTAGTAGATGTGGGGCCGGGTCGTCACGGCAACAGCACCTGGGGGATAAAACGAGAGGTTAATGACTCTAACCATCTCTATGGATATCTGCATTCACTGTCGGCTTTTTCTAACAGACTGATATATTTTTCTATGCACTGTTCTGGTGAATACACGGATCAACAATTTATAAACATGAAGAAATACATGCCAAAATCATTCAGCTATCAAAATAATCCATATTATAAAACATCAGCCTCTTAACATTTCACCGGGCCTCTCAGGTGCCCTGGTTGTCAGGGAAACTCAAATCCAGGTTCATGACATTTGGGTGAACGCTAAAAACTGTTAATCCGTTAACCAGGTTGGTCTTACGACTCTTTTTGAGAGCAGCAGCTGGTAGGAAACTGAACTGAACCCCAAATCAAACAGCAGGACCTCGTGAGAAGGATTACATCTCCAACAGTGACACTCAGGCTGACTGGAACAAACAGTTACTGTTTAAATCCATTTATTTCCCTGAAGAAGCACATTATGTAACTTACAGTGACGTGGACACTTATGATTTAAACATTGTATAGACAGTACCTTTTGCTTTAATGATTAACCCATGTTATGTTATGAGGCTATTACACCATGACAAGTTTTATAAGGCTAATAAACATGACCGTCTTGAATAAGGCTGTTCAATTGACAGTTAATGTTCTATGTATTTCCAATGTCAGGAAATACAGTATTTCTGAGGCAGTATGGTAGTGACAGACTGACTGTCACACACACGCACGCACGTAAATACACACACACACACACACACACACACACACACACACACACACACACACGCTCCCTGCGGTGGAGGTGCATCCAGGTAACATCTGTTGAGAGACTTATAATGAGGTGAGGTCACTAGAGAGAACAGGCCTTGACCTACCCATTGTCTAATGACTGACTGAGATTACTGGTCCACTGAGAAGTATTACTACATACTGTACTTCTTAATGGACCAGTAATCTCAGTCAGTCAGCAAATCACAAATCCTACCAGGAAAACAGGACCACTCTGGAAACTGGCCTTATAGACTACATGTGACAGGCATATATAACAGTACAGACACTGTGCTGTACTTTAGATAGATATGACATTGGCAGTTTCCTATTCATAGGCGCTTGGCAGTGTTTGAGGCACACGAACAGTGCATTCAGAAAGTATTCAGACCCCTTTTCCACATTTTGTTATGTTATAGCCTAATGCTTCAGATTAGGAGTTGACTGTAACTGAATCATCAGACAGTTAAGAGTCCCTACCGGGGGTAGATTTGACTGGGACACAGAGTAGGACAGGGGTGCTCCACTTGCTCCAGAGGCCGTTGTTCTGGGAACGGCATCTCACCCTGACAATGTACTCTCCTACCGGCAGATCCAGCAGCTCCAGACAAGGCTCTCTCAGCAAGCCCTTCACCTGCAGACACACAGGGGGTGATAGTGAGCTGTCAGTAGCAGTTACAGTACACATCCATCATTTAGCAGATGCTCTTATCCAGAGCAATTTACAGTAGTGAGTACATACATTTTCATACATTTTTCATACTGGTCCCCCATGGGAATCAAACCCACAACCCTGGCGTTGCAAGCACCATGCTATACCAAATGAGCTACACGGGATAGAGGTGACAGAAGGTGATGAGTAGTGTGATACTGGTTAAAGTGACAGTTTAAAAATCCGATACTGTTGAAATAATATGGTACTGTTTAAAAAAAGATGTTTCACCGTTCAGCCAGACTAAACCATGAAGCCATAGAGAGCTGCTGCGTTTCTGTTTGTTTCTGTTCTTTCTCTTCTCTCATCTGACAAAGAGCCAGGATCATCGGTCGTAACGTGGGTAACAGACAAACTCCTGGTTTAACTGTGAAATAAGCACATCTTCCTCTTAAAGAATCAATCAAGGACATGACATGCTTCCCACATCACAAGCTTAACACCCTCAAATGGTGTTGATAAACACTGCACCTACACCCCTCCCTCTCTCTCTGTCCCCCTCTACCCCTCTCTCTCTCTCTCTTTCCCCCGCTCTCTTTCCCCCCCACCTCTCTCTCTCTCGCTCTATTTCCCCCTCTCCATCTTGCGTGCTCTCTCTCTCTCTCTTTCCCCCTCTCTCTCGCTCTTTCCCCCGCTCTCTTTCCCCCCCCACCTCTCTCTCTCTCGCTCTATTTCCCCCTCTCCATCTTGCGTGCTCTCTCTCTCTCTCTCTCTCTCTCTCTCTACCTTCCAGTTGTTGGGCTCGGTGATGCGTCGGTACTGCAGCTCGAAGACCAGGGTGATCCAACCGTACTGGATGTGGGAGGGATTGGGGTAAACCCAGGACACCATGGCGGTGCGGCCAGCTTCCTCCTCCGTCTCGTTCAACAGGGTGTAGGTCAAGTTAACCGGAGCCTCTGTCTCCACTGCAGACAAACAGACAGACAAGAAAACTGCATGGTGTGGGCTTGTTATGGTTGTATGCTTCACAGGGAGAGAAGAAGAGCTAGAACGTAAATAGAGAAACAATGAGATAGGAGGATGGTGAAAGGAAAATACCTAGGCTGGCAGTCAGGGGGAGGGGAGAATACACAATGAACAGCAAACAGGATGTGGAGGGACAACAGAGACAACAAGCAACATGCTGAGGTAATGGTACGTGAATGGGGTTATCTTTTATAATGAACATGGAGAAAGGCCAGTTGGAAGGGGTTTCAGAGTAAGAAGGGGAAGCTTCATAGGTTCTGAATGACACATCTCTATTGTTACCGTGAGAAAAAGCCTAGAGCCTGGAGAGGAACCCTTCTATTTTCCTTCACATGCGTTACTATTCTCTGTGTATACGGAAGCACAATGTAGACATGAGTGGTGACTGTTTGCAATGTGCATAGAGTATTGAACATTCACATGCACGTGTACACAAACACACACACACACACACACACACACACACATCAGGGTGCTCTTTCCATCGACTTTGGGAGTGCACTCACTGATGGAGAAGTAAGAGGGACAGAATGGGTTGAAATGAGGAGGAGCAGACGTCACACAAACAGGGAGAGGAGGCGTGGCCGACGCCAGACACACAGGAAGAGACATCACAAATATCAGACACAACAGTGGGTTAACACAACAGTCATAGGTTGAGCCGAAATAGCACCCTATTCCATATACTATAGTGTACTGAAATAGAACCCTATTCCATATACTATAGTGTACTGAAATAGAACCCTATTCCATATAATATAGTGTACTGAAATAGCACCCTATTCCATATAATATAGTGTACTGAAATAGAACCCTATTCCATATAATATAGTGTACTGAAATACCACCCTATTCCATATAATATAGTGTACTGAAATAGAACCCTATTCCATATAATATAGTGTACTGAAATAGCACCCTATTCCATATACTATAGTGTACTGAAATAGAACCCTATTCCATATAATATAGTGTACTGAAATACCACCCTATTCCATATACTATAGTGTACTGAAATAGAACCCTATTCCATATAATATAGTGTACTGAAATAGCACCCTATTCCATATACTATAGTGTACTGAAATAGAACCCTATTCCATATACTATAGTGTACTGAAATAGAACCCTATTCCATATAATATAGTGTACTGAAATAGCACCCAATTCCCCTTAGGTTCTGGTCAAACGTAGCACACTATCTAGGGCAACTTGATTCAGCTACAGGGTGACTTTTGTTGGAGCTAATGGTTGGGGGGCTGGAAAATAATGATAATAATTTGTACACTGCAAATTGACCACAACTAAGCCCCAAAAGAGATCGTATTTGAAAAGAACAGTAATTTCATACCTTGATTACATTGAGACAACATCACATATTTCTATTTCTTTATTTGTGTAAATACTTGGGAGCAGATTTCCTAAATTAAACTCAATTTTAGCTGAATTGCTGCTGATTTGACAGTTTTCTTCTTTTGGGGTGGGGGGGCAAGAGAAATCACTAGCCAGATGGTTTTTGATCTCGGCAGCAGGATGCCGTTCCAGACTGAGTGGAGCCCCCAGGTGGTCCATATCAGGGGTTCCCAAACCGTTCCCCCATTCCAGCATTGGGGAACAGCCTGCCCCACCCCCCCCCCCCCCCCCCCCCCCTCCACATCTATTTCTATGGGCACAAGCTCTGTTCATGACAGAAACTGTTCACACCCTTCTTGTTGGTGGAGAGAATGTTGCAGGTTTCTGTAATTCTACACATTTTGTCATGGGGTGCAAAGAACATTTAGCAGTTTAAAGCTAATTGTATTGCAATTGTATTCATTTTGCCATGTCTAATGTGTATTCATGTTATATCTGAGTGACTAAAAACATACAACAATATCTATGGGCTAAAAAACATATAAATAAACTTGAGCTAACATGGGCTAGTTGAGCTGGACATTTCTGAATAGCTCTCTAAGTTATGTATTGACGAACATGATAAGAGGAACTGATGATGTACTACCCAAATTTGACCCAGTTTGGGAACCACTGGTCTATATCACCCTGTACCTATATCATCCCCATCCAGACAGTGGTCTATATCACCCTGTTCCTATATCAGCCACATCCAGACAGGGGTCTATATCACCCTGTACCTATATCAGCCACATCCAGACAGTGGTCAATATCACCCTGTACCTATATCAGCAACATCCAGACAGTGGTCTATATCACCCTGTACGTATATCAGCCACATCCAGACAGTGGTCTATATCACCTTGTACCTATATCATCCACATCCAGACAGTGGTCTATATCACCCTGTACCTATATCATCCACATCCAGACAGTAGACTATATCACCCTGTACCTATATCAGCCACATCCAGACAGTGAACTATATCACCCTGTACCTATATCAGCCACATCCAGACAGTGAACTATATCACCCTGTACCTATATCAGCCACACCCAGACAGTGATTTATATCACCCTGTACCTATATCATCCACATCCAGGCAGTGGTCTATATCACCCTGTACCTATATCAGCCACACCCAGACAGTGATTTATCTCTCCCTGTACCTATATCATCCACATCCGGACAGTGGTCTATATCTCCCTGTACCTATATCAGCCACGTCCAGACAGTGGTCCTTGGAGCTGAACACTCCGTGGGAGGTCCTGGCCATCACGTTCATGCAGTATGTGGTCCAGATGGATGTGTGGCCGCTGTCAAAGTGACAACTGTTGGGGCCGCCCGTTACATAGTCTGGACACTCACGCCTCGGCCCCTTTCTGTGACAAACAAGAAAGGAATGATATGGTCAATTAAATTCATCTCAACTAATTTATTTAAGTGAAGATGGTCTCTTAGAGTACATTGTTACTACACTACACTATATATATATATATATATATATATAGTATATCGTACATGGTGTGTATATATATATATACAGTATATAAAGCCTGGTGTGTGTATATACAGTATATAGTACCTGGTGTGTGTATATATACAGTATATAAAGCCTGGTGTGTGTATATATATATATAGTATATAGTACCTGGTGTGTGTATATATACAGTATATAAAGCCTGGTGTGTGTATATACAGTATATAGTACCTGGTGTGTGTATATATACAGTATATAAAGCCTGGTGTGTGTGTATATATATATATATATATATATAGTACCTGGTGTGTGTATATATACAGTATATAAAGCCTGGTGTGTATGTATACAGTATATAGTACCTGGTGTGTGTATATATACAGTATATAAAGCCTGGTGTGTGTATATACAGTATATAGTACCTGGTGTGTGTATATATACAGTATATAAAGCCTGGTGTGTGTATATATATATATGTATATATATATAGTATATAGTACCTGGTGTGTGTATATATACAGTATATAAAGCCTGGTGTGTATGTATACAGTATATAGTACCTGGTGTGTGTATATATACAGTATATAGTACCTGGTGTGTGTATATACAGTGCATTTGGAAAGTATTCAGAACCCTTGTCTTTTTCCACATTTTGTTACGTTACAGCCTTATTCTTAAATTGATTAGATAAAAATAACCCCTCAGGAATCTACACACAATACACCATAATCACAAATACTTGCACATTCATAAAAAACAAAACAGAAATACCTTATTTACATAAGTATTCAGACCCTTTGCTACGAGACTCGAAATTGAGCTCAGGTGTACCCTGTTTCCATTGATCGTCCTTGAGATGTTTCTACAACTTAATTGGAGTCCACTTGTGAAAAATTCAATTGATTGGACATGATTTGGAAAGGCGCACACCTGTCTATATAAGGTCCCACAGTTGCCAGTGCATGTCAGAGCAAAAGCCATGATGTCTAAGGAGTTGTCTGTAGAGCTTCGAGACAGGATGCGTCGAGGCACAGATCTGGGAAAGGGTACCAAAACAGTTATGCAGCAATGAAGGTCCCCAAGAACACAGTGGCCTCCATCGTTCTGAAATGGAAGAAGTATGGAACCACAAAGACTTTTCCTAGAGGTGACCGCCCAGCCAAACTGAGCAATCGGGGTTGAAGGGCCTTGGTCTGGGAGGTGACCAAGAACCCAATGGTTACTCTGAATGAGCTCCAGAGTTCCTCTGTGGAGATGGGAGAACCTTCCAGAAGGACAACCATCTCTGCAGCACTCCACCAATCAGGCCTTTATGGTAGAGTGGCCAGACGGAAGTCACTCCACAGTAAAAGGCACATGACAGCCAGCTTGGAATTTGCCAAAAGGCACCTAAAGCACTCTCAGACCATGAGAAACAAGATTCTCAGGTCTGATGAAACCAAGATTGAACTCTTTGGCCTGAATGCCATGCGTCACGTCTGGAGGAAACCTGGCATCACTCATATGGTGAAGCATGGTGGTGGCAGCATCATGCTGCAGGGATGTTTTTCAGCGGCAGCGACTGGGAGACAAGTCAGGTTTGAGGGAAAGGTGAACAGAGCAAAGTACAGAGAGATCCTTGACGAAAACCTGCTCCAGAGCACTCAGGACCTCAAACCGGGACAAAGATTCACCTTCCAACAAGACACCGACCCTAATTACAATGCAGGACTGGCTTTGGGGACAAGTCTCTGAATGTCCTTTAGAGGCCCAGCCAGATCCCGGACCTGACCCAGATCTAACATCTCTGGAGAGACCTGAAAGTAGCTGTGTTTTCACTTTGTCAATATGGAGTATTGTGTGTAGATTGAGCAGGATTTTTACAAATGTAATCCATTTTAGAATAAGGCTGTAACTTAATAAAATGTGGATCAAGGGGTCTGAATACAAATGCATTGTACAGTAATAGTACGTACTCTAAGGAGTAGGTGAGGCTGTAGGTGATGTTGTCGTCACTCTCTGAGTTGTTGTCAAGGGGATGCCACCAGCAGGTGAAGACCTCCATGTTGGGCGAGCGGCAGTAGTAGATGTGGGGCCGGGTCGTCACGGCAACAGCACCTGGGGGATAAAACGAGAGGTTAATGACTCTAACCATCTCTATGGATATCTGCATTCACTGTCGGCTTTTTCTAACAGACTGATATATTTTTCTATGCACTGTTCTGGTGAATACACGGATCAACAATTTATAAACATGAAGAAATACATGCCAAAATCATTCAGCTATCAAAATAATCCATATTATAAAACATCAGCCTCTTAACATTTCACCGGGCCTCTCAGGTGCCCTGGTTGTCAGGGAAACTCAAATCCAGGTTCATGACATTTGGGTGAACGCTAAAAACGGTTAATCCGTTAACCATTTGTCACGACTCCTACCGAAGGTGGCTCCCCTTCCTGTTCAGGGTGGCGCTCGGCGGTCATCGTCACCGGCCTACTAGCTGCCACTGATCATTTTCTCCCCCTCCTTGTCTGTTTATTAGTAACACCTGTGTTTAGTTAGGTTAATTAGTTGGGCTTTATTATCTAGCCGGCCCGCCTGCTGGGTGTGCGGGATTGTTTTATGTGTACTCGTGTACACGCCTGTAAGTCACGGTTGTTCGTGTACGTGTGTTATTCGGGACTGTTTGGTTCCCCTGTGTTTTGGGGCATTTGTTTGAGTGGCGTCGTTTCAAATGTGTGGTGATTAAAGAAGTAGCTCTACTCTGAACTCTCTGTTTCCTGCGTCTGACTTCTTCCTCCACTACACCCCGGCATTACACCATTATAGAAGCTCACAAAGGGTGAGGTGAGTTTGTCTGGATGGCGATGCGGGAACAACCCCATGTGATACAAACTAAGGAAGTTTGAACACAAGTGTTTTGTGAAGTTATTTTCTTCTTATGTCATTGAACTGGAAACAGAGATCTCATATGTTTGAAAACAAACAAAAGCATAGCACACACACTGAAGGGGGGGTCTAGTTGCACCAAAAACAAGTTGAAGCTAATATACAGGTTGGTCTTACGACTCTTGTTGAGAGCAGCAGCTGGTAGGAAACTGAACTGAACCCCAAATCAAACAGCAGGACCTCGTGAGAAGGATTACATCTCCAACAGTGACACTCAGGCTGACTGGAACAAACAGTTACTGTTTAAATCCATTTATTTCCCTGAAGAAGAACATTATGTAACTTACAGTGACGTGGACACTTATGATTTAAACATTGTATAGACAGTACCTTTTGCTTTAATGATTAACCCATGTTATGTTATGAGGCTATTACACCATGACAAGTTTTATAAGGCTAATAAACGTGACCGTCTTGAATAAGGCTGTTCAATTGACAGTTAATGTTCTATGTATTTCCAATGTCAGGAAATACAGTATTTCTGAGGCAGTATGGTAGTGACAGACTGACTGTCACACACACGCACGCATGTAAATACACACACACACACACACACACACACACACACACACACGCTCCCTGCGGTGGAGGTGCATCCAGGTAACATCTGTTGAGAGACTTATAATGAGGTGAGGTCACTAGAGAGAACAGGCCTTGACCTACCCATTGTCTAATGACTGACTGAGATTACTGGTCCACTGAGAAGTATTACTACATACTGTACTTCTTAATGGACCAGTAATCTCAGTCAGTCAGCAAATCACAAATCCTACCAGGAAAACAGGACCACTCTGGAAACTGGCCTTATAGACTACATGTGACAGGCATATATAACAGTACAGACACTGTGCTGTACTTTAGATAGATATGACATTGGCAGTTTCCTATTCATAGGCGCTTGGCAGTGTTTGAGGCACACGAACAGTGCATTCAGAAAGTATTCAGACCCCTTTTCCACATTTTGTTATGTTATAGCCTAATGCTTCAGATTAGGAGTTGACTGTAACTGAACCATCAGACAGTTAAGAGTCCCTACCGGGGGTAGATTTGACTGGGACACAGAGTAGGACAGGGGTGCTCCACTTGCTCCAGAGGCCGTTGTTGCGGGAACGGCATCTCACCCTGACAATGTACTCTCCTACCGGCAGATCCAGCAGCTCCAGACAAGGCTCTCTCAGCAAGCCCTTCACCTGCAGACACACAGGGGGTGATAGTGAGCTGTCAGTAGCAGTTACAGTACACATCCATCATTTAGCAGATGCTCTTATCCAGAGCAATTTACAGTAGTGAGTACATACATTTTCATACATTTTTCATACTGGTCCCCCATGGGAATCAAACCCACAACCCTAGCGTTGCAAGCACCATGCTATACCAAATGAGCTACACGGGATAGAGGTGACAGAAGGTGATGAGTAGTGTGATACTGGTTAAAGTGCCAGTTTAAAAATCCGATACTGTTGAAATAATATGGTACTGTTTAAAAAAAGATGTTTCACCGTTCAGCCAGACTAAACCATGAAGCCATAGAGAGCTGCTGCGTTTCTGTTTGTTTCTGTTCTTTCTCTTCTCTCATCTGACAAAGAGGCAGGATCATCGGTCGTAACGTGGGTAACAGACAAACTCCCGGTTTAACTGTGAAATAAGCACATCTTCCTCTTAAAGAATCAATCAAGGACATGACATGCTTCCCACATCACACGCTTAACACCCTCAAATGGTGTTGATAAACACTGCACCTACACCCCTCCCTCTCTCTCCTTCCCCCGCTCTCTTTCCCCCTCTTCCTCTCTCTCTCTCTTTCCCCCGCTCTTTCCCCCTCTACCTCTCTCTCTTTCCCCTGCTCTCTTTCCCCCTCTACCTCTCTCTCTCTCATTCCCCCGCTCTCTTTAGCCCTCTACCTCTCTCTCTCTCTCATTCCCCCGCTCTCTTTCCCCCTCTACCTCTCTCTCTCTCTCTCATTCCCCCGCTCTCTTTAGCCCTCTACCTCTCTCTCTTTCCCCCGCTCTCTTTCCCCCTCTGACTCTCTCTCTCTCTCCCCCGCTCTCTTTCCCCCTCTACCTCTCTCTCCCTCTCCACCGCTCTCTTTCCCCCTCTCTCTTCCCCTCTCTCTCTTTCCCCCCTCTCTCTCTCTTTCCCCCTCTCTCTCTTTCCCCCTCTCTCTCTGTCCCCCTCTCTCTCTCTCTCTCTTTCTCTCTCTCTCTCTCTCTCCCTCTCTCTCTCTCTACCTTCCAGTTGTTGGGCTCGGCGATGAGTCGGTACTGCAGCTCGAAGACCAGGGTGATCCAACCGTACTGGATGTGGGAGGGATTGGGGTAAACCCAGGACACCATGGCGGTGCGGCCAGCTTCCTCCTCCGTCTCGTTCAACAGGGTGTAGGTCAAGTTAACCGGAGCCTCTGTCTCCACTGCAGACAGACAGACAGACAAGAAAACTGCATGGTGTGGGCTTGTTATGGTTGTATGCTTCACAGGGAGAGAAGAAGAGCTAGAACGTAAATAGAGAAACAATGAGATAGGAGGATGGTGAAAGGAAAAGACCTAGGCTGGCAGTCAGGGGGAGGGGAGAATACACAATGAACAGCAAACAGGATGTGGAGGGACAACAGAGACAATAAGCAACATGCTGAGGTAATGGTACGTGAATGGGGTTATCTTTTATAATGAACATGGAGAAAGGCCAGTTGGAAGGGGTTTCAGAGTAAGAAGGGGAAGCTTCATAGGTTCTGAATGACACATCTCTATTGTTACGGGGAGAAAAAGCCTAGAGCCTGGAGAGGACCCTTCTATTTTCCTTCACATGCGTTACTATTCTCTGTGTATACGGAAGCACAATGTAGATATGAGTGGTGACTGTTTGCAATGTGCATAGAGTATTGAACATTCACATGCACGTGTACACAAACACACACACACACACACACACACAAATCAGGGTGCTCTTTCCATCGGCTTTGGGAGTGCACTCACTGATGGAGAAGTAAGAGGGACAGAATGGGTTGAAATGAGGAGGAGCAGACGTCACACAAACAGGGAGAGGAGGCGTGGCCGACGCCAGACACACAGGAAGAGACATCACAAATATCAGACACAACAGTGGGTTAACACAACAGTCATAGGTTGAGCCGAAATAGCACCCTATTCCATATACTATAGTGTACTGAAATAGCACCCTATTCCATATTCTATAGTGTACTGAAATAGCACCCTATTCCATATTCTATAGTGTACTGAAATAGCACCCTATTCCATATACTATAGTGTACTGAAATAGAACCCTATTCCATATAATATAGTGTACTGAAATAGCACCCTATTCCATATACTATAGTGTACTGAAATAGCACCCTATTCCCCTTAGGTTCTGGTCAAACGTAGCACACTATCTAGGGCAACTTGATTCAGCTACAGGGTGACTTTTGTTGGAGCTAATGGTTGGGGGGCTGGAAAATAATGATAATAATTTGTACACTGCAAATTGACCACAACTAAGCCCCAAAAGAGATCGTATTTGAAAAGAATAGTAATTTCATACCTTGATTACATTGAGACAACATCACATATTTCTATTTCTTTATTTGTGTAAATACTTGGGAGCAGATTTCCTAAATTAAACTCAATTTTAGCTGAATTGCTGCTGATTTGACAGTTTTCTTCTTTTGGGGTGGGGGGGCAAGAGAAATCACTAGCCAGATGGTTTTTGATCTCGGCAGCAGGATGCCGTTCCAGACTGAGTGGAGCCCCCAGGTGACCCATATCAGGGGTTCCCAAACCGTTCCCCCATTCCAGCATTGGGGAACAGCCTGCACTGCAATATCACCCTGTATCATACCTATATCAGCCATATCCAGATAGGGGTCTACATCACCTTGTACCTATATCATTCACATCCAGACAGTGCTCAATATCACCCTGTACCTGTATCAGCAACATCCAGACAGTGGTCTAAATCACCCTGTACATATATCCTCCACATCCAGACAGTGGTCTATATGACCCTGTACCTAAATCATCCCCATCCAGACAGTGGTCTTTATCACCCTGTACCTAAATCATCCACATCCAGACAGTGGACTACATCACCCTGTACCTATATCAGCCACATCCAGACAGTGGCCTATATCACCCTGTACCTATATCATCCACATCCAGACAGTGGTCTATATCACCCTGTACCTATATCACCCTGTACCTATATCATCCACATCCAGACAGTGGCCTATATCACCCTGTACCTGTATCAGCAACATCCAGACAGTGGACTATATCACCCTGTACCTATATCATCCACATCCAGACAGTGGTCTATATCACCCTGTACCTATATCAGCCACATCCAGACAGTGAACTACATCACCCTGTACCTATATCATCAGCCACACCCAGACAGTGATTTATATCTCCCTGTACCTATATCAGCCACTTCCAGACAGTGGTCCTTGGAGCTGAACACTCCGTGGGAGGTCCTGGCCATCACGTTCATGCAGTATATGGTCCAGATGGATGTGTGGCCGCTGTCAAAGTGACAACTGTTGGGGCCGCCCGTTACATAGTCTGGACACTCACGCCTCGGGCCCTTTCTGTAACAAACAACAAAGGAATGATATGGTCAATTCAATTCAACTCAACTAATTTATTTTAATGAAGACGGACTCTTCGGTTACATTGTTACTACACGATGTGATAGAATGAAAATACCTACATTTACTGTGGAAAAAGCCTTGAAATTAAAAATGAATCTTGGAGTATTTCAAGGCGTTTTTTTAACGAATGCAGGATTTTATCCTCTACCACCTGTTGATATAAGGTCGAGCTTCGAGACAGGATTGCGTCGAGGCACAGATCTGGGGAAGGGTACCAAAACATTTATGCAGCAATGAAGGTCCGCAAGAACACAGTGGCCTCCATCGTTCTGAAATGGAAGAAGTATGGAACCACAAAGACCTTTTCTAGAGCTGACCGCCCAGCCAAACTGAGCAATCGGGGTAGAAGGGCCTTGGTCTGGGAGGTGACCAAGAACCCAATGGTTACTCTGAATGAGCTCCAGAGTTCCTCTGTGGAGATGGGAGAACCTTCCAGAAGGACAACCATCTCTGCAGCACTCCACCAATCAGGCCTTTATGGTAGAGTGGACAGACAGAAGTCACTCCACAGTAAAAGGCACATGACAGCCTGCTTGGAGTTTGCCAAAAGGCACCTAAAGGACTCTCAGACCATAAGAAACTAGATTCTCTGGTCTGATGAAACCAAGATTGAACTCTTTGGCCTGAATGCCATGCGTCACGTCTGGAGGAAACCTGGCATCACTCCTACGGTGAAGCATGGTGGTGGCAGCATCATGCTGCGGGGATGTTTTTCAGCGGCAGCGACTGGGAGACAAGTCAGGATTGAGGGAAAGATGAACAGAGCAAAGTACAGAGAGATCCTTGACGAAAACCTGCTCCAGATCACTCAGGACCTCAAACTGGGGTAAAGGTTCACCTTCCAACAAGACAACGACCCTAAGCACAACGCAGGAGTGGCTTTGGGGACAAGTCTCTGAATGTCCTTTAGAGGCCCAGCCAGATCCCGGACCTGACCTAGATCTAACATCTCTGGAGAGACCTGAAAGTAGCTGTGTTTTCACTTTGTCAATATGGGGTATTGTGCGTAGATTGAGCAGGATTTTTACAAATGTAATCCATTTTAGAATAAGGCTGTAACTTAATAAAATGTGGATCAAGGGGTCTGAATACAAATGCATTGTACAGTAATAGTACGTACTCTAAGGAGTAGGTGAGGCTGTAGGTGATGTTGTCATCACTCTCTGAGTTGTTGTCAAGGGGATGCCACCAGCAGGTGAAGACCTCTATGTTGGGCGAGCGGCAGTAGTAGATGTGGGGCCGGGTCGTCACGGCAACAGCACCTGGGGGATAAAACGAGAGGTTAATGACTCTAACCATCTCTATGGATATCTGCATTCACTGTCGGCTTTTTCTAACAGACTGATATATTTTTCTATGCACTGTTCTGGTGAATACACGGATCAACAATTTATAAACATGAAGAAATACATGCCAAAATCATTCAGCTATCAAAATAATCCATATTATAAAACATCAGCCTCTTAACATTTCACCGGGCCTCTCAGGTGCCCTGGTTGTCAGGGAAACTCAAATCCAGGTTCATGACATTTGGGTGAACGCTAAAAACGGTTAATCCGTTAACCAGGTTGGTCTTACGACTCTTTTTGAGAGCAGCAGCTGGTAGGAAACTGAACTGAACCCCAAATCAAACAGCAGGACCTCGTGAGAAGGATTACATCTCCAACAGTGACACTCAGGCTGACTGGAACAAACAGTTACTGTTTAAATCCATTTATTTCCCTGAAGAAGCACATTATGTAACTTACAGTGACGTGGACACTTATGATTTAAACATTGTATAGACAGTACCTTTTGCTTTAATGATTAACCCATGTTATGTTTGTTACGGTGAGTGAATGAGGACCCAAAAGCGAACTAACTTAAACAGAGCTTCTTTAATAACCAAACATAGGTAGGCTCAGATAGACCGGCAGATTCCGACAGGACAGGACAAGGTTACAGCAAACATGACGATAGTCTGGTTCAGGCATGAAACACAACAAACAATAATCCGACAAGGACAGGAACAAAAACAGAGAGAGATATAGGGACCTAATCAGAGGGAAAAAGGGAACAGGTGGGAAACGGGGTGAATGGGTAGTTAGGAGGAGACAAGGCACAGCTGGGGGAAAGAGGGGGAGAAAAGGTAACCTAACAACGACCAGCAGAGGGAGACAGGGTGAAGGGAAAGGACAGAAACACACAACATGACAATACATGACAGTACCCCCCCCACTCACCGAGCGCCTCCTGGCGCACTCGAGGAGGAAACCTGGCGGCAACGGAGGAAATCCTCGATCAGCGCACGGTCCAGCACGTCCCGAGAGGGA
Source organism: Oncorhynchus mykiss (assembly GCF_057628025.1). Taxonomy (NCBI): domain Eukaryota; kingdom Metazoa; phylum Chordata; class Actinopteri; order Salmoniformes; family Salmonidae; genus Oncorhynchus; species Oncorhynchus mykiss. Next base: position 20,518,115 of record NC_143039.1, read on the forward strand.
ACCCAACTCCTCTCCTCAGGACCGTACCCCTCCCAATCAACGAGGTACTGGTGACCACGGCCCCGAGGACGCATGTCCAAAATCCTGCGGACCCTGTAGATGGGTGCGCCCTCGACAAGGATGGGGGGGGGGGGAAGACGAGCGGGGGCGCGAAGAACGGGCTTAATACAGGAGACATGGAAGACCGGGTGGACGCGACGAAGGTATCGCGGAAGAAGAAGTCGAACTGCGACAGGATTAATGACCCGAGAAATACGGAACGGACCAATGAACCGCGGGGTCAACTTGCGAGAAGCCGTCTTAAGGGGAAGGTTCTGAGTGGAGAGCCAAACTCTCTGACCGCGACAATATCTAGGACTCTTAGTTCTACGCTTATTAGCAGCCCTCACAGTCTGCGTCCTATAACGGCAAAGTGCAGACCTGACCCTCTTCCAGGTGCGCTCGCAACGTTGGACAAAAGCCTGAGCGGAGGGGACGCTGGACTCGGCGAACTGAGATGAGAACAGCGGAGGCTGGTACCCGAGGCTACTCTGAAAAGGAGATAGCCCGGTCGCAGACGAAGGAAGCGAGTTGTGGGCGTATTCTGCCCAGGGGAGCTGTTCTGACCAAGACGCAGGGTTGCGAAAAGAAAGACTGCGTAAGATGCGACCAATAGTCTGATTGGCCCGTTCTGCTTGACCGTTAGACTGGGGGTGAAAGCCGGAAGAGAGACTGACGGAAGCCCCAATCAAACGGCAAAACTCCCTCCAAAATTGAGACGTGAATTGCGGACCTCTGTCCGAAACGACGTCTGACGGAAGGCCATGAATTCTGAAAACATTCTCGATGATGATTTGTGCCGTCTCTTTAGCAGAAGGAAGCTTAGCAAGGGGAATGAAATGAGCCGCCTTAGAGAACCTATCGACAACCGTAAGAATAACAGTCTTCCCCGCTGACGAAGGCAGTCCGGTGACAAAATCTAAGGCGATGTGAGACCACGGTCGAGAGGGAATAGGAAGCGGCCTGAGACGGCCGGCAGGAGGGGAGTTACCGGACTTAGTCTGCGCGCAGACCGAACAAGCAGCCACGAAACGACGCGTGTCATGCTCCCGGGTGGGCCACCAAAAACGCTGGCGAATGGAAGCAAGCGTACCCCGAACGCCAGGGTGGCCGGCTAACTTGGCAGAGTGAGCCCACTGAAGAACGGCCAGACGAGTAGGAACGGGAACGAAAAGAAGGTTCCTAGGACAAGCGCGCGGCGACGGAGTGTGAGTGAGCGCTTGCTTTACCTGCCTCTCAATTCCCCAGACAGTCAACCCGACAACACGCCCCTCAGGGAGAATCCCCTCGGGGTCAGTGGAGGCTACTGAAGAACTGAAGAGACGAGATAAAGCATCAGGCTTGGTGTTCTTAGAGCCCGGACGATAAGAAATCACGAACTCGAAACGAGCGAAAAACAGCGCCCAACGCGCCTGACGCGCATTAAGTCGTTTGGCAGAACGGATGTACTCAAGGTTCCTATGGTCAGTCCAAACGACAAAAGGAACGGTCGCCCCCTCCAACCACTGTCGCCATTCGCCTAGGGCTAACCGGATGGCGAGCAGTTCGCGGTTTCCCACATCATAGTTACGTTCCGACGGCGACAGGCGATGAGAAAAATACGCGCATGGGTGGACCTTGTCGTCAGAGAGGGAGCGCTGAGAAAGAATGGCTCCCACGCCCACCTCTGACGCGTCAACCTCGACAACGAACTGTCTAGAGACGTCAGGTGTAACAAGGATAGGAGCGGATGTAAAACGATTCTTGAGGAGATCAAAAGCTCCCTGGGCGGAAACGGACCACTTAAAGCACGTCTTGACAGAAGTAAGGGCTGTGAGAGGAGCTGCCACCTGACCGAAATTACGGATGAAACGACGATAGAAGTTCGCGAAGCCGAGAAAGCGCTGCAGCTCGACGCGTGACTTAGGGGCGGGCCAATCAATGACAGCTTGGACCTTAGCGGGATCCATCTTAATGCCTTCAGCGGAAATAACAGAACCGAGAAATGTGACGGAGGAGGCATGAAAAGTGCACTTCTCAGCCTTCACAAAAAGACAATTCTCTAAAAGGCGCTGGAGGACACGTCGAACGTGCTGAACATGAATCTGGAGTGACGGTGAAAAAATCAGGATATCGTCAAGGTAAACGAAAACAAAGATGTTCAGCATGTCTCTCAGGACATCATTGACTAATGCCTGAAAGACAGCTGGAGCGTTAGCGAGGCCGAAAGGAAGAACCCGGTATTCAAAGTGCCCTAACGGAGTGTTAAACGCCGTCTTCCACTCATCCCCCTCCCTGATGCGCACGAGATGGTAAGCGTTACGAAGGTCCAACTTAGTGAAAAACCTGGCTCCCTGCAGGATCTCGAAGGCTGAAGACATAAGAGGAAGCGGATAACGATTCTTAACTGTTATGTCATTCAGCCCTCGATAATCTATGCAGGGGCGCAGAGACCCGTCCTTCTTCTTGACAAAAAAAAACCCCGCTCCGGCGGGAGAGGAGGAGGGGACTATGGTACCGGCGTCAAGAGCTACAGACAAATAATCCTCGAGAGCCTTACGTTCGGGAGCCGACAGAGAGTATAGTCTACCCCGGGGGGGAGTGGTTCCCGGAAGGAGATCAATACTACAATCATACGACCGGTGTGGAGGAAGAGAGGTGGCCCTGGACCGACTGAACACCGTGCGCAGATCGTGATATTCCTCCGGCACCCCTGTCAAATCACCAGGCTCCTCCTGTGAAGAAGAGACAGAGGAAACAGGAGGGATAGCAGACATTAAACATTTCACATGACAAGAGACGTTCCAGGAGAGGATAGAATTACTAGACCAATTAATGGAAGGATTATGACAAACTAGCCAGGGATGGCCCAAAACAACAGGTGTAAAAGGTGAACGAAAAATCAAAAAAGAAATGGTTTCGCTATGATTACCAGAAACAGTGAGGGTTAAAGGTAGCGTCTCACGCTGAATCCTGGGGAGAGGACTACCATCCAGGGCGAACAAGGCCGTGGACTCCCTTAACTGTCTGAGAGGAATGTCATGTTCCCGAGCCCAGGTCTCGTCCATAAAACAGCCCTCCGCCCCAGAGTCTATTAAGGCACTGCAGGAAGCTGACGAACCGGTCCAGCGTAGATGGACCGACAAGGTAGTGCAGGATCTTGAAGGAGAGACAGGAGTAGTAGCGCTCACCAGTAGCCCTCCGCTTACTGATGAGCTCTGGCTTTTACTGGACATGAAGTGACAAAATGACCAGCAGAACCGCAATAGAGACAGAGGCGGTTGGTGATTCTCCGTTCCCTCTCCTTAGTCGAGACGCGGATACCTCCCAGCTGCATAGGCTCAGCTCCCGAGCCGGCAGAGGAAGATGGTAGTGATGCGGAGAGGGGGGCAACGGAGAACGCGAGCTCCTTTCCACGAGCTCGGTGACGAAGATCAACCCGTCGCTCAATGCGAATAGCGAGTTCAATCAAGGAATCCACGCTGGAAGGAACCTCCCGGGAGAGAATCTCATCCTTTACCTCTGCGCGGAGACCCTCCAGAAGACGAGCGAGCAAAGCCGGCTCGTTCCAGCCACTGGAGGCAGCAAGAGTGCGAAACTCAATAGAGTAGTCTGTTATGGATCGATTGCCTTGACATAGGGAAGACAGGGCCCTGGAAGCCTCCTCCCCAAAAACAGATCGATCAAAAACCCGTATCATCTCCTCCTTAAAGTCCTGATACTGGTTAGTACACTCAGCCCTTGCCTCCCAGATTGCCGTGCCCCACTCACGAGCCCGTCCAGTAAGGAGAGATATGACGTAGGCGACACGAGCAGTGCTCCTGGCGTAAGTGTTGGGCTGGAGAGAAAACACAATATCACACTGGGTGAGGAACGAGCGGCATTCAGTGGGCTCCCCAGAGTAACACGGCGGGTTATTGATTCTGGGCTCCGGAGATTCGAAAGCCCTGGAAGTGGCCGGTGGATCGAGGCGGAGATGGTGAACCTGTTCTGTGAGGTTGGAGACTTGGGTGGCCAGGGTCTCAACGGCATGTCGAGCAGCAGACAATTCCTGCTCGTGTCTGCCTAGCATCGCTCCCTGGATCTCGACGGCTGAGTGGAGAGGATCCGAAGTCGCTGGGTCCATTCTTGGTCGGATTCTTCTGTTACGGTGAGTGAATGAGGACCCAAAAGCGAACTAACTTAAACAGAGCTTCTTTAATAACCAAACATAGGTAGGCTCAGATAGACCGGCAGATTCCGACAGGACAGGACAAGGTTACAGCAAACATGACGATAGTCTGGTTCAGGCATGAAACACAACAAACAAGAATCCGACAAGGACAGGAACAAAAACAGAGAGAGATATAGGGACCTAATCAGAGGGAAAAAGGGAACAGGTGGGAAACGGGGTGAATGGGTAGTTAGGAGGAGACAAGGCACAGCTGGGGGAAAGAGGGGGAGAAAAGGTAACCTAACAACGAACAGCAGAGGGAGACAGGGTGAAGGGAAAGGACAGAAACACACAACATGACAATACATGACAATGTTATGAGGCTATTACACCATGACAAGTTTTATAAGGCTAATAAACATGACCGTCTTGAATAAGGCTGTTCAATTGACAGTTAATGTTCTATGTATTTCCAATGTCAGGAAATACAGTATTTCTGAGGCAGTATGGTAGTGACAGACTGACTGTCACACACACGCACGCACGTAAATACACACACACACACACACACACACACACACACACACACACACACACACGCTCCCTGCGGTGGAGGTGCATCCAGGTAACATCTGTTGAGAGACTTATAATGAGGTGAGGTCACTAGAGAGAACAGGCCTTGACCTACCCATTGTCTAATGACTGACTGAGATTACTGGTCCACTGAGAAGTATTACTACATACTGTACTTCTTAATGGACCAGTAATCTCAGTCAGTCAGCAAATCACAAATCCTACCAGGAAAACAGGACCACTCTGGAAACTGGCCTTATAGACTACATGTGACAGGCATATATTGTTATGGTGCGTGAATGAGGACCCAAAAGCGAATTAACAAACAGAGTACTTTAATGACGAACATACGTGGGCTCAGATGGACAGGTAGATTCCGACAGGACAGGACAAGGTTGCAGCACACACGATGATAGTCTGGTTCAGGCATGAGACACACAAACAAACAAACAAGAATCCGACAAGGACAGGAGCAGAAACAGAGACAGATATAGGGACCTAATCAGAGGGAAAAAGGGAACAGGTGGGGAACGGGGTGACGAGGTAGTTAGGAGGAGACAGGGCACAGCTGGGGAAAAGAGGGGGAGAAAAGGTAACATAACAACGACCAGCAGAGGGAGACAGGGTGAAGGGAAAGGACAGAGACAAGACAACATGACAGTACATGACAGTACCCCCCCACTCACCGAGCGCCTCCTGGCGCACTCGAGGAGGAAACCTGGCGGCAACGGAGGAAATCATCAATCAGCGCACGGTCCAGCACGTCCCGAGAGGGAACCCAACTCCTCTCCTCAGGACCGTACCCCTCCCAGTCAACTAGGTACTGATGACCACGGCCCCGAGGACGCATGTCCAAGATTTTACGGACCCTGTAGATAGGTGCGCCCTCGACAAGGATGGGGGGGGGGGGGGGAAGACGAGCGGGGGCGCGAAGAGCGGGCTTAACACAGGAGACATGGAAGACCGGGTGGACGCGACGAAGATATCGCGGAAGAAGAAGTCGCACTGCGACAGGATTAATGACCTGAGAGATACGGAATGGACCAATGAACCGCGGGGTCAACTTGCGAGAAGCCGTCTTAAGGGGAAGGTTCTGAGTGGAGAGCCAAACTCTCTGACCGCGACAATATCTAGGGCTCTTCGTTCTACGCTTATTAGCAGCTCTCACAGTCTGCGCCCTATAACGGCAAAGTGCAGACCTGACCCTCTTCCAGGTGCGCTCGCAACGTTGGACAAAAGCCTGAGCGGAGGGGACGCTGGACTCGGCGAACTGAGATGAGAACAACGGAGGCTGGTACCCGAGGCTACTCTGAAAAGGAGATAGCCCGGTCGCAGACGAAGGAAGCGAGTTGTGGGCGTATTCTGCCCAGGGGAGCTGTTCTGACCAAGACGCAGGGTTGCGAAAAGAAAGACTGCGTAAGATGCGACCAATAGTCTGATTGGCCCGTTCTGCTTGACCGTTAGACTGGGGGTGAAAGCCGGAAGAGAGACTGACGGAAGCCCCAATCAAACGGCAAAACTCCCTCCAAAATTGAGACGTGAATTGCGGACCTCTGTCCGAAACGACGTCTGACGGAAGGCCATGAATTCTGAAAACATTCTCGATGATGATTTGTGCCGTCTCTTTAGCAGAAGGAAGCTTAGCAAGGGGAATGAAATGAGCCGCCTTAGAGAACCTATCGACAACCGTAAGAATAACAGTCTTCCCCGCTGACGAAGGCAGTCCGGTGACAAAATCTAAGGCGATGTGAGACCACGGTCGAGAGGGAATAGGAAGCGGCCTGAGACGGCCGGCAGGAGGAGAGTTACCGGACTTAGTCTGCGCGCAGACCGAACAAGCAGCCACGAAACGACGCGTGTCATGCTCCCGGGTGGGCCACCAGAAACGCTGGCGAATGGAAGCAAGCGTACCCCGAACGCCAGGGTGGCCGGCTAACTTGGCAGAGTGAGCCCACTGAAGAACGGCCAGACGAGTAGGAACGGGAACGAAAAGAAGGTTCCTAGGACAAGCGCGCGGCGACGGAGTTTGAGTGAGTGCTTGCTTTACCTGCCTCTCAATTCCCCAGACAGTCAACCCGACAACACGCCCCTCAGGGAGAATCCCCTCGGGATCAGTGGAGGCTACTGAAGAACTGAAGAGACGAGACAAAGCATCAGGCTTGGTGTTCTTAGAGCCCGGACGATAAGAAATCACGAACTCGAAACGAGCGAAAAACAGCGCCCAACGCGCCTGACGCGCATTAAGTCGTTTGGCAGAACGGATGTACTCAAGGTTCCTATGGTCAGTCCAAACGACAAAAGGAACGGTCGCCCCCTCCAACCACTGTCGCCATTCGCCTAGGGCTAACCGGATGGCGAGCAGTTCGCGGTTACCCACATCATAGTTACGTTCCGACGGCGACAGGCGATGAGAAAAATACGCGCATGGGTGGACCTTGTCGTCAGAGAGGGAGCGCTGAGAAAGGATGGCTCCCACTCCCACCTCTGACGCGTCAACCTCGACAACGAACTGTCTAGAGACGTCAGGTGTAACAAGGATAGGAGCGGATGTAAAACGATTCTTGAGGAGATCAAAAGCTCCCTGGGCGGAAACGGACCACTTAAAGCACGTCTTGACAGAAGTAAGGGCTGTGAGAGGAGCTGCCACCTGACCGAAATTACGGATGAAACGACGATAGAAGTTCGCGAAGCCGAGAAAGCGCTGCAGCTCGACGCGTGACTTAGGGACGGGCCAATCAATGACAGCTTGGACCTTAGCGGGATCCATCTTAATGCCTTCAGCGGAAATAACAGAACCGAGAAATGTGACGGAGGAGGCATGAAAAGTGCACTTCTCAGCCTTCACGAAAAGACAATTCTCTAAAAGGCGCTGGAGGACACGTCGAACGTGCTGAACATGAACCTGGAGTGACGGTGAAAAAATCAGGATATCGTCAAGGTAAACGAAAACAAAGATGTTCAGCATGTCTCTCAGGACATCATTGACTAATGCCTGAAAGACAGCTGGAGCGTTAGCGAGGCCGAAAGGAAGAACCCGGTATTCAAAGTGCCCTAACGGAGTGTTAAACGCCGTCTTCCACTCGTCCCCCTCCCTGATGCGCACGAGATGGTAAGCGTTACGAAGGTCCAACTTAGTGAAAAACCTGGCTCCCTGCAGGATCTCGAAGGCTGAAGACATAAGAGGAAGCGGATAACGATTCTTCACTGTTATGTCATTCAGCCCTCGATAATCTATGCAGGGGCGCAGAGACCCGTCCTTCTTCTTGACAAAAAAAAACCCCGCTCCGGCGGGAGAGGAGGAGGGGACTATGGTACCGGCGTCAAGAGCTACAGACAAATAATCTTCGAGAGCCTTACGTTCGGGAGCCGACAGAGAGTATAGTCTACCCCGGGGGGGGGTGGTTCCCGGAAGGAGATCAATACTACAATCATACGACCGGTGTGGAGGAAGAGAGGTGGCCCTGGACCGACTGAACACCGTGCGCAGATCGTGATATTCCTCCGGCACCCCTGTCAAATCACCAGGCTCCTCCTGTGAAGAAGAGACAGAGGAAACAGGAGGGATAGCAGACATTAAACATTTCACATGACAAGAGACGTTCCAGGAGAGGATAGAATTACTAGACCAATTAATGGAAGGATTATGACAAACTAGCCAGGGATGGCCCAAAACAACAGGTGTAAAAGGTGAACGAAAAATTAAAAAAGAAATGGTTTCACTATGATTACCAGAAACAGTGAGGGTTAAAGGTAGCGTCTCACGCTGAATCCTGGGGAGAGGACTACCATCCAGGGCGAACAAGGCTGTGGACTCCCTTAACTGTCTGAGAGGAATGTCATGTTCCCGAGCCCAGGTCTCGTCCATAAAACAGCCCTCCGCCCCAGAGTCTATTAAGGCACTGCAGGAAGCTGACGAACCGGTCCAGCGTAGATGGACCGACAAGGTAGTGCAGGATCTTGAAGGAGAGACAGGAGTAGTAGCGCTCACCAGTAGCCCTCCGCTTACTGACGAGCTCTGGCCTTTTACTGGACATGAAGTGGCAAAATGACCAGCGGAACCGCAATAGAGACAGAGGCGGTTGGTGATTCTCCGTTCCCTCTCCTTAGTCGAGATGCGGATACCTCCCAGCCGCATGGTCTCAGCACCCGAGCCGGCAGAGGAAGATGGTAGTGATGCGGAGAGGGAGGCGACGGAGAGCGCGAGCTCCTTTCCACGAGCTCGGTGACGAAGATCAACCCGTCGCTCAATGCGAATAGCGAGTTCAATCAAGGAATCCACGCTGGAAGGAACCTCCCGGGAGAGAATCTCATCCTTTACCTCTGCGCGGAAACCCTCCAGAAGACGAGCGAGCAAGGCCGGCTCGTTCCAGCCACTGGAGACAGCAAGAGTGTGAAACTCAATAGAGTAGTCTGTTATGGATCGATTGCCTTGACATAGGGAAGACAGGGCCCTGGAAGCCTCCTCCCCAAAAACAGATCGATCAAAAACCCGTATCATCTCCTCCTTAAAGTCTTGATACTGGTTAATACACTCAGCCCTTGCCTCCCAGATTGCCGTGCCCCACTCACGAGCCCGTCCAATAAGGAGAGATATGACGTAGGCGACACGAGCAGTGCTCCTGGAGTAAGTGTTGGGCTGGAGAGAAAACACAATATCACACTGGGTGAGGAACGAGCGGCATTCAGTGGGCTCCCCAGAGTAACACGGCGGGTTATTGATTCTGGGCTCCGGAGATTCGAAAGCCCTGGAAGTGGCCGGTGGATCGAGGCGGAGATGGTGAACCTGTTCTGTGAGGTTGGAGACTTGGGTGGCCAGGGTCTCAACGGCATGTCGAGCAGCAGACAATTCCTGCTTGTGTCTGCCTAGCATCGCTCCCTGGATCTCGACGGCTGAGTGGAGAGGATCCGAAGTCGCTGGGTCCATTCTTGGTCGGATTCTTCTGTTATGGTGCGTGAATGAGGACCCAAAAGCGAATTAACAAACAGAGTACTTTAATGACGAACATACGTGGGCTCAGATGGACAGGTAGATTCCGACAGGACAGGACAAGGTTGCAGCACACACGATGATAGTCTGGTTCAGGCATGAGACACACAAACAAACAAACAAGAATCCGACAAGGACAGGAGCAGAAACAGAGACAGATATAGGGACCTAATCAGAGGGAAAAAGGGAACAGGTGGGGAACGGGGTGACGAGGTAGTTAGGAGGAGACAGGGCACAGCTGGGGAAAAGAGGGGGAGAAAAGGTAACATAACAACGACCAGCAGAGGGAGACAGGGTGAAGGGAAAGGACAGAGACAATACAACATGACAGTACATGACATATATAACAGTACAGACACTGTGCTGTACTTTAGATAGATATGACATTGGCAGTTTCCTATTCATAGGCGCTTGGCAGTGTTTGAGGCACACGAACAGTGCATTCAGAAAGTATTCAGACCCCTTTTCCACATTTTGTTATGTTATAGCCTAATGCTTCAGATTAGGAGTTGACTGTAACTGAATCATCAGACAGTTAAGAGTCCCTACCGGGGGTAGATTTGACTGGGACACAGAGTAGGACAGGGGTGCTCCACTTGCTCCAGAGGCCGTTGTTGCGGGAACGGCATCTCACCCTGACAATGTACTCTCCTACCGGCAGATCCAGCAGCTCCAGACAAGGCTTTCTCAGCAAGCCCTTCACCTGCAGACACACAGGGGGTGATAGTGAGCTGTCAGTAGCAGTTACAGTACACATCCATCATTTAGCAGATGCTCTTATCCAGAGCAATTTACAGTAGTGAGTACATACATTTTCATACATTTTTCATACTGGTCCCCCATGGGAATCAAACCCACAACCCTGGCGTTGCAAGCACCATGCTATACCAAATGAGCTACACGGGATAGAGGTGACAGAAGGTGATGAGTAGTGTGATACTGGTTAAAGTGACAGTTTAAAAATCCGATACTGTTGAAATAATATGGTACTGTTTAAAAAAAGATGTTTCACCGTTCAGCCAGACTAAACCATGAAGCCATAGAGAGCTGCTGCGTTTCTGTTTGTTTCTGTTCTTTCTCTTCTCTCATCTGACAAAGAGGCAGGATCATCGGTCGTAACGTGGGTAACAGACAAACTCCCGGTTTAACTGTGAAATAAGCACATCTTCCTCTTAAAGAATCAATCAAGGACATGACATGCTTCCCACATCACACGCTTAACACCCTCAAATGGTGTTGATAAACACTGCACCTACACCCCTCCCTCTCTCTCTGTCCCCCTCTACCCCTCTCTCTCTCTCTCTTTCCCCCGCTCTCTTTCCCCCCCACCTCTCTCTCTCTCTCTTTCCCCTGCTGTCTTTCCCCCTCTACCTCTCTCTCTCTCTCTCTCTCTCCTTCCCCCGCTCTCTTTCCCCCTCTTCCTCTCTCTCTCCCTCTTTCCCCCGCTGTCTTTCCCCCTCTACCTCTCTCTCTCTCTCTCTCTCTCTCTCTTTCCCCTGCTCTCTTTCCCCCTCTACCTCTCTCTCTCTTTCCCCTGCTCTCTTTCCCCCTCTACTTCTCTCTCTCTCATTCCCCCGCTCTCTTTAGCCCTCTACCTCTCTCTCTCATTCCCCCGCTCTCTTTCCCCCTCTACCTCTCTCTCTCTCTCATTCCCCGCTCTCTTTCCCCCTCTACCTCTCTCTCATTCCACCGCTCTCTCTCTCATTCCACTGCTCTCTTTCCCCCTCTACCTCTCTCTCTTTCCCCCTCTACCTCTCTCTCTCTCTTTCCCCCTCTAGCTCTCTCTCTCTCTTTCCCCCGCTCTCTTTAGCCCTCTACCCCTCTCTCTCTCTTTCCCCCTCTCTCTCTCTTTCCCCCCCTCTCTCTCTTTCTCCATCTCTCTCTTTCTACCTCTCTCTCTCTCTCTTTCTACCTCTCTCTCTCTCTCTCTCTCTCTCTCTTTCTACCTCTCCCCCTCTCTCTCTCTTTCTACCTCTCCCTCTCTCTTTCCCCCTCTCTCTCTCTCTCTCTCTTTCCCCTTCTCTCTCTCTCTCTCTCTCTTTCCCATCTCTCTCTCTCTCTCTCTTTCCCCCTCTCTCTCTCTCTTTCCCCCCCTCTCTCTCTCTTCCCCCCCCCCTCTCTCTCTCTCTTTCCTCCTCTCTCTCTCTTTCCCCCTCTCTCTCCCTCTCTCTCTTTCTCCCTCTCTCTCTTTCCCCCTCTCTCTCTCTCTCTCTTTCCCCATCTCTCTCTCTCTTTCCCCCCCTCTCTCTCTCTCTCTTTCTCCCTCTCTCTCTCTCTTTCTCCCTCTCTCTCTCTCTTTCTCTCTCTCTCTCTTTCCTCCTCTCTCTCTCTTTCCCCCTCTCTCTCTTTCCCCCTCTCTCTCTCTCTTTCCCCCCCTCTCTCTCCCTCTTTCCCTCTCTCTCTCTCTCTCTCTCTCTCTCTCTCTCTCTCTCTCTCGTCGGAGTGCATGCTGGGAGTGAGTCGTCAAGCAGGGATGTGGGAAAGAGAGAGGGGGAAAGAGAGAGGGAGAGGTAGAAAGAGAGAGAGGGGGAGAGGTAGAAAGAGAGAGAGAGAGAGAGGTAGAAAGGGAGAGAGAGAGAGAGAGAGAGAGAGGTAGAAAGAGAGAGAGAGAGAGAGAGAGGTAGAAAGAGAGAGAGAGAGAGGTAGAAAGAGAGAGAGGGAGAAAGAGAGAGAGAGAGAGAGAGAGAGGGGGGGAAAAAGAGAGAGAGAGGGGGAAAGAGAGAGAGAGAGAGAGAGGGAGAGAGAGAGAGAGAGAGGGGGAAAGAGAGAGAGAGAGAGGGGGGGGGGGAGAGAGAGAGAGGGAGAGGTAGAAAGAGATGTTCTTTGTCAGGAATGTTATATGCCATTGCTATAGAGCCACTACTAAATAGCATTAGAAGTCGCATTGCAGGGGTGTACTTTTCAGAGGATATTCCTCCTATTCGTCTCTCAGCCTATGCTGATGATGTAGTTGTGTTAGTGAAAAATCAAGCGGAGGTGGATAGCTTGAGTCTAATGGTTGATCGTTTTAGGGGAATATCCTCTGCAAAGGTAAATTGGGAAAAGAGTTGTGCTTTACAGATTGGAGAATGGTCTGGAGGGATAATGGCTTTGCCAGGGGGGCTAGAATGGTGTAAGGGAGGTTTTAAGTATCTTGGAGTGTACCTATGAGATGAGGGGACAATGGAAAAAAATTGGAGTGGGGTGGTTGAAATGGTGGAAGGGAGGATGAGGAGATGGCGTAAGGTTACTATCTCGTATGTCATATACGAGCGCACTATTATAGTTAACAATGTGATTGCCTCTGCACTGTGGCATCGGTTGTCAGTTTTAGAACCACCATCTGGCCTTCTGGCTAAGATACAGGCAATTATTGTGGATTTCTTTTGGGATAAGTATCACTGGGTTCCACAAAGTGTTTTGTATTTGTCAAAAGAGGAGGGGGGACAAGGTCTTGTACATCTTGCTAGTAGGGCTGCTGCTTTCCGGTTTCAGTTTATTCAAAGGTTGCTTTATGGACCGGAAAATGTGGTGTGGAGAGGGGTGGCAGGTCTTGTATTACAGCGGGTTGGAGGATTAGGTTTAAAGAAGGCTTTATTTCTGGTTGATAGTAGCCAGATTTCTAGGGAGGGAGTACCTCCGTTTTATAGAGGCCTTCTCAGAGTGTGGAGCATAATGAAGGTGTCCAGACGAACTTCAGCGGAGTCAGTGCATTGGCTGTATGGGGCAGGACTGGATTGTACAACTGCAGCTGTTTCACATTTCTCCAAGATTCTGGTGAAGGGGAAAATCATAACCTTAAAACAGTTAATGGCCATGGCTGGGCCCGCCTAAATGGATGGAAGACGGGTGGCAGAACATTTGGGGATGAGGTCGGAAAGGATTGTCGGACAAATGCTGGGGAGCTGCAGGAAGGCTCTGTCAGCGGAAGAATGGGGAATGCTTAGTAGCCACAAGAAGAAGGTACAAGATGAAGACGTCTCATTTCCAAGACTAGGGATTACACCAAATATCCCAGAGTCAGAAAGAAAGGCGTTATTGCTGGATTTGAGAGGGTTGGAGGAGGTGGGTTTGGATGAGTTGAATGGGAAGGACTTGTATAGGGGGTGTGTCAAGGTGTTGAATAAAGATACATTGAAAAATAGAAAAGACACTCCATGGAGGGTAAAATTGGGCATTGATGACAAGGTAAAGCCAGCATGGAGAGCACTGTACAAGCCACCGTTACAAAAGGGTACTGGTGATATGCAATGGAGGGTTTTACATGGCATCATTGTAGTTAATGCTTTTGTATCTGTTATTAACTCAGATGTTAGAGATGGATGTCCTTTTTGTAATATAAGAGAAACCATTTTTCACTGCTTTATGGAGTGTGAGAGGATAAAACCTCTATTGGAAATGCTGGAATCTTTGTTTAAAGCTGTAGGGGAGTTTTTCAATAACACTGTTTTTATTTTGGGGTTTCAATATAGTAAACAACAGAAAAGAAAATGTCAAATGTTAAATTTTATTTTGGGACAAGCTAAGATGTCAATTTTTCTGAGTAGGAAACATAAGATAGAAACGGGATATGGTAAGATGTGTTTTTAAAGGATTAGTGAAAGCAAGAATAAAAGTAGATTTTGAGTTCTTTTCAGCTGTAAAAGATCTCCTATTATTTGAGGAGAAGTGGGCCTACGAAGGAGCGCTTTGTTTTGTAGAGGAGGGGAAATTATTTTTTGCTGATGAAATAAGTTGAATGTATATGTTATGTATTTATTTTTGTTTAGGAATTACATTTGTTGTTTCATTTCTGAAAAGGCAGTGTGTCATTATTTATGTTAACAATTGAGAAAAAAAATAAAGGTTTTATAAAAAAATTTTTTTTTAAAAACTCTCTCTCTCTCTCTACCTTCCAGTTGTTGGGCTCGGCGATGCGTCGGTACTGCAGCTCGAAGACCAGGATGATCCAACCGTACTGGATGTGGGAGGGATTGGGGTAAACCCAGGACACCATGGCGGTGCGGCCAGCTTCCTCCTCCGTCTCGTTCAACAGGGTGTAGGTCAAGTTAACCGGAGCCTCTGTCTCCACTGCAGACAGACAGACAGACAAGAAAACTGCATGGTGTGGGCTTGTTATGGTTGTATGCTTCACAGGGAGAGAAGAAGAGCTAGAACGTAAATAGAGAAACAATGAGATAGGAGGATGGTGAAAGGAAAATACCTAGGCTGGCAGTCAGGGGGAGGGGAGAATACACAATGAACAGCAAACAGGATGTGGAGGGACAACAGAGACAATAAGCAACATGCTGAGGTAATGGTACGTGAATGGGGTTATCTTTTATAATGAACATGGAGAAAGGCCAGTTGGAAGGGGTTTCAGAGTAAGAAGGGGAAGCTGGATAGGTTCTGAATGACACATCTCTATTGTTACCGTGAGAAAAAGCCTAGAGCCTGGAGAGGAACCCTTCTATTTTCCTTCACATGCGTTACTATTCTCTGTGTATACGGAAGCACAATGTAGACATGAGTGGTGACTGTTTGCAATGTGCATAGAGTATTGAACATTCACATGCACGTGTACACAAACACACACACACACACACACACAAATCAGGGTGCTCTTTCCATCGACTTTGGGAGTGCACTCACTGATGGAGAAGTAAGAGGGACAGAATGGGTTGAAATGAGGAGGAGCAGACGTCACACAAACAGGGAGAGGAGGCGTGGCCGACGCCAGACACACAGGAAGAGACATCACAAATATCAGACACAACAGTGGGTTAACACAACAGTCATAGGTTGAGCCGAAATAGCACCCTATTCCATATACTATAGTGTACTGAAATAGCACCCTATTCCATATACTATAGTGTACTGAAATAGCACCCAATTCCATATAATATAGTGTACTGAAATAGCACCCTATTCCATATAATATAGTGTACTGAAATAGAACCCTATTCCATATAATATAGTGTACTGAAATAGCACCCAATTCCATATAATATAGTGTACTGAAATAGCACCCTATTCCATATAATATAGTGTACTGAAATAGAACCCTATTCCATATAATATAGTGTACTGAAATAGCACCCTATTCCATATACTATAGTGTACTGAAATAGCACCCTATTCCATATACTATAGTGTACTGAAATAGCACCCAATTCCATATAATATAGTGTACTGAAATAGCACCCTATTCCATATACTATAGTGTACTGAAATAGAACCCTATTCCATATAATATAGTGTACTGAAATAGCACCCTATTCCATATACTATAGTGTACTGAAATAGCACCCAATTCCCCTTAGGTTCTGGTCAAACGTAGCACACTATCTAGGGCAACTTGATTCAGCTACAGGGTGACTTTTGTTGGAGCTAATGGTTGGGGGGCTGGAAAATAATGATAATAATTTGTACACTGCAAATTGACCACAACTAAGCCCCAAAAGAGATCGTATTTGAAAAGAATAGTAATTTCATACCTTGATTACATTGAGACAACATCACATATTTCTATTTCTTTATTTGTGTAAATACTTGGGAGCAGATTTCCTAAATTAAACTCAATTTTAGCTGAATTGCTGCTGATTTGACAGTTTTCTTCTTTTGGGGTGGGGGGGCAAGAGAAATCACTAGCCAGATGGTTTTTGATCTCGGCAGCAGGATGCCGTTCCAGACTGAGTGGAGCCCCCAGGTGGTCCATATCAGGGGTTCCCAAACCGTTCCCCCATTCCAGCATTGGGGAACAGCCTGCCCCACCCCCCCCCCCCCCCCCCCCCCTCCACATCTATTTCTATGGGCACAAGCTCTGTTCATGACAGAAACTGTTCACACCCTTCTTGTTGGTGGAGAGAATGTTGCAGGTTTCTGTAATTCTACACATTTTGTCATGGGGTGCAAAGAACATTTAGCAGTTTAAAGCTAATTGTATTGCAATTGTATTCATTTTGCCATGTCTAATGTGTATTCATGTTATATCTGAGTGACTAAAAACATACAACAATATCTATGGGCTAAAAAACATATAAATAAACTTGAGCTAACATGGGCTAGTTGAGCTGGACATTTCTGAATAGCTCTCTAAGTTATGTATTGACGAACATGATAAGAGGAACTGATGATGTACTACCCAAATTTGACCCAGTTTGGGAACCACTGGTCTATATCACCCTGTACCTATATCATCCCCATCCAGACAGTGGTCTATATCACCCTGTTCCTATATCAGCCACATCCAGACAGTGGTCTATATCACCCTGTACCTATATCATCCACATCCAGACAGGGGTCTATATCACCCTGTACCTATATCAGCCACATCCAGACAGTGAACTATATCACCCTGTACCTATATCATCCACATCCAGACAGTGAACTATATAACCCTGTACCTATATCATCAGCCACACCCAGACAGTGAACTGTATCTCCCTGTACCTATATCATCAGCCACACCCAGACAGTGAACTATATCACCCTGTACCTATATCATCAGCCACACCCAGACAGTGATTTATATCTCCCTGTACCTATATCATCAGCCACACCCAGACAGTGATTTATATCTCCCTGTACCTATATCAGCCACTTCCAGACAGTGGTCCTTGGAGCTGAACACTCCGTGGGAGGTCCTGGCCATCACGTTCATGCAGTATGTGGTCCAGATGGATGTGTGGCCGCTGTCAAAGTGACAACTGTTGGGGCCGCCCGTTACATAGTCTGGACACTCACGCCTCGGCCCCTTTCTGTAACAAACAACAAAGGAATGATATGGTCAATTCAATTCAACTCAACTAATTTATTTTAATGAAGACGGACTCTTCGGTTACATTGTTACTACACGATGTGATAGAATGAAAATACCTACATTTACTGTGGAAAAAGCCTTGAAATTAAAAATGAATCTTGGAGTATTTCAAGGCGTTTTTTAACGAATGCAGGATTTTATCCTCTACCACCTGTTGATATAAGGTCGAGCTTCGAGACAGGATTGCGTCGAGGCACAGATCTGGGGAAGGGTACCAAAACATTTATGCAGCAATGAAGGTCCCCAAGAACACAGTGGCCTCCATCGTTCTGAAATGGAAGAAGTATGGAACCACAAAGACCTTTTCTAGAGCTGACCGCCCAGCCAAACTGAGCAATCGGGGGAGAAGGGCCTTGGTCTGGGAGGTGACCAAGAACCCAATGGTTACTCTGAATGAGTTCCAGAGTTCCTCTGTGGAGATGGGAGAACCTTCCAGAAGGACAACCATCTCTGCAGCACTCCACCAATCAGGCCTTTATGGTAGAGTGGACAGACGGAAGTCACTCCACAGTAAAAGGCACATGACAGCCTGCTTGGAGTTTGCCAAAAGGCACCTAAAGGACTCTCAGACCATAAGAAACTAGATTCTCTGGTCTGATGAAACCAAGATTGAACTCTTTGGCCTGAATGCCATGCGTCACGTCTGGAGGAAACCTGGCATCACTCCTACGGTGAAGCATGGTGGTGGCAGCATCATGCTGCGGGGATGTTTTTCAGCGGCAGCGACTGGGAGACAAGTCAGGATTGAGGGAAAGATGAACAGAGCAAAGTACAGAGAGATCCTTGACGAAAACCTGCTCCAGAGCACTCAGGACCTCAAACCGGGGCAAAGGTTCACCTTCCAACAAGACAACGACCCTAAGCACAATGCAGGAGTGGCTTTGGGGATAAATCTCTGAATGTCCTTTAGAGGCCCAGCCAGATCCCGGACCTGACCCAGATCTAACATCTCTGGAGAGACCTGAAAGTAGCTGTGTTTTCACTTTGTCAATATGGGGTATTGTGCGTAGATTGAGCAGGATTTTTACAAATGTAATCCATTTTAGAATAAGGCTGTAACTTAATAAAATGTGGATCAAGGGGTCTGAATACAAATGCATTGTACAGTAATAGTACGTACTCTAAGGAGTAGGTGAGGCTGTAGGTGATGTTGTCGTCACTCTCTGAGTTGTTGTCAAGGGGATGCCACCAGCAGGTGAAGACCTCCATGTTGGGCGAGCGGCAGTAGTAGATGTGGGGCCGGGTCGTCACGGCAACAGCACCTGGGGGATAAAACGAGAGGTTAATGACTCTAACAGTCTCTATGGATATCTGCATTCACTGTCGGCTTTTTCTAACAGACTGATATATTTTTCTATGCACTTTTTTAGTGAATTTTTTAAAATTTTTATTTCACCTTTATTTAACCAGGTAGGCCAGTTGAGAACAAGTTCTCATTTGCAACTGCGACCTGGCCAAGATAAAGCGTAGCAATTCAACACATACAACAACACAGAGTTACAGATGGAATAAACAAAACATTCAGTCAATAATACAGTAGAACAAAATAAAACAAAAAGTCTGTATACAGTGAGTGCAAATGAGGTAAGTTAAGGAAATAAATAGGCCATGGTGGCGAAGTAATTACAATATAGCAATTAAACACTGGAATGGTAGATCGGCAGAAGATGAATGTGCAGGTAGAGATACTGGGGTGCAAAGGAGCAAAATAAATAAATAAATAAATACCAGTATGGGGATGAGGTAGGTAGAAAGATGGGCTGTTTACAGATAGGCTAAGTACAGGTGCAGTGATCTGTAAACTGCTCTGACAGCTGGTGCTTAAAGCTAGTGAGGGAGATGTGAGTCTCCAGTTTCAGAGATTTTGCAATTCGTTCCAGTCATGGGCAGCAGAGAACTGGAAGGAAAGATGACCAAAGGAGGAATTGGCTTTGGGGGTGACCAGTGAGATATACCTGCTGGAGCGCGTGCTACGAGTGGGTGCTGCTATGGTGACCAGTGAGCTGAGATAAGGCGGGGCTTTACCTAGCAGAGACTTGTAGATAACCTGTAGCCAGTGGGTTTGGCGACGAGTATGAAGCGAGGGCCAACCAACGAGAGAGTACAGGTCGCAATGGTTGGTAGTGTATGGGGCTTTGGTGACAAAACGGATGGCACTGTGATAGACTGCATCCAGTTTGTTGAGTAGAGTGTTGGAGGCTATTTTATAGATGACATCACCGAAGTCGAGGATCGGTAGGATGGTCAGTTTTACGAGAGTATGTTTGGCAGCATGAGTGAAGGATGCTTTGTTGCGATATAGGAAGCCGATTCTAGATTTAATTTGGATTGGAGATGCTTAATGTTGGTCTGGAAGGAGAGTTTACAGTCTAACCAGACACTCAGGTATTTGTAGTTGTCCACGTATTCTAAGTCAGAGCCGTCCAGAGTAGTGATGCTGGACGGGCGAGCAGGTGCGGGCAGCGATCGATTGAAAAGCATGCATTTAGTTTTACTTGCGTTTAAGAGCAGTTGGAGGCCACGGAAGGAGAGTTGTATGGCATTGAAGCTCGTCTGGAGGTTAGTTAACACAGTGTCCAAGGAGGGGCCAGAAGTATACAGAATGGTGTCGTCTGCGTAGAGGTAGATCAGAGAATCACCAGCAGCAAGAGCAACATCATTGATGTATACAGAAAAGAGAGTCGGCCCGAGAATTGAACCCTATGGCACACCCATAGAGACTGTCAGAGGTCCAGACAACAGGCCCTCCGATTTGACACACTGAACTCTATCAGAGAAGTAGTTGGTAAACCAGGCGAGGCTATCATTTGAGAAACCAAGTCTGTCGAGTCTGCCAATAAGAATGTTGTGATTGACAGAGTCGAAAGCCTTGGCCAGGTCGATGAATACGGCTGCACAGTAATGTCTCTTATCGATGGCGGTTATGATGTCGTTCAGAACCTTGAGCTTGGCTGAGGTGCATCAATGACCAGCTCTGAAACCAGATTGCATAGCGGAGAAGGTATGCTGGGATTCGAAATGGTCAGTTATCTGTTTGTTAACTTGGCTTTCGAAGACCTTAGAAAGACAGGGTAGGATAGATATAGGTCTGTAGCAGTTTGGGTCTAGAGTGTCACCCCCTTTGAAGAGGGGGATGACCGCGGCAGCTTTCCAATCTTTGGGAATCTCAGACGATACGAAAGAGAGGTTGAATAGGCTAGTAATAGGGGTTGCAACAATTTCGGCAGATCATTTTAGAAAGAGAGCGTCCAGATTGTCTAGCCCGGCTGATTTGTAGGGGTCCAGATTTTGCAGCTCTTTCAGAACATCGGCTATCTGGATTTGGGTAAAGGAGAAATGGTGGTGGCTTTGGCGGGGTGCTGTGGAGGGTGCCGGGCAGTTGACCTGGGTAGGGTTAGCCATGTGGAAAGCATGGCCAGCCGTAGAGAAATGCTTATTGAAATTCTCAATTATAGTGGATTTATCGGTGGTGACAGCCTAGCCTCAGAGCAGTGGGCAGCTGGGAGGAGGTGCTCTTATTCTCCATGGACTTTACAGTGTCCCAGAACGTTTTTGAGTTAGTACTACAGGATCCATATTTCTGTTTGAAAAAGCTTGCCTTAACTTTTCTAACTGCCTGTGTATATTTGTTCCTAACTTCCCTGAAAAGTTGCATATCACGGGGGCTATTCGATGCAAATGCAGAACGCCACAGGATGTTTTTGTGCTGGTCAAGGGCAGACAGGTCTGGCGTGAACCAAGGACTACATCTATTCCTAGTTCTAAAATTTTTGAGAGGGGCATGCTTATTTAAAATGGTGGGGAAGGCACTTTTAAAGAATAGCCAGGCATCATCTACTGATGGGATGAGGTCAATGTCATTCCAGGATACACCGGCCAGGTCGATTAGAAAGGCCTGCTCGCAGAAGTGTTTCAGGGAGCGTTTGACGGTGATGAGGGGTGGTCGTTTGGTCGCAGACCCATTACGGATGCAGGCAATGAGGCAGTGATCGCTGAGATCTTGATTGAAAACAGCAGAGGTGTTTTTGGAGGGCGAATTAGTTAGGATGACATCTATGAGGGTGCCCGTGTTTACTGATTTGGGGTTGTACCTGGTAGGTTCATTGATAATTTGTGTGAGATTGAGGGCATCAAGCTTAGTTTGAATACACGGCTCAACAATTTATAAACATGAAGAAATACATGCCAAAATCATTCAGCTATCAAAATAATCCATATTATAAAACATCAGCCTCTTAACATTTCACCGGGCCTCTCAGGTGCCCTGGTTGTCAGGGAAACTCAAATCCAGGTTCATGACATTTGGGTGAACGCTAAAAACGGTTAAACCGTTAACCAGTATAGAAGCTCACAAAGGGTGAGGTGAGTTTGTCTGGATGGCGATGCGGGAACAACCCCATGTGATACAAACTAAGGAAGTTTGAACACAAGTGTTTTGTGAAGTTATTTTCTTCTTATGTCATTGAACTCGAAACAGAGATCTCATATGTTTGAAAACAAACAAAAGCATAGCACACACACTGAAGGGGGGGTCTAGTTGCACCAAAAACAAGTTGAAGCTAATATACAGGTTGGTCTTACGACTCTTGTTGAGAGCAGCAGCTGGTAGGAAACTGAACTGAACCCCAAATCAAACAGCAGGACCTCGTGAGAAGGATTACATCTCCAACAGTGACACTCAGGCTGACTGGAACAAACAGTTACTGTTTAAATCCATTTATTTCCCTGAAGAAGAACATTATGTAACTTACAGTGACGTGGACACTTATGATTTAAACATTGTATAGACAGTACCTTTTGCTTTAATGATTAACCCATGTTATGTTATGAGGCTATTACACCATGACAAGTTTTATAAGGCTAATAAACATGACCGTCTTGAATAAGGCTGTTCAATTGACAGTTAATGTTCTATGTATTTCCCATGTCAGGAAATACAGTATTTCTGAGGCAGTATGGTAGTGACAGACTGACTGTCACACACACGCACGCACGTAAATACACACACACACACACACACACACACACACACACACACACACACACACACACACACACACACACACACACACATACACACACACACACACAAACACAGGTCACTAGAGAGAACAGGCCTTGACCTACCCATTGTCTAATGACTGACTGAGATTACTGGTCCACTGAGAAGTATTACTACATACTGTACTTCTTAATGGACCAGTAATCTCAGTCAGTCAGCAAATTAAACAAAAGCAAAGAACCTTGTCAATGGATTTTTTCTGAATCACAAATCCTACCAGGAAAACAGGACCACTCTGGAAACTGGCCTTATAGACTACATGTGACAGGCATATACAGTGCCTTGCGAAAGTATTCGGCCCCCTTGAACTTTGCGACCTTTTGCCACATTTCAGGCTTCAAACATAAAGATATAAAACTGTATTTTTTTGTGAAGAATCAACAACAAGTGGGACACAATCATGAAGTGGAACGACATTTATTGGATATCTCAAAAATTTTTAACAAATCAAAAACTGAAAAATTGGGCGTGCAAAATTATTCAGCCCCCTTAAGTTAATACTTTGTAGCGCCACCTTTTGCTGCGATTTCAGCTGTAAGTCGCTTGGGGTATGTCTCTATCAGTTTTGCACATCGAGAGACTGACATTTTTTCCCATTCCTCCTTGCAAAACAACTCGAGCTTAGTGAGGTTGGATGGAGAGCATTTGTGAACAGCAGTTTTCAGTTCTTTCCACAGATTCTCGATTGGATTCAGGTCTGGACTTTGACTTGGCCATTCTAACACCTGGATATGTTTATTTTTGAACCATTCCATTGTAGATTTTGCTTTATGTTTTGGATCATTGTCTTGTTGGAAGACAAATCTCCGTCCCAGTCTCAGGTCTTTTGCAGACTCCATCAGGTTTTCTTCCAGAATGGTCCTGTATTTGGCTCCATCCATCTTCCCATCAATCTTAACCATCTTCCCTGTCCCTGCTGAAGAAAAGCAGGCCCAAACCATGATGCTGCCACCACCATGGTTGACAGTGGGGATGGTGTGTTCAGGGTGATGAGCTGTGTTGCTTTTACGCCAAACATAACGTTTTGCATTGTTGGCAAAAAGTTAACTTTTGGTTTCATCTGACCAGAGCACCTTCTTCCACATGTTTGGTGTGTCTCCCAGGTGGCTTGTGGCAAACTTTAAACGACACTTTTTATGGATATCTTTAAGAAATGGCTTTCTTCTTGCCACTCTTCCATAAAGGCCAGATTTGTGCAATATACTGATTGTTGTCCTATGGACAGAGTCTCCCACCTCAGCTGTAGATCTCTGCAGTTCATCCAGAGTGATCATGGGCCTCTTGGCTGCATCTCTGATCAGTCTTCTCCTTGTATGAGCTGAAAGTTTAGAGGGACGGCCAGGTCTTGGTAGATTTGCAGTGGTCTGATACTCCTTCCAATTCAATATTATCGCTTGCACAGTGCTCCTTGGGATGTTTAAAGCTTGGGAAATCTTTTTGTATCCAAATCCGGCTTTAAACTTCTTCACAACAGTATCTCGGACCTGCCTGGTGTGTTCCTTGTTCTTCATGATGCTCTCTGCGCTTTTAACGGACCTCTGAGACTATCACAGTGCAGGTGCATTTATACGGAGACTTGATTACACACAGGTGGATTGTATTTATCATCATTAGTCATTTAGGTCAACATTGGATCATTCAGAGATCCTCACTGAACTTCTGGAGAGAGTTTGCTGCACTGAAAGTAAAGGGGCTGAATAATTTTGCACGCCCAATTTTTCAGTTTTTGATTTGTTAAAAAAGTTTGAAATATCCAATAAATGTCGTTCCACTTCATGATTGTGTCCCACTTGTTGTTGATTCTTCACAAAAAAATACAGTTTTATATCTTTATGTTTGAAGCCTGAAATGTGGCAAAAGGTCGCAAAGTTCAAGGGGGCCGAATACTTTCGCAAGGCACTGTATAACAGTACATACACTGTGCTGTACTTTAGATAGATATGACATTGGCAGTTTCCTATTCATAGGCGCTTCGCAGTGTTTGAGGCACACGAACAGTGCATTCAGAAAGTATTCAGACCCCTTCCCCTTTTTCCACATTTTGTTATGTTATAGCCTTATTCTAAAATAATTAAATAAATATAAATCTTCACAATACCCCACAACAGAAACCGAAAAACAGCTTTTTAGATTTTTTTTCTAATTTATAAAAAATTAAAAACTGAAATATCTTACTTACTTATCTTCTAAGTATGAATTTGAGGCATATAATGAGTTATTCATGACAACAACGAACAAGATGAAAACAGGGTCTATATACCAAGTCAACATACTGTACATACTGGTATGTCAACCAGTGGGTCAATATACCAAGTCAACATACATACTGGTGTGTCAACCAGAGGGTCAATATACTGGTGGGAGGAGCGATAGGAGGACGGTCTCATTGATGACGTGGATGTCAGGTTGGATTAAATGTGGAAGACACATTTCAGTTAAATGCATTCAGTTGTACAACTGACTATGTATCCCTCTTTCCAGTTCCTTTCATTGTAATGGCTGCAATGGAATACATGGAACTTTGACTCTATTACAATGAGCCCATCCTCCTATAGCTCCTCCCACCATCCTCCTAGGATGTCAAAATACAGTAGAGCTATATGCCAGTGTTTGTGGGTAGGGTCTCATTGTCTGAGCGAGATTAGCTGTCTGTAGGTGACGTGTGTGTGCATGTGGGTGTGTGCAATATCTTACTAAACGTATTACTAAACGTATTAGACTATGAACGACCAGCTGAGAGCTCCACTACATATTAGACTATGAACAACCAGCTGAGAGCTCCACTACATATTAGACTTTGAACAACCAGCTGAGAACTTACCTCCTCTATATATTAGACTATGAACGACCAGCTGAGAGCTTACCTCCGCTACATATTAAACTATGAACGACCAGCTGAGAGCTTACCTCCTCTACATTTAGACTATGAACAACCAGCTGAGAGCTTACCTCCGCTATGTATTAGACTATGAACAACCAGCTGAGAGCTTACCTCCGCTACGTATTAGACTATGAACAACCAGCTGAGAGCTGACCTCCTCTATATATTAAACTATGAACAACCAGCTGAGAGCTTACCTCCGCTATGTATTAGACTATGAACAACCAGCTGAGAGCTTACCTCCGCTATGTATTAGACTATGAACGACCAGCTGAGAGCTTACCTCCTCTATATATTAAACTATGAACAACCAGCTGAGAGCTTACCTCCTCTATATATTAAACTATGAACAACCAGCTGAGAGCTGACCTCCTCTATATATTAAACTATGAACAACCAGCTGAGAGCTTACCTCCGCTATGTATTAGACTATGAACAACCAGCTGAGAGCTTACCTCCGCTATGTATTAGACTATGAACAACCAGCTGAGAGCTTACCTCCGCTACGTATTAGACTATGAACAACCAGCTGAGAGCTGACCTCCTCTATATATTAAACTATGAACAACCAGCTGAGAGCTGACCTCCGCTACATATTAGACTATGAACAACCAGCTGAGAGCTGACCTCCTCTATATATTAAACTATGAACAACCAGCTGAGAGCTTACCTCCGCTATGTATTAGACTATGAACAACCAGCTGAGAGCTGACCTCCGCTACATATTAGACTATGAACAACCAGCTGAGAGCTGACCTCCTCTATATATTAAACTATGAACAACCAGCTGAGAGCTGACCTCCGCTACATATTAAACTATGAACAACCAGCTGAGAGCTTACCTCCGCTATGTATTAGACTATGAACAACCAGCTGAGAGCTGACCTCCGCTACATATTAGACTATGAACAACCAGCTGAGAGCTGACCTCCTCTATATATTAAACTATGAACAACCAGCTGAGAGCTGACCTCCGCTACATATTAGACTATGAACAACCAGCTGAGAGCTGACCTCCTCTATATATTAAACTATGAACAACCAGCTGAGAGCTGACCTCCGCTACATATTAGACTATGAACAACCAGCTGAGAGCTTACCTCCGCTATGTATTAGACTATGAACGACTAGCTTACTACAGTAAGCGACTAGCTTACCACTGTATTAGTGCTATGACTGTGGTCATAGAGGGGCTGTGCTGTGAGAGCTTACCTCCACTGCATTAGCACTATTAGGTGCAGTAGTCATAACACTAGTTAGAGATGGTCAGTGCTTAATTGAGTAGGATACAGAATACCTTAGACAAATTAGATGGGTCCAGTCAGAGTAAGGTCCCTGTTCATGTGACCTGTTCACCAGATAAGCATCACTGACTTCAGTAGTAGTGTTGCAACATAGGCAACCCATCATAATACTTACTGTAACTACAATATATACAGCAGGCAACCCATCATAATACTTACTGTAACTACAATATATACTGTAGGCAACCCATCATAATACTTACTGTAACTACAACATATACTGTAGGCAACCCATCATAATACTTACTGTAACTACAATATATACAGCAGGCAACCCATCATAATACTTACTGTAACTACAACATATACAGTAGGCAACCCATCATAATACTTACTGTAACTACAATATATACAGCAGGCAACCCATCATAATACTTACTGTAACTACAATATATACAGCAGGCAACCCATCATAATACTTACTGTAACTACAATATATACAGCAGGCAACCCATCATAATACTTACTGTAACTACAATATATACAGCAGGCAACCCATCATAATACTTACTGTAACTACAATATATACAGCAGGCAACCCATCATAATACTTACTGTAACTACAATATATACAGCAGGCAACCCATCATAATACTTACTGTAACTACAATATATACAGCAGGCAACCCATCATGATACTTACTGTAACTACAATATATACAGCAGGCAACCCATCATAATACTTACTGTAACTACAATATATACAGCAGGCAACCCATCATAATACTTACTGTAACTACAATATATACAGTAGGCAACCCATCATGATACTTACTGTAACTACAATATATACAGCAGGCAACCCATCATAATACTTACTGTAACTACAATATATACAGCAGGCAACCCATCATAATACTTACTGTAACTACAATATATACAGTAGGCAACCCATCATAATACTTACTGTAACTACAATATATACAGTAGGCAACCCATCATAATACTTACTGTAACTACAACATATACTGTAGGCAACCAATCATAATACTTACTGTAACTACAATATATACAGCAGGCAACCCATCATAATACTTACTGTAACTACAATATATACAGCAGGCAACCCATCATAATACTTACTGTAACTACAATATATACAGCAGGCAACCCATCATAATACTTACTGTAACTACAACATATACAGCAGGCAACCCATCAACATACTTACTGTAACTACAATATATACAGCAGGCAACCCATCATAATACTTACTGTAACTACAATATATACAGTAGGCAACCCATCATGATACTTACTGTAACTACAATATATACAGCAGGCAACCCATCATAATACTTACTGTAACTACAATATATACAGTAGGCAACCCATCATGATACTTACTGTAACTACAATATATACAGCAGGCAACCCATCATAATACTTACTGTAACTACAATATATACAGCAGGCAACCCATCATGATACTTACTGTAACTACAATATATACAGCAGGCAACCCATCATGATACTTACTGTAACTACAATATATACAGCAGGCAACCCATCATAATACTTACTGTAACTACACCATATACTGTAGGCAACCAATCATGATACTTACTGTAACTACACCATATACTGTAGGCAACCAATCATGATACTTACTGTAACTACACCATATACAGCAGGCAACCCATCATAATACTTACTGTAACGACACCATATACTGTAGGCAACCCATCATAATACTTACTGTAACTACAACATATACAGTAGGCAACCCATCATAATACCTACTGTAACTACAACATATACCGTAGGCAACCCATCATAATATTTACTGTAACTACAACATATACAGTAGGCAACCCATCATGATACTTACTGTAACTACACCATATACTGTAGGTAACCCATCATGGTACTTACTGTAACTACACCATATACTGTAGGCAACCCATCATAATACTTACTGTAACTACACCATATACAGTAGGCAACCCATCATGATACTTACTGTAACTACACCATATACCGTAGGCAACCCATCATAATACTTACTGTAACTACAACATATAGTAGGCAACCCATCATGATACTTACTGTAACTACAACATATACAGTGGGGCAAAAAAGTATTTAGTCAGCCACCAATTGTGCAAGTTCTCCCACTTAAAAAGATGAAAGAGGCCTGTAATTTTCATCATAGGTACACTTCAACTATGACAGACAAATAAAATAGGTATTTGGTCAATAGCCTTTGTTGGCAATGACAGAGGTCAAACGTTTTCTGTAAGTCTTCACAAGGTTTTCACACGCTTTTGCTGGTATATTGGCCCATTCCTCCATGCAGATATCCTCTAGAGCAGTGATGTTTTGGGGCTGTTGCTGGACAACACAGACTTTCAACTCCCTCCAAAGATTTTCTATGGGGTTGAGATCTGGAGACTGGCTAGGCCACTCCAGGACCTTGAAATGCTTCATACGAAGCCACTCCTTCGTTGCCCGGGTCATTGTCCTGCAGAATGCTGTTGTTGCCATGCTGGTTAAGTGTGCCTTGAATTCTAAATAAACCACTGACAGTGTCAAAAGCAAAGCACCCCCACACCATCACACCTCCTCCTCCTCCTCCTCTAAGGCTCATTGTTCGTGTTTCTTGGCCAAAGCAAGTCTCTTCTTCTCACTGGTGTCCTTTAGTAGTCGTTTCTTTGCAGCAATTCGACCATAAAGGCCTGATTCAAGCCGTCTCCTCTGAACAGTTGATGTTGTGATGTGTCTGTTACTTGAACTCTGTGAAGTATTTATTTGGGCTGCAAACTGAGGTGCAGGTAACTCTAATGAACTTATCCTCTGCAGCAGAGGTAACTCTGGGTCTTCCTTTCCTGTGGCGGTCTTCATGAGAGACAGTTTCATCAAAGCGGTTTTTGCAACTGCACTTGGGGTGGCAGGTAGCCTAGTGGTTAGAACGTTGGGCCAGTAACCAAAAGGTTGCTAGATCAAATCCCCGAGCTGACAAGGTAAAAATCTGTTGTTCTGCCCCTGAACAAGGCAATTGCTAGGCTGTCATTGTAAATAATAATTTGTTCTTAACTGATAGGTTTAAAAAAGGAAACTTTACAGTTCTTGAAACTTTCCACATTGACTGACCTTCATTTCTCTTTGCTTATTTGAGCTGATTGGCTCCAACGCATTAAGAAGGAAAGAAATTCCACTCCTTCAAGACTGTTGGAAAAGCATTCCTCATGAAGCTGGTTGACAGAATGCCAAGAGTGTGCAAAGCTACTTTGAAGAATCTAAAATACATATATTCGTTTCACACTTTTTTGGTTACTACATGATTCCATGTGTTATTTCATGTCTTCACGTCTTCATGTCTTCACTATTATTCTACAATGTAGGAAATAGTCAAAATAAAGAACAGCCCTTGAATGAGTAGGGGTGTCCAAACTTTGTACATACATACATACATACATACATACATACATACATACATACATACATACATACATATATAAAGTAAGTCTTAAGATTGGTTTCTTGACTGCATAATGTTTTATCCAAAGTGCAACAAAAACACTAGCATTTTTAGCACCGGCAAATTGAATATCAATTGAATATTCATCTTACTAAATGAAGCACACTGAAAATGTCACTAATTTGTTCCCCTCTGTCCTTGATCAAGCTTCTGTTCAGTCAAAAGGGAATGTATTGTACTGTACTGTCCTGTACTGGCCACATTGTCCATGATGAGTCTCCCACTGTGAGTTCTGAAGAGCTGCAGGGTACACAGACCAGACAGTGTAGGACGTAGTAGAATAGACTTCATGTCCTTCTCTCCACCATATTCTCCCTGAATGAGTTTACATGCAGACACATTATCTGACGATGATAAACTCATGTAAGGGGAAGATGGTGGAAATAGTCTAATACACCGTTACCTTAGCTCAACAACTGCTGCCTTACTTTAACAACTAGCAGGCTAAGCAGATGGCTTAACCAGGAACAAACTGGTACCTCGGCAGCTCAGCTAAGTATATGATTATTCAGTCGCTTCCATAAACCGATATCAAGGTTTAACCAGACCAGCTGTCTTCCCCCCTCTGTAGAGGCAGCATTGCTATGTCCGTGGAGGCCGGCAGGCAGGTAGGCCTGATACATAATTCACAACTCATGTTCTGTTTTATTCACTGAACAAGCAGCGAAGAGCAGGGTATCACACAAATGACAAGCTGACAACCAGGTTCCACAATGAGAGGATTGCTGCCTGCCCCACATCTGTTACTCAGACTGGAGGGGGAACGAGACAACAGAATTAGGAGCACTGCCTACTTTTGTTTCAGTTAAATGTTTTCCACAGGAAGGATGAAAATGCTGTATAATAAACACAATTGACTGAATAAGGAAATCTCTTCAGTCCTGGTCGACAAGGGTGTTGACTGAGGAGGCATTTTTACATCCTAGAATAAACACAATTCATTATAAATGTAACTAGTTATCTAGTTATCTATTGATTTATCAGCAAGCCCGTGATTAGTTTAATCAAGTGGTGATACACTGACTGTAACTAAAACCTGGGTACCACCTGGACTGAAGAACACTGTTGTAAAGTATTCCACACTACAAAAGAACAAACAACATCGGAAGTCCCTGGACCGTTTCTAAAGAGAGAGCCACCAGCAAGGCATTTGGTCTTAAGTATGACAGTGGCTGATTCAATGGGGCACACTGGGCTCTCTGTGTCCACTTCTGAGAATTTAGACATTTTTCTCTTGAATTGAACGCTGCTCAACAAACAACAAATGGGTGCCATACAGACTGAACCCATGGAACGACAGGAATTACCTCCTTTGCCCAAACAAAGTGGAACGGGTGGCACCAGAAATAGAATCCAATGTCAATTGGACCGCAATGTTGCGACTACTGCACAGAGAGACACAGATACAGCCAAAGAGATACACAGAGACACCCACAGAGATACACAGAGACACCTACAGAGATACACAGAGATACACAACGACACCCACAGAGACACCCACAGAGAGACACAGATACAGCCAAAGAGATACACAGAGACACCCACAGAGATACACAGAGACACCCACAGAGATACACACAGAGATACACAACGACACCCACAGAGACACCCACAGAGATACACAGAGAGACGGAAAGAGATACACAGAGGCACCCACAGAGATACACAAAGACACCCACAGAGATACACAAAGACATCCACAGAGACACCCACAGAGATACACAGAGACACCCACAGAGATACACAGAGTTACACAGAGATACATAGAGACACCGACAGAGATACACAGAGACACCCACAGAGATACACAGAGACACCCACAGAGATACACAGAGATTCACAGACACCCACAGAGATACACAGAGACACACAGAGACACCCACAGAGATACACAGAGTTACACAGAGATACATAGAGACACTGACAGAGATACACAGAGACACCCACAGAGATACACAGAGACACCCACAGAGATACACAGAGATTCACAGACACCCACAGAGATACACAGAGACACCCACAGAGAAGCACAGAGATACATAGACACACTGACAGAGATACACTGAGACACCCACAGAGACACACAGAGACACCCAAAGAGATACACAGTGACACCCACAGAGATACAAACAGACACCCAAAGAGATACATAGAGACACCCAAAGAGATACACAGAGATACACAGAGATACACAGAGGCACCCACAGAGATACACAGAGATACACAGAGACACCCAAAAAGATACACAGAGATACTCAGAGACACCCAAAGAGATACACAGAGACACCCAAAGAGATACACAGAGACACCCAAAGAGATACACAGACAGAGACACCCAAAGAGATACACAGAGGCACCCACAGAGATACACAGAGATACACAGAGACACCCAAAAAGATACACAGAGATACTCAGAGACACCCAAAGAGATACACAGAGACACCCAAAGAGATACACAGAGACACCCAAAGAGATACACACACAAAGACACCCAAAGAGATACACAGAGACACCCACAGAGATACACAGAGATTCACAGACACCCACAGAGACATCCACAGAGACTCCCACAGAGACTCCCACAGAGATACACAGACACCCACAGAGATACACAGACACCCACAGAGATTCACAGAGATGCACAGAGACACCCACAGAGATACACAGAGGCACCCACAGAGACAGTCTATCTAGTGGACTTTGAGATCAGGGTGTAGTGGGCTGTGTGACTCACCGTCTCTGTGGTCATTGTCTGGCTGTAGAAGGTTCTGGGTCAGGGCACTGCATGCTACCCCGGGCAGGACAAGGACCAGCAGCCACAGCATCACACAGCTGTTCTCCAACGATCTGCCAACACACACGCACGCACGCACACACACACACACAGGCTACAGTTACACATCTGACTGTGGGCCTACTGTGAACATCTGGGTTCATACCCTGATTCAAATCCCCCTGGGGACAGATGGACCTGTGTGTGTGTGGGTGTGTGTGTTCCTGTGCCTGTGTATAATTCCCTGGGTCAAGTCTGACAAGCCCAAGCCAGTGCCTCTCATCTCAAGACTATTCATGATGTTAGACTGGGAGTTAAATAGAGCTAGAGAGTAGTAGCATATTTTACTAATCAAGATTAGTGTACATTTATTCAGTTATAGAAGCCCCTTGGAAAAGACCACAGAGCTCACTTAGTCATGTAGGACCGGCCAGCCACAAAGCCATCATTGTCCAATGTTAGCGCCGAGGGACTAATTATTTAATTTGGCTGTCTGGTTATCAGCGGTAAGAAAATATAAACACGGTGAATAAAAGCAAAGTAAATGTATTTGTAATATTACTCAAAGGTTCTCATTCTAATTTCCTAAACTTTCACTTTAAGGACAGTTTTTGTGATTCTGAGGTGATTTCAGTGTTCCTAGTTTACTGTTTCAGTTGGTGGTGGACTGTTGGGGGTTGTTTGAGGCTGTTTGGAGGGTCATCTGGTGACACAGCAGTCAGAACATGGTGACACGTGTTCCGACAAAGCCCAGTAAAGTGTGAGCATTTGAGCCCTAGATCAACCTAGATCAACCCTTTTAGAACTATACTCTAAAGACAAATACTGCACCAAAAAGCTTAACAGCTTAAAACGGACATCAAGAAAGATAAGAGTTTGCTCCAATCAACTCCCACTGGTCCCTTTGTCATCAGTCATTGGGGATAATCTGATTTTTGATCTGTGGCTGAAGCAAGTCACCTGCCTTTCCTTCTCTAACCCCAGGCCCTGCCCCCGCCTCTAACCCCAGCCCCTGCCCCCGGCCTCTAACCCCAGCCCCTGCCCCCGGCCTCTATCCCCAGCCCCTGGCCTCTAACCCCAGCCCCTGCCCTTTCCCCCTCCTTCCCAAGCTGCCCCTTCCTTTTCCCCCTCCTTCCCAAGCTGCCCCTTCCTTCTCCCACATCCTTCACCAAGCAGCCCCTTCCTTTTCCCCCTCCTTCCCAAGCTGCCCCTTCCTTCTCCCCCTCCTTCCCAAGCTGCCCCTTCCTTTTCCCCCTCCTTCCCAAGCTGCCCCTTCCTTTTCCCCCTCCTTCCCAAGCTGCCCCTTCCTTCTCCCCCTCC
Source organism: Oncorhynchus mykiss (assembly GCF_057628025.1). Taxonomy (NCBI): domain Eukaryota; kingdom Metazoa; phylum Chordata; class Actinopteri; order Salmoniformes; family Salmonidae; genus Oncorhynchus; species Oncorhynchus mykiss. The sequence goes on from NC_143039.1 coordinate 20,552,447, forward strand.
TTCCCAAGCTGCCCCTTCCTTTTCCCCCTCCTTCCCAAGCTGCCCCTTCTTTTTCCCACTCCTTCCCAAGCAGCCCCTTCCTTTTCCCCCTCCCTCCCAAGCAGCCCCTTCCTTTTCCCCCTCCTCCCCAAGCAGCCCCTTCCTTCTCCCCCCCCCCCCCAAGCAGCCCCTTCCTTTTCCCCCTCCTCCCCAAGCAGCCCCTTCCTTCTCCCCCCCCCCCCAAGCAGCCCCTTCCTTTCCCCCCTCCTTCCCAAGCTGCAGCCTCACAGCTTGGGCTGCCCTAGGGAGATGGAGGATAAGAAAGGATCGGCTGTCTCTCAATCTCTCAATTCATTCAAAGGGCTTTACTGGCATGGGAAACATATGTTTACATAATAGATAATAAACAAAAGTCAAATAAACAATAAAAAAAAGAACGGTAAACATTACACTCACAAAGGTTCCAAAATAATAAAGACATTTCATATGTCATATTATGTCTATACACAGTGTTGTAACGATGTGCAAATAGTTCAAGTATAAAAGGGAAAATAAATAAACATAAACATGGTGTTGTATTTACAATGGTGTTTGTTCTTCACTGGTTGCTGTCACGCCCGGATCTGTTTCACCTGTTCCTGTGATTGTCTCCACCCCCTCCAGGTGTGGCTTGTTTTCGCCAGTGTATTTATCCCTGTGTTTCCTGTCTCTCTGCCAGTTCGTCTTGTATGTTTCCATGTCAACCAGCATTTTTCCCTTCTCCTGCTTTTTGCTATTCTCCTTTTTCTAGTCCTCCCAGTTTTGACCCTTGCCTGTTTCTGGACTTTGTACCCGCCTGCCTGACCATTCTGCCTGCCTTGACCACGAGCCTGTCTGCCACTCTGTACCTCCTGGACTCTGATCTGGTTTAGACCTTTTGCCTGTCCATGACCATTCTCTTGCCTACCCCTTTGGATTAATAAACATTTTAAGACTCCAACCATCTGCCTCCTGTGTCTTTATTTGGGTCTCGCCTTGTGCCTTGATAGTTGCCCTTTTCTTGTGGCAAGAGGTCACACATCTTGCTGCTGTGATGGCACACTGTGGTATTTCACCCAATAGATATGGGAATTTATCAAAATTGTAATTGTTTTCAAATTCTTTGTGGGTCTGTGTAATCTGAGGGAAATATGGTCTCTCTATCTGGTCACCCTGTAACACCTTATGAGTGACAGCGACCTACAGCTAGTGTTCAGCCAACCACAGGGATGCACAATAACCCACTACCCTGAAAGGGGAATCCTTTTCAAGTGAACCTGTTCATGCCCTCCTCTCCGCCGTGTGCTATGGGCTCTCCATGTCTTTTTGGTCAACTGATCAACCGACCACCTGACCACCTGACCACCTGACTCAACAGACCACCTGACCACCTGACTCAACAGACCAATTAGTAAAGACAACAGTTACACTGTAAAAAAAATCCTGTGTCTGAATATTACTGTGCGTTATGACTGATTTATAAATATGTCTACTCATTGGCCACAAAGCCAATGGTCGGTTGAGTTGAACCTTGGAACAGTTGGATTTCATTAAAAAAGCATAGCTCTACCAGACACCAGTGTACTTACTGTATTGTTACTGTATATATGAGTAACTCCACTTGACTGTGGTCCGGAGGGAGGCGCTCACATGAGGTTTGCATGGTGAAGTAGGTTAAAATGATGAACTATGTAGGGACTTAATGTCTGAGACGGCAGAACAGCATCCCAGACAACTGTCACAGGAACAGAACTAGCTCCTTGACCCTGTGCTATACACTGAGGGTACAAAACATTAGGAACACCTTCCTAATATTGATTTGCACCCCCTTTTGCGCTCAGAACAGCCTCAATTTGTCAGAGCATGGACTCTACAAGGTGTTGAAAGCGGTCCACAGGGATGCTTTTGACTCTAATCCTTCCCACTGTTGTGTCAGATTGGCTGGATGTCCTTTGTGTGGTGGACCATTCTTGATACAAACGGGAAACTGTTCAGTGTTAAAAACCCAGCAGCGTGGCAGATCTTGACACACTCAAACCGGCGCGCCTGGCACCTACTACCATTCCCCATTCAAAAGACACATATGTTTTGTCTTGTCCATTCCCCTCTGAATGGCACATGCACAATCCATATCTCAATTGTCTTAAGGCTTAAAAATCCTCCCCTTCATCTACACTGATTGAAGTGGATTTAACAAGTGACATCAATAAGGGATCATAGATTTCACCTGGATTCACCTGGTCAGTCTGTCATGGTGTTCCATGAGACGTGTGAAACGTGTGAAACAGGACAAATAAAAGCGCTCACCTATTTATTTTGTATAATTGTTTATTCAAATTCTTTGCGGTAGGGAAGTTCCACAATTTCCTAGAGAGACTGGGTGAACTTTTCTGAGATTGGGTAACCTTTCCAATAGTTGCTTAGCTACTGCAAGTGTTTCAGTCTCCAGCCATCGATCATCGTCATCATATCTGCTAGCCTGCTTTCATGTCTGCCAGAGATTTCCACAGCAAGAAACATGAGCATTCTTCAACTGAATGGTTCACGCCTGATGCCCTCAATTGCCCTTCGTGCCCACTCCCATACCCTATAATTCTGTATTTCTTTCTGACTGTAATGTGTATACAGGTAGGCCAGAAAAGCTACATCACTGATTGGAAGATGAGTGGCAACCCTGATTAGAAGCACCTGCTGCTCATCGGTTGCTCACTTGTGTTCCCTGCAAATGTGGTTCTCAACTCAAATAAAATTGTACCTACACACTGAAGAAGGCTGCAGAGCCAAAACGTCTGCGTACGCTATCCCAGATGCAGTGAAAATAATACCGAAAAGAAAAGGAAAATGAAGTAAGATTTATGAGAGATATTTTTGCGTGCAGACACATTACACCTTTTGTTTGTCATTCTTCAACTTATGAAATTAGTTTTATTTGATCCGCTCAAAATCAGTCTGATGTTGGCTAGCGGTCCTTACCGCCGGTCCTTACCGCTAGCAGTCCAACTGGTGTTGGTTAGCAGTCCTTACCGCCGGTCCTTACCGCTAGCAGTCCAACTGATGTTGGCTAGCGGTCCTTACCGCCGGTCCTTACCGCTAGCAGTCCAACTGATGTTGGCTAGCGGTCCTTACCGCCGGTCCTTACCGCTAGCAGTCCAACTGGTGTTGGTTAGCAGTCCTTACCGCCGGTCCTTACCGCTAGCAGTCCAACTGATGTTGGCTAGCGGTCCTTACCGCCGGTTCTTACCGCTAGCAGTCCAACTGATGTTGGCTAGCGGTCCTTACCGCCAGTTCTTACCGCTAGCAGTCCAACTGATGTTGGCTAGCGGTCCTTACCGCCGGTTCTTACCGCTAGCAGTCCAACTGATGTTGGCTAGCGGTCCTTACCGCCGGTCCTTACCGCTAGCAGTCCAACTGATGTTGGCTAGCGGTCCTTACCGCCGGTCCTTACCGCCGGTCCTTACCGCTAGCAGTCCAACTGATGTTGGCTAGCAGTCCTTACCGCCGGTCCTTACCGCCGGTCCTTACCACTAGCAGTCCAACTGATGTTGGCTAGCGGTCCTTACCGCCGGTCCTTACCGCCAGTCCTTACCGCTAGCAGTCCTTACCACCGGTCCTTACCACTAGCAGTCCAACTGATATTGGCTAGCGGTCCTTACCGCCGGTCCTTACCGCTAGCAGTCCAACTGATGTTGGCTAGCGGTCCTTACCGCCGGTCCTTACCGCTAGCAGTCCAACTGATGTTGGCTAGCGGTCCTTACCGCCGGTCCTTACCGCTAGCAGTCCAACTGATGTTGGCTAGCGGTCCTTACCGCCGGTCCTTACCGCTAGCAGTCCAACTGATGTTGGCTAGCGGTCCTTACCGCCGGTCCTTACCGCTAGCAGTCCAACTGATGTTGGCTAGCGGTCCTTACCGCCGGTCCTTACAGCTAGCAGTCCAACTGATGTTGGTTAGCAGTCCTTACCGCCGGTCCTTACCGCCAGTCCTTACCGCTAGCAGTCCTTACCTTCGGTCCTTACCGCCAGTCCTTACCGCTAGCTGTCCAACTGATGTTGGCTAGCGGTCCTTACCGCCGGTCCTTACCGCTAGCAGTCCAACTGATGTTGGCTAGCGGTCCTTACCGCCGGTTCTTACCGCTAGCAGTCCAACTGATGTTGGCTAGCGGTCCTTACCGCCGGTCCTTACCGCTAGCAGTCCAACTGATGTTGGCTAGCGGTCCTTACCGCCGGTTCTTACCGCTAGCAGTCCAACTGATGTTGGCTAGCGGTCCTTACCGCCAGTTCTTACCGCTAGCAGTCCAACTGATGTTGGCTAGCGGTCCTTACCGCCGGTTCTTACCGCTAGCAGTCCAACTGATGTTGGCTAGCGGTCCTTACCGCCGGTCCTTACCGCTAGCAGTCCAACTGATGTTGGCTAGCGGTCCTTACCGCCGGTCCTTACCGCTAGCAGTCCAACTGATGTTGGCTAGCAGTCCTTACCGCCGGTCCTTACCGCCGGTCCTTACCACTAGCAGTCCAACTGATGTTGGCTAGCGGTCCTTACCGCCGGTCCTTACCGCCAGTCCTTACCGCTAGCAGTCCTTACCACCGGTCCTTACCACTAGCAGTCCAACTGATATTGGCTAGCGGTCCTTACCGCCGGTCCTTACCGCTAGCAGTCCAACTGATGTTGGCTAGCGGTCCTTACCGCCGGTCCTTACCGCTAGCAGTCCAACTGATGTTGGCTAGCGGTCCTTACCGCCGGTCCTTACCGCTAGCAGTCCAACTGATGTTGGCTAGCGGTCCTTACCGCCGGTCCTTACCGCTAGCAGTCCAACTGATGTTGGCTAGCGGTCCTTACCGCCAGTCCTTACCGCTAGCAGTCCAACTGATGTTGGCTAGCGGTCCTTACCGCCGGTCCTTACAGCTAGCAGTCCAACTGATGTTGGTTAGCAGTCCTTACCGCCGGTCCTTACCGCCAGTCCTTACCGCTAGCAGTCCTTACCTTCGGTCCTTACCGCCAGTCCTTACCGCTAGCTGTCCAACTGATGTTGGCTAGCGGTCCTTACCGCCGGTCCTTACCGCTAGCAGTCCAACTGATGTTGGCTAGCGGTCCTTACCGCCGGTTCTTACCGCTAGCAGTCCAACTGATGTTGGCTAGCGGTCCTTACCGCCGGTCCTTACCGCTAGCAGTCCAACTGATGTTGGCTAGCGGTCCTTACCGCCGGTTCTTACCGCTAGCAGTCCAACTGATGTTGGCTAGCGGTCCTTACCGCCGGTTCTTACCGCTAGCAGTCCAACTGATGTTGGCTAGTGGTCCTTACCACCGGTCCTTACCGCTAGCAGTCCAACTGATGTTGGCTAGCGGTCCTTACCGCCGGTTCTTACCGCTAGCAGTCCAACTGATGTTGGCTAGCGGTCCTTACCACCGGTCCTTACCGCTAGCAGTCCAACTGATGTTGGCTAGCGGTCCTTACCGCTAGCACTAGCAGTCCAACTGATGTTGGCTAGCGGTCCTTACCGCCGGTTCTTACCGCTAGCAGTCCAACTGATGTTGGCTAGCGGTCCTTACCGCCGGTTCTTACCGCTAGCAGTCCAACTGATGTTGGCTAGTGGTCCTTACCGCTAGCAGTCCAACTGATGTTGGCTAGTGGTCCTTACCGCCGGTCCTTACCGCTAGCAGTCCAACTGATGTTGGCTAGCGGTCCTTACCGCCGGTCCTTACAGCTAGCAGTCCAACTGATGTTGGTTAGCAGTCCTTACCGCCGGTCCTTACCGCCAGTCCTTACCGCTAGCCGTCCTTACCTTCGGTCCTTACCGCCAGTCCTTACCGCTAGCTGTCCAACTGATGTTGGCTAGCGGTCCTTACCGCCGGTCCTTACCGCTAGCAGTCCAACTGATGTTGGCTAGCGGTCCTTACCGCCAGTCCTTACCGCCAGCAGTCCAACTGATGTTGGCTAGCGGTCCTTACCGCCAGTCCTTACCGCTAGCAGTCCAACTGATGTTGGCTAGCGGTCCTTACCGCCGGTCCTTACAGCTAGCAGTCCAACTGATGTTGGTTAGCAGTCCTTACCGCCGGTCCTTACCGCCAGTCCTTACCGCTAGCAGTCCTTACCTTCGGTCCTTACCGCCAGTCCTTACCGCTAGCTGTCCAACTGATGTTGGCTAGCGGTCCTTACCGCCGGTCCTTACCGCTAGCAGTCCAACTGATGTTGGCTAGCGGTCCTTACCGCCAGTCCTTACCGCCAGCAGTCCAACTGATGTTGGCTAGCGGTCCTAACCGCCGGTCCTTACCGCTAGCAGTCCAACTGATGTTGGCTAGCGGTCCTTACCGCCGGTCCTTACTGCCAGCAGTCCAACTGGTGTTGGCTAGCGGTCCTTACCGCCAGTCCTTACCGCCAGCAGTCCAACTGATGTTGGCTAGCGGTCCTTACCGCCGGTCCTTACCGCTAGCAGTCCAACTGATGTTGGCTAGCGGTCCTTACCGCTAGCACTAGCAGTCCAACTGATGTTGGCTAGCGGTCCTTACCGCCGGTTCTTACCGCTAGCAGTCCAACTGATGTTGGCTAGCGGTCCTTACCGCCGGTTCTTACCGCTAGCAGTCCAACTGATGTTGGCTGGTGGTCCTTACCGCTAGCAGTCCAACTGATGTTGGCTAGTGGTCCTTACCGCCGGTCCTTACCGCTAGCAGTCCAACTGATGTTGGCTAGCGGTCCTTACCGCCGGTCCTTACAGCTAGCAGTCCAACTGATGTTGGTTAGCAGTCCTTACCGCCGGTCCTTACCGCCAGTCCTTACCGCTAGCAGTCCTTACCTTCGGTCCTTACCGCCAGTCCTTACCGCTAGCTGTCCAACTGATGTTGGCTAGCGGTCCTTACCGCCGGTCCTTACCGCTAGCAGTCCAACTGATGTTGGCTAGCGGTCCTTACCGCCGGTCCTTACTGCCAGCAGTCCAACTGGTGTTGGCTAGCGGTCCTTACCGCCAGTCCTTACCGCCAGCAGTCCAACTGATGTTGGCTAGCGGTCCTTACCGCCGGTCCTTACCGCTAGCAGTCCAACTGATGTTGGCTAGCGGTCCTTACCGCCGGTCCTTACCGCTAGCAGTCCAACTGATGTTGGCTAGCGGTCCTTACCGCTAGCACTAGCAGTCCAACTGATGTTGGCTAGCGGTCCTTACCGCCGGTTCTTAACGCTAGCAGTCCAACTGATGTTGGCTAGCGGTCCTTACCGCCGGTCCTTACCGCTAGCAGTCCAACTGATGTTGGCTAGCGGTCCTTACCGCTAGCACTAGCAGTCCAACTGATGTTGGCTAGCGGTCCTTACCGCCGGTTCTTACCGCTAGCAGTCCAACTGATGTTGGCTAGCGGTCCTTACCGCCGGTTCTTACCGCTAGCAGTCCAACTGATGTTGGCTAGTGGTCCTTACCGCTAGCAGTCCAACTGATGTTGGCTAGCGGTCCTTACCGCCGGTCCTTACCGCTAGCAGTCCAACTTATGTTGGCTAGTGGTCCTTACCACCGGTCCTTACCGCTAGCAGTCCAACTGATGTTGGCTAGCGGTCCTTACCGCCGGTTCTTACCGCTAGCAGTCCAACTGATGTTGGCTAGCGGTCCTTACCACCGGTCCTTACCGCTAGCAGTCCAACTGATGTTGGCTAGCGGTCCTTACCGCCGGTTCTTACCGCTAGCAGTCCAACTGATGTTGGCTAGCGGTCCTTACCGCTAGCACTAGCGGTCCAAATGATGTTGGCTAGCGGTCCTTACCGCCGGTTCTTACCGCTAGCAGTCCAACTGATGTTGGCTAGCGGTCCTTACCGCCGGTTCTTACCGCTAGCAGTCCAACTGATGTTGGCTAGTGGTCCTTACCGCCGGTCCTTACCGCTAGCAGTCCAACTGATGTTGGCTAGCGGTCCTTACCGCCGGTCCTTACAGCTAGCAGTCCAACTGATGTTGGTTAGCAGTCCTTACCGCCGGTCCTTACCGCCAGTCCTTACCGCTAGCCGTCCTTACCTTCGGTCCTTACCGCCAGTCCTTACCGCTAGCTGTCCAACTGATGTTGGCTAGCGGTCCTTACCGCCGGTCCTTACCGCTAGCAGTCCAACTGATGTTGGCTAGCGGTCCTTACCGCCGGTTCTTACCGCTAGCAGTCCAACTGATGTTGGCTAGCGGTCCTTACCGCTAGCAGTCCAACTGATGTTGGCTAGCGGTCCTTACCGCTAGCACTAGCAGTCCAACTGATGTTGGCTAGCGGTCCTTACCGCCGGTTCTTACCGCTAGCAGTCCAACTGATGTTGGCTAGCGGTCCTTACCGCCGGTTCTTACCGCTAGCAGTCCAACTGATGTTGGCTAGTGGTCCTTACCGCTAGCAGTCCAACTGATGTTGGCTAGTGGTCCTTACCGCCGGTCCTTACCGCTAGCAGTCCAACTGATGTTGGCTAGCGGTCCTTACCGCCGGTCCTTACCGCTAGCAGTCCAACTGATGTTGGCTAGCGGTCCTTACCACCGGTCCTTACCGCTAGCAGTCCAACTGATGTTGGCTAGCGGTCCTTACCGCCGGTTCTTACCGCTAGCAGTCCAACTGATGTTGGCTAGCGGTCCTTACCGCTAGCACTAGCAGTCCAACTAATGTTGGCTAGCGGTCCTTACCGCCGGTTCTTACCGCTAGCAGTCCAACTGATGTTGGCTAGCGGTCCTTACCGCCGGTCCTTACCGCTAGCAGTCCAACTGATGTTGGCTAGCGGTCCTTACCGCCGGTCCTTACAGCTAGCAGTCCAACTGATGTTGGTTAGCAGTCCTTACCGCCGGTCCTTACCGCCAGTCCTTACCGCTAGCAGTCCTTACCTTCGGTCCTTACCGCCAGTCCTTACCGCTAGCTGTCCAACTGATGTTGGCTAGCGGTCCTTACCGCCGGTCCTTACCGCTAGCAGTCCAACTGATGTTGGCTAGCGGTCCTTACCGCCGGTCCTTACTGCCAGCAGTCCAACTGGTGTTGGCTAGCGGTCCTTACCGCCGGTCCTTACAGCTAGCAGTCCAACTGATGTTGGTTAGCAGTCCTTACCGCCGGTCCTTACCGCCAGTCCTTACCGCTAGCAGTCCTTACCTTCGGTCCTTACCGCCAGTCCTTACCGCTAGCTGTCCAACTGATGTTGGCTAGCGGTCCTTACCGCCGGTCCTTACCGCTAGCAGTCCAACTGATGTTGGCTAGCGGTCCTTACCGCCGGTCCTTACTGCCAGCAGTCCAACTGGTGTTGGCTAGCGGTCCTTACCGCCAGTCCTTACCGCCAGCAGTCCAACTGATGTTGGCTAGCGGTCCTTACCGCCGGTCCTTACCGCTAGCAGTCCAACTGATGTTGGCTAGCGGTCCTTACCGCCGGTCCTTACCGCTAGCAGTCCAACTGATGTTGGCTAGCGGTCCTTACCGCTAGCACTAGCAGTCCAACTGATGTTGGCTAGCGGTCCTTACCGCCGGTTCTTAACGCTAGCAGTCCAACTGATGTTGGCTAGCGGTCCTTACCGCCGGTCCTTACCGCTAGCAGTCCAACTGATGTTGGCTAGCGGTCCTTACCGCTAGCACTAGCAGTCCAACTGATGTTGGCTAGCGGTCCTTACCGCCGGTTCTTACCGCTAGCAGTCCAACTGATGTTGGCTAGCGGTCCTTACCGCCGGTTCTTACCGCTAGCAGTCCAACTGATGTTGGCTAGTGGTCCTTACCGCTAGCAGTCCAACTGATGTTGGCGAGCGGTCCTTACCGCCGGTCCTTACCGCTAGCAGTCCAACTTATGTTGGCTAGCGGTCCTTACCACCGGTCCTTACCGCTAGCAGTCCAACTGATGTTGGCTAGCGGTCCTTACCGCCGGTTCTTACCGCTAGCAGTCCAACTGATGTTGGCTAGCGGTCCTTACCACCGGTCCTTACCGCTAGCAGTCCAACTGATGTTGGCTAGCGGTCCTTACCGCCGGTTCTTACCGCTAGCAGTCCAACTGATGTTGGCTAGCGGTCCTTACCGCTAGCACTAGCGGTCCAAATGATGTTGGCTAGCGGTCCTTACCGCCGGTTCTTACCGCTAGCAGTCCAACTGATGTTGGCTAGCGGTCCTTACCGCCGGTTCTTACCGCTAGCAGTCCAACTGATGTTGGCTAGTGGTCCTTACCGCCGGTCCTTACCGCTAGCAGTCCAACTGATGTTGGCTAGCGGTCCTTACCGCCGGTCCTTACAGCTAGCAGTCCAACTGATGTTGGTTAGCAGTCCTTACCGCCGGTCCTTACCGCCAGTCCTTACCGCTAGCCGTCCTTACCTTCGGTCCTTACCGCCAGTCCTTACCGCTAGCTGTCCAACTGATGTTGGCTAGCGGTCCTTACCGCCGGTCCTTACCGCTAGCAGTCCAACTGATGTTGGCTAGCGGTCCTTACCGCCGGTTCTTACCGCTAGCAGTCCAACTGATGTTGGCTAGCGGTCCTTACCGCTAGCACTAGCAGTCCAACTGATGTTGGCTAGCGGTCCTTACCGCCGGTTCTTACCACTAGCAGTCCAACTGATGTTGGCTAGCGGTCCTTACCGCCGGTTCTTACCGCTAGCAGTCCAACTGATGTTGGCTAGTGGTCCTTACCGCTAGCAGTCCAACTGATGTTGGCTAGTGGTCCTTACCGCCGGTCCTTACCGCTAGCAGTCCAACTGATGTTGGCTAGCGGTCCTTACCGCCGGTCCTTACCGCTAGCAGTCCAACTGATGTTGGCTAGCGGTCCTTACCACCGGTCCTTACCGCTAGCAGTCCAACTGATGTTGGCTAGCGGTCCTTACCGCCGGTTCTTACCGCTAGCAGTCCAACTGATGTTGGCTAGCGGTCCTTACCGCTAGCACTAGCAGTCCAACTAATGTTGGCTAGCGGTCCTTACCGCCGGTTCTTACCGCTAGCAGTCCAACTGATGTTGGCTAGCGGTCCTTACCGCCGGTTCTTACCGCTAGCAGTCCAACTGATGTTGGCTAGTGGTCCTTACCGCTAGCAGTCCAACTGATGTTGGCTAGTGGTCCTTACCGCCGGTCCTTACCGCTAGCAGTCCAACTGATGTTGGCTAGCGGTCCTTACCGCCGGTCCTTACAGCTAGCAGTCCAACTGATGTTGGTTAGCAGTCCTTACCGCCGGTCCTTACCGCCAGTCCTTACCGCTAGCCGTCCTTACCTTCGGTCCTTACCGCCAGTCCTTACCGCTAGCTGTCCAACTGATGTTGGCTAGCGGTCCTTACCGCCGGTCTTAACCGCTAGCAGTCCAACTGATGTTGGCTAGCGGTCCTTACCGCCGGTTCTTACCGCTAGCAGTCCAACTGATGTTGGCTAGCGGTCCTTACCGCTAGCAGTCCAACTGATGTTGGCTAGCGGTCCTTACCGCTAGCACTAGCAGTCCAACTGATGTTGGCTAGCGGTCCTTACCACCGGTTCTTACCGCTAGCAGTCCAACTGATGTTGGCTAGCGGTCCTTACCGCCGGTTCTTACCGCTAGCAGTCCAACTGATGTTGGCTAGTGGTCCTTACCGCTAGCAGTCCAACTGATGTTGGCTAGTGGTCCTTACCGCCGGTCCTTACCGCTAGCAGTCCAACTGATGTTGGCTAGCGGTCCTTACCGCCGGTCCTTACCGCTAGCAGTCCAACTGATGTTGGCTAGCGGTCCTTACCGCCGGTTCTTACCGCTAGCAGTCCAACTGATGTTGGCTAGCGGTCCTTACCGCCGGTTCTTACCGCTAGCAGTCCAACTGATGTTGGCTAGCGGTCCTTACCGCCGGTCCTTACCGCTAGCAGTCCAACTGATGTTGGCTAGCGGTCCTTACCGCCGGGTCTTACCGCTAGCAGTCCAACTGATGTTGGCTAGCGGTCCTTACCGCCGGTTATTACCGCTAGCAGTCCAACTGATGTTGGCTAGCGGTCCTTACCGCCGGTCCTTACCGCTAGCAGTCCAACTGATGTTGGCTAGTGGTCCTTACCACCGGTCCTTACCGCTAGCAGTCCAACTGATGTTGGCTAGCGGTCCTTACCGCCGGTGCTTACCGCTAGCAGTCCAACTGATTTTGGCTAGCGGTCCTTACCGCCGGTCCTTACAGCTAGCAGTCCAACTGATGTTGGTTAGCAGTCCTTACCGCCGGTCCTTACCGCCAGTCCTTACCGCTAGCCGTCCTTACCTTCGGTCCTTACCGCCAGTCCTTACCGCTAGCTGTCCAACTGATGTTGGCTAGCGGTCCTTACCGCCGGTCCTTACCGCTAGCAGTCCAACATGTTGGCTAGCGGTCCTTACCGCCAGTCCTTACCGCCAGCAGTCCAACTGATGTTGGCTAGCGGTCCTTACCGCCAGTCCTTACCGCTAGCAGTCCAACTGATGTTGGCTAGCGGTCCTTACCGCCGGTCCTTACCGCTAGCAGTCCAACTGATGTTGGTTAGCAGTCCTTACCGCCGGTCCTTACCGCCAGTCCTTACCGCTAGCAGTCCTTACCTTCGGTCCTTACCGCCAGTCCTTACCGCTAGCTGTCCAACTGATGTTGGCTAGCGGTCCTTACCGCCGGTCCTTACCGCTAGCAGTCCAACTGATGTTGGCTAGCGGTCCTTACCGCCAGTCCTTACCGCCAGCAGTCCAACTGATGTTGGCTAGTGGTCCTTACCGCCGGTCCTTACCGCTAGCAGTCCAACTGATGTTGGCTAGCGGTCCTTACCGCCGGTCCTTACTGCCAGCAGTCCAACTGGTGTTGGCTAGCGGTCCTTACCGCCAGTCCTTACCGCCAGCAGTCCAACTGATGTTGGCTAGCGGTCCTTACCGCCGGTCCTTACCGCTAGCAGTCCAACTGATGTTGGCTAGCGGTCCTTACTGCCGGTCCTTACCGCTAGCAGTCCAACTGATGTTGGCTAGCGGTCCTTACCGCTAGCACTAGCAGTCCAACTGATGTTGGCTAGCGGTCCTTACCGCCGGTTCTTACCGCTAGCAGTCCAACTGATGTTGGCTAGCGGTCCTTACCGCCGGTCCTTACCGCTAGCAGTCCAACTGATGTTGGCTAGCGGTCCTTACCGCTAGCACTAGCAGTCCAACTGATGTTGGCTAGCGGTCCTTACCGCCAGTCCTTACCGCTAGCAGTCCAACTGATGTTGGCTAGCGGTCCTTACCGCCGGTCCTTACCGCTAGCAGTCCAACTGATGTTGGTTAGCAGTCCTTACCGCCGGTCCTTACCGCCAGTCCTTACCGCTAGCAGTCCTTACCTTCGGTCCTTACCGCCAGTCCTTACCGCTAGCTGTCCAACTGATGTTGGCTAGCGGTCCTTACCGCCGGTCCTTACCGCTAGCAGTCCAACTGATGTTGGCTAGCGGTCCTTACCGCCAGTCCTTACCGCCAGCAGTCCAACTGATGTTGGCTAGTGGTCCTTACCGCCGGTCCTTACCGCTAGCAGTCCAACTGATGTTGGCTAGCGGTCCTTACCGCCGGTCCTTACTGCCAGCAGTCCAACTGGTGTTGGCTAGCGGTCCTTACCGCCAGTCCTTACCGCCAGCAGTCCAACTGATGTTGGCTAGCGGTCCTTACCGCCGGTCCTTACCGCTAGCAGTCCAACTGATGTTGGCTAGCGGTCCTTACTGCCGGTCCTTACCGCTAGCAGTCCAACTGATGTTGGCTAGCGGTCCTTACCGCTAGCACTAGCAGTCCAACTGATGTTGGCTAGCGGTCCTTACCGCCGGTTCTTACCGCTAGCAGTCCAACTGATGTTGGCTAGCGGTCCTTACCGCCGGTCCTTACCGCTAGCAGTCCAACTGATGTTGGCTAGCGGTCCTTACCGCTAGCACTAGCAGTCCAACTGATGTTGGCTAGCGGTCCTTACCGCCGGTTCTTACCGCTAGCAGTCCAACTGATGTTGGCTAGCGGTCCTTACCGCCGGTTCTTACCGCTAGCAGTCCAACTGATGTTGGCTAGTGGTCCTTACCGCTAGCAGTCCAACTGATGTTGGCTAGTGGTCCTTACCGCCGGTCCTTACCGCTAGCAGTCCAACTGATGTTGGCTAGCGGTCCTTACCGCCGGTCCTTACCGCTAGCAGTCCAACTGATGTTGGCTAGCGGTCCTTACCGCCGGTTCTTACCGCTAGCAGTCCAACTGATGTTGGCTAGCGGTCCTTACCGCCGGTTCTTACCGCTAGCAGTCCAACTGATGTTGGCTAGCGGTCCTTACCGCCGGTCCTTACCGCTAGCAGTCCAACTGATGTTGGCTAGCGGTCCTTACCGCCGGTTCTTACCGCTAGCAGTCCAACTGATGTTGGCTAGCGGTCCTTACCGCCGGTTCTTACCGCTAGCAGTCCAACTGATGTTGGCTAGCGGTCCTTACCGCCGGTCCTTACCGCTAGCAGTCCAACTGATGTTGGCTAGTGGTCCTTACCGCCGGTTCTTACCGCTAGCAGTCCAACTGATGTTGGCTAGCGGTCCTTACCGCTAGCACTAGCAGTCCAACTGATGTTGGCTAGCGGTCCTTACCGCCGGTTCTTACCGCTAGCAGTCCAACTGATGTTGGCTAGCGGTCCTTACCGCCGGTTCTTACCGCTAGCAGTCCAACTGATGTTGGCTAGTGGTCCTTACCGCTAGCAGTCCAACTGATGTTGGCTAGTGGTCCTTACCGCCGGTCCTTACCGCTAGCAGTCCAACTGATGTTGGCTAGTGGTCCTTACCGCTAGCAGTCCAACTGATGTTGGCTAGCGGTCCTTACCGCCGGTCCTTACCGCTAGCAGTCCAACTGATGTTGGCTAGCGGTCCTTACTGCCGGTCCTTACCGCTAGCAGTCCAACTGATGTTGGCTAGCGGTCCTTACCGCTAGCACTAGCAGTCCAACTGATGTTGGCTAGCGGTCCTTACCGCCGGTTCTTACCGCTAGCAGTCCAACTGATGTTGGCTAGCGGTCCTTACCGCCGGTCCTTACCGCTAGCAGTCCAACTGATGTTGGCTAGCGGTCCTTACCGCTAGCACTAGCAGTCCAACTGATGTTGGCTAGCGGTCCTTACCGCCGGTTCTTACCGCTAGCAGTCCAACTGATGTTGGCTAGCGGTCCTTACCGCCGGTTCTTACCGCTAGCAGTCCAACTGATGTTGGCTAGTGGTCCTTACCGCTAGCAGTCCAACTGATGTTGGCTAGTGGTCCTTACCGCCGGTCCTTACCGCTAGCAGTCCAACTGATGTTGGCTAGCGGTCCTTACCGCCGGTCCTTACCGCTAGCAGTCCAACTGATGTTGGCTAGCGGTCCTTACCGCCGGTTCTTACCGCTAGCAGTCCAACTGATGTTGGCTAGCGGTCCTTACCGCCGGTTCTTACCGCTAGCAGTCCAACTGATGTTGGCTAGCGGTCCTTACCGCCGGTCCTTACCGCTAGCAGTCCAACTGATGTTGGCTAGCGGTCCTTACCGCCGGTTCTTACCGCTAGCAGTCCAACTGATGTTGGCTAGCGGTCCTTACCGCCGGTTCTTACCGCTAGCAGTCCAACTGATGTTGGCTAGCGGTCCTTACCGCCGGTCCTTACCGCTAGCAGTCCAACTGATGTTGGCTAGTGGTCCTTACCGCCGGTTCTTACCGCTAGCAGTCCAACTGATGTTGGCTAGCGGTCCTTACCGCTAGCACTAGCAGTCCAACTGATGTTGGCTAGCGGTCCTTACCGCCGGTTCTTACCGCTAGCAGTCCAACTGATGTTGGCTAGCGGTCCTTACCGCCGGTTCTTACCGCTAGCAGTCCAACTGATGTTGGCTAGTGGTCCTTACCGCTAGCAGTCCAACTGATGTTGGCTAGTGGTCCTTACCGCCGGTCCTTACCGCTAGCAGTCCAACTGATGTTGGCTAGCGGTCCTTACCGCCGGTCCTTACAGCTAGCAGTCCAACTGATGTTGGTTAGCAGTCCTTACCGCCGGTCCTTACCGCCAGTCCTTACCGCTAGCCGTCCTTACCTTCGGTCCTTACCGCCAGTCCTTACCGCTAGCTGTCCAACTGATGTTGGCTAGCGGTCCTTACCGCCGGTCCTTACCGCTAGCAGTCCAACTGATGTTGGCTAGCGGTCCTTACCGCCAGTCCTTACCGCCAGCAGTCCAACTGATGTTGGCTAGCGGTCCTTACCGCCGGTCCTTACCGCTAGCAGTCCAACTGATGTTGGCTAGCGGTCCTTACCGCCGGTCCTTACTGCCAGCAGTCCAACTGGTGTTGGCTAGCGGTCGTTACCGCCAGTCCTTACCGCCAGCAGTCCAACTGATGTTGGCTAGCGGTCCTTACCGCCGGTCCTTACCGCTAGCAGTCCAACTGATGTTGGCTAGCGGTCCTTACCGCCGGTCCTTACCGCTAGCAGTCCAACTGATGTTGGCTAGCGGTCCTTACCGCTAGCACTAGCAGTCCAACTGATGTTGGCTAGCGGTCCTTACCGCCGGTTCTTACCGCTAGCAGTCCAACTGATGTTGGCTAGCGGTCCTTACCGCCGGTCCTTACCGCTAGCAGTCCAACTGATGTTGGCTAGCGGTCCTTACCGCTAGCACTAGCAGTCCAACTGATGTTGGCTAGCGGTCCTTACCGCCGGTTCTTACCGCTAGCAGTCCAACTGATGTTGGCTAGCGGTCCTTACCGCCGGTTCTTACCGCTAGCAGTCCAACTGATGTTGGCTAGTGGTCCTTACCGCTAGCAGTCCAACTGATGTTGGCTAGTGGTCCTTACCGCCGGTCCTTACCGCTAGCAGTCCAACTGATGTTGGCTAGCGGTCCTTACCGCCGGTCCTTACCGCTAGCAGTCCAACTGATGTTGGCTAGCGGTCCTTACCGCCGGTTCTTACCGCTAGCAGTCCAACTGATGTTGGCTAGCGGTCCTTACCGCCGGTTCTTACCGCTAGCAGTCCAACTGATGTTGGCTAGCGGTCCTTACCGCCGGTCCTTACCGCTAGCAGTCCAACTGATGTTGGCTAGCGGTCCTTACCGCCGGTTCTTACCGCTAGCAGTCCAACTGATGTTGGCTAGCGGTCCTTACCGCCGGTTCTTACCGCTAGCAGTCCAACTGATGTTGGCTAGCGGTCCTTACCGCCGGTTCTTACCGCTAGCAGTCCAACTGATGTTGGCTAGCGGTCCTTACCACCGGTCCTTACCGCTAGCAGTCCAACTGATGTTGGCTAGCGGTCCTTACCGCCGGTTCTTACCGCTAGCAGTCCAACTGATGTTGGCTAGCGGTCCTTACCGCCGGTCCTTACCGCTAGCAGTCCAACTGATGTTGGCTGTTTGCCGTTTAACCGTGACATTTTGGAATGTTCAACTGAAATTGTAACTAAGTAACATGTTTGCTGCAAATAGAACACTTCAGGGAACACTGGAACTCTGCCAACATTCCATTAGAGCTCTTTGTCCTCAGACAAATCTCTGATGACATTTTGACCTAATAAAACTCTTTCAATGGCCCTCGCCTGAAGACTCCTCAAAATAGCCTCCTACTCAGAAACCTTTAATCTCTTTTTAGAACCCAGGTAGACAGTCTAGTGATGCAGTACTGTGACCCAAATACGGATCCTAAGGCATAGGGTCATGGCCCAGTGTAAAGTGTCCAAGCCAATACACTACATATGTGCAACTGACATTGACATTTTGCTGTGCCATCACATAGGATGCTTAGTACACAGTGTATGTTCGGCCCCCTGGGTTGAAGTCAATTCCATCTTAACTTCTCATCCCCAGTTAACTCTACAAACGGCAGTTGAGGACAGTAATGAAAGACGCCTCATAGAGAATGATTGGCCATTGCCACTGCACTTTAAAACTCACTGGTAAACAGACTTAGCCTTATTCATCATGTCATTCAGCCTCTCTGAATAAGATAGAAGGAGTTGATATTGCCCACAGAGTATTATTTGCCTCTCTTTCACCAGAAGAGTTACTGGACTGTAAAGCTGCTCCACTTTGATGGAACATCTTGGTTTTTTTCATGTCCAGCAGCAAAAAAAAAGAAGAGAAGTGGTCACCTTGGTACCAAGAGAAGGCTCTCCATGGTTACAAATGTAACTCTCTCTTGTGCAGCAACAACAGGGAGCCAACGTGTTCTCTTTTAGAGGTTTTGGCACATGGCTTATCTGATCTGGACAAAAGGCGGGTCACACAATTACACCTGGAGATTAAATCAATTTAACAGATGATTTTCCATGGACTTGGAAACAACTAATCCCCTGTTCTACTTTCTCTCACTTACATAACAAACCAACATATTTTTTCTGAGATTAGTGAGGACTTTCAGATCCAGGGAATGTAATAATAAAGCTGTAGGCTAGCTGGGAATATGGGATATAGGGACAATATGGGATATAGGGACGATATGGGATATAGGACAATATGGGATATAGGGACAATATGGGATATAGGACAATATGGGATATAGGGACAATATGGGATATAGGGACAATATGGGATATAGGGACAATATGGGATATAGAGACAATATGGGATATAGGACAATATGGGATATAGGGACAATATGGGATATAGGGACAATATGGGATATGGGGACAATATGGGATATAGGACAATATGGGATATAGGACAATATGGGATATAGGGACAATATGGGATATAGGGACAATATGGGATATAGGGACAATATGGGATATAGGGACAATATGGGATATAGGACAATATGGGATATAGGGACAATATGGGATATAGGGACAATATGGGATATAGGGACAATATGGGATATAGGGACAATATGGGATATAGGGACAATATGGGATATAGGACAATATGGGATATAGGACAATATGGGATATAGGGACAATATGGGATATAGGACAATATGGGATATAGGACAATATGGGATATAGGACAATATGGGATATAGGACAATATGGGATATAGGGACAATATGGGATATAGGACAATATGGGATATAGGGACAATATGGGATATAGGACAATATGGGATATAGGACAATATGGGATATAGGACAATATGGGATATAGGACAATATGGGATATAGGACAATATGGGATATAGGGACAATATGGGATATAGGACAATATGGGATATAGGGACAATATGGGATATGGGGACAATATGGGATATAGGACAATATGGGATATAGGACAATATGGGATATAGGGACAATATGGGATATAGGACAATATGGGATAATATTCTAAAATCACAACCTTGAGGTTGGAGAAATCACAGACCTGTCATTACTATAATGATGGTCCTTGAGGTTGGAGAAATCACAGACCTGTCATTACTATAATGATGGTCCATGAAGTTGGAGAAATCACAGACCTGTCATTACTATAATGCATCTGACACGGAAAGCTGCTCAACGTCTTGCACTCGTTTAACCTCTAATCCAAAATAAAGATGCACACACAAACACAGACACAGTCTCTCGTGACAGGCTCGTCTCTCGTGACAGGCTCATCTCTCGTGACAGGCTGTTAGCATAGCTGGCCAGTGTTTACGTGAGATTTGGCTCTGGGTTCTGACACACACGCTACAAAATTATAGCCTGCTAATGTCTACTGTTTTGAATGTGTATTTTGCTGCAAGGACTTTTTTTGGTGAAAAGTATCAACTATATACATCAATATACGGTGCATTCGGAAAGTATTCAGACCCCTTCCCTTTTTCAACATTTTGTTACGTTACAGCCTTATTCCAAAGTGGAATTTATAAAACATTTTCCTCATCAATCTACACACAATACCCCAAATGACAAAGCGAAAACAGGTTTTTAGAAATGTTTGCAAATCTATTAAACATATAAAACAGAAATACCATTTATACATAAGTATTCAGACCCTTTGCTATGAGCCTCAAAAATGAGCTCAGGTGCATCCTGTTTCCATGAATAATTCTTGAGATGTTTCTACAACTTGATTGATTGCTGACCCCTATCTGCACCTCTTTCCTCTTAAATTGCTCCCCAGGTACTAGGGCTGCCGAGTTTGAGGGGCGGACAGTCAGTTGGGGGACACGGGGCTACTACTAGGAGCCGGGACTGGTATCCTTTTTTTTGTTTTTGGGGAAATTTGAATTGTTTTGAATATGTTGGAGGATGTTGGGTTGAGGGTGGGACCCTCATTTTAAGGAGGGGGGTGTCACGGCTCCACCTGTGCATTGCAGGGGCGGTTCCTCCTGCAGGCAGAGGAGGGTCGTTAGTGATTGGAGTCACCTGGGATCAGAGTATTTAAACTGTCACTAATCACTTCTCTCTCTCTCTCTCTCTCTCCGCTCCTCCAGGTATGAACCTGTTTGGTTTGTTCTTTTGTAGTTTTGCATAGTTTTCACTCAGTCATTCACACACACAGATTCACGCATCCATGCACTTTACATACACCTTACATTATGATACTTCCACACCTCATTCCCTTTTCTTAGTTTAAAGTTAATAGTTTTGTTTACAATAAAGAAGATTTTTTAATTGGCCTATACCTGTTGTTCGCGTCCCCTCATTTTTGCCACAAGCTATGAGCCGGCCTGTGACACTAGTGAAAAGCCAACTGTCCCGGTTGATATATTATCTAATAGATATTTGAAAAACACCTTGAGGATTGATTATAAAAAATGTTTGCCATGTTTCTGTCAAAATTATGGATATAATTTGGAATTTTT
Organism: Oncorhynchus mykiss; assembly: GCF_057628025.1. Taxonomy (NCBI): domain Eukaryota; kingdom Metazoa; phylum Chordata; class Actinopteri; order Salmoniformes; family Salmonidae; genus Oncorhynchus; species Oncorhynchus mykiss. The sequence goes on from NC_143039.1 coordinate 20,573,011, forward strand.
GTCTGCGTTGTCGTGACCGCTATTTCGGTGGATTCCTGGGCATAACGCACTAAACTAACGGAGGTATTTGGATATAAAAAATATCTTTATGGAACAAAAGGAACATTTGCTGTCTAACTGGGAGTCTCGTGAATGAAAACATCCGAAGATCGTCAAAGGTAAACGGTTAATTTGATTGCTTTTCGTGACCAAGCTTCCTGATGCTAAGTGTACATAATCCTATGCTAGGCTATCGATAAACTTACACAAACGCTTGTATTGCTTTCACTGTAAAGCATAATTTCAAAATCTGAGACGACAGGGTGATTAACAAAAGGCTAAGCTGTGTTTCACTATATTTCACTTGTGATTTCATGGATATTAATATTTTTTAGTAATATTTTTAGACTGTTGCGCTATGCTATTCAGCGGTTGCTGATGACAAATATACCAGATCCGGGATGGGTAGTTCTAAGAGGTTTTAAACAAGGTTGGAATGTGAAAATGAAATGGGGTATCAGTCTATTCGGTGACACCCACATTACACAACTGTGAAAAGTTTACGCAAATATTAGCGTTGTAGCTCTTATCGCAGGACTGTGACTGTGTGAAATCACATACCCAGTCAGCCTATTGTATGTATTGACATTCATATTGCACTGTACAGCTTTACCTAAGGATTGGGGATCAATGAAATGGGGTATCAGTCTACTCAATAGCCAGAGTTGTCAGACTCCAAAACATTCACGCAGTATTGTTTTTCCTCTGGAATAGTGTTCAATACACGTAGGTTGATAATAAATGTGGCTCAATTCACAGTTAAGAGAGCTAATGTTCTCTGGGTGTCACTGAGTGTCTGGGTGTCACTGAGTAGACTGATACTCCATGTCATTGATCCACAATCCATAGGTAAGGCTGTACAGTGAAATAAGTATGCCCCCAATGCAATTCTAATGTATAATACTTCCAGTGTGGTTTTAACAGATTTTTGTCAAATTAACTAATTATTGTATTTTGTTGATTTTATATAACAACATTCCAACCTCGTTTAGCATCTAATCCATTATGGAATAATTCTACTATTTGTATTAATTTGCATCACTGTCAATGACATACTTTTATTTTGAAGGCTAACCGAAAAGTCCACTATTGTGGCTAATCCTTATTGTGGCTAGCTTCACATAGATGGGTCCGCCCACTATTAATCAAATAAGAACTGTCTTATAAATTAGGGTTATTTTAGATGATGACACCTAGCTATATAGTTAGCTAGCTAACTATAGCTACTGAAACAGATGATGTCATTTTGCTATGTTTTTGGGGAAGAACATTGTTTGCATCCATGAGCTAGCTAGCTTTTTTTTATGACCAGCACTGTAGGTGCGCAAGACAACTTTACCAGCATCATAGCATATGTATCAATGAATCGTTGTGACATATGAAATATGAGTGATAGTGTAATCAATGTGTAATAACTACGTAAGAAATGAATGAACGCGCTAAATTATTATGTGATGTGCAGTCATATTCAGGTCCTGATTGGTCAACAAGCTTATTTGGCAAGTCAAATAGTGTTATTTGACTCATCAAATAGTGTTATTGACACGCAAAGACCCAAAAGGTGTTCCATAGAAATCCTGGTTGAGAATGAAATGACTGAACAAATGAACAACGAAACAGCACAGCAAGTAAGTGAAAGAAATAGGTTTTGATTATGTTTTACATGTAATGGGGACATACATAAATGCCAACAAAATAACTTTTTGGTCAGTGTGTGTATGTAACCTTTATTTAACTAGGCAAGTCAGTTAAGAACAAATTCTTATGGCGGCCTACCCCGGCCAAACCTGGACGACGCTGGGCCAATTGTGCGCCGCCCCATGGGACTCCCAATCACGGCCGGATGTGATACAGCTTGGATTCGAACCAGGGACTGTAGTGACGCCTCTTGCACTGAGATGCAGTGCCTTAGACCGCTACGTCCATGTGTGTGTGTGTTAACTATTTAACTGTACTAGAATGCTTAAAAGGCCCCTAAAATGTTAAATATCGGTTATCGGTATCGGGGTTTTTTTGGCAAGGAAAATATCAGCCAAAAATGTAATATCGGTGCATCACTAGTACTGAGTAAAGGGTAAGAATACTTATGTAAATGTGACATTTCTGTTTTCTATTTTTAATCAATTTGCTAAAATTTATAATAACCAGTTTTGCTTTGTCATGATGGGGTATTGTGTTATGATTGATGAGGGGTGGGGGGGAACTATTGTCCCCCATACATACGTCTGTAAGGTCCCTCAGTTAAGTATTGAATTTCAAGCACAGATTCAACTACAAAGACCAGGGAGCTTTTAGAAAGCCTCATAAAGAAGGGCAGTGATTGGTAGATGGGTAACAATAACAAATCAGACTTTGAATATCTCTTTAATCATGGTCGAGTTAATAATTATGCTGTGGATGATGTATTAAACCACCGTCCTTCTGAACTGAGATGCAGCACAGGAATGAAACTGATCAGGGATGTTACCATGAGGCCATTGGTGATTTTAAAACAGTTACAGAGTTGAATGGATGTGATGGGAGAAAACTGAGGATGGATTAACAACATTGTAGTGACTCCACGATAATTACTTAAATGACAGTGAAAATAATACAAATATACAGAAACAAATATTCCAAGTAAGGCATCTTGTATGCAACAAGGCACTAAAGTAATACTGCAAACAAACTAAAAATGCTGCAAAGGAATACACTTTTTGGCCTGAATGCAAATCCTTATGTTTGGGGCAAATCCAACACAAAACATCAAAACATTTCAGGATAAAAATAAACAGGATGGAGCTAAGTACAGGCAAAATCCTAAAGAAAAACCTGATTCAGTCTGATTTACACCAGACACAGAATTCACCTTTCAGCAAGACAATAACCTACAACACAAAGCCAAATCTACACTGGAGTTGCTTATTAAAGAAGACTGTAAATGTTACTGCGTGGCCAAGTTACAGTTTTGACTTAAATCTGTTTAAAAAAAACGTACTTTTGCAAAGCACTGTGGTTCTATTTTGTTTATAATAACCGTGCTGTCTGTCTGTCTCCCTGTGTTTCTGTTTCTGGAAGGCCAGGGATTTACACAACGTGCTGACAGCTGAGGGAATGTCCTTGGAGCCTGGCTGCACGTGACACTAAAGCTCTTGTAAAGTCCCTCTCCCTTTCTCTCCTTTCTCCCTCTCTTTTTTCACATGTTTATCTCACACTCTGTCCATGATAAGGCCCCCGCTCAAAGTCCCCCTGCACATGCCTTCAGAACTCGGTGAACTCTGAACTCGGTGACCTCTGAACTGCAGCGTATTTGGTGTTTTATAAGCGATGATGTAATGTGTTCAGATGACTGGAGAGGAGTAACACGATCATCTAAGATAAATGTGTGAAAACAGACATACCACCTAGTGGAACAGGGCCATCGGCCAAATACTGGGAAAGAAGAGTGGGACCCGTTGTATTAGGGGTTGGGTGAGGCAAGAGCAACAGAATGTCTAGTAATCTGATCATTGGCAAATGAGTGATGGAGTAGATGTTCTATTGGGCTTTTGATACAATCATTTAAGGTCTCCCTTGTAAAAGACTAGCCTCACTTCAATGGGACTTCCTGGATAAAGAAATAAAAAGCCAATAATGGTTATAAATACTAGCATGGCCAGAGGCTACCTGCCAATCACCTCAGATACAGACAGTATCATCATATCATTATTATCTCTGTCATATTATTATTATCATCTCACACTGTTCTTTTGTTATTGTAAATTAGTATCAAGTTCAAGACACTTGACCCTCTGGGCTCTTTAGTCATCCTAAACCTGTTATGATGACTAGGCCGGTCTTACATGTGCATATGGGTTGAAGTGAGGTCCTCTATGTGTACTGATGCACCACCTGGAGCACACTGTAATTCTGTCTCTCTGGCCTCTAGGTAAGTGATACGAGTACATTGCTACTTCTATGTACAATCTCAAACGTAGTTTGTGGATCTATTTTCAAACTACTGGCTCAGTAAAGGTGCCCTATGGGTAGGAGGGAGTTCTATAGGTAGTCATTATGATAATATTATGATAATACCTGGCTGACAGATAAACCGTCCATATTGTACTCAGTTCACACATGCAGTATGTATCAGAGACACTGAGAAGGCGGAGGAGAGGGGATCAGAACCCATGACAACGCCAGAGCCTAGCACTGACACACACACACACACACACACACACACACACACACACACACACACACACACACACACACACACACACACACACACACACACACACACACAATGTGTTAGCTGTAGTCATGCCGACATATCTAATGAAGCAGAACTTTTCTGTTAGCTGCTCCCCATGGGGCCGGTTATGGCAGCCTCTAGTTCATCAATATTCTATTCTCCCATTTAGTATTCTTCTCTGCTAATCATTTTTCTCCATGGATTTTGACTATTTCATAAGGGTCATTCTTTATGTAAGTTTCTATCATTATTATTATTTAACACATTTTTTATTATTTGTTCAATTATTTGTTATTTTAACATTATGTTTACCCATGTGTGTCCCCTTTAACATTTTTATCAGCCATACTGAATTCAAACTAGAGGTCGACCGATTAATCGGAATGGCCGATTAATTAGGGCCGATTTCAAGTTTTCATAACAATTTTTGGACACCGATTTGGCAGATTTAAAAAAACATTTTTTTTACACCTTTATTTATTCTGTATTTAACTAGGCAAGTCAGTTAAGAAAAAATTCTTATTTTCAATGACGGCCTAGGAATGGTGGGTTAACTGCCTCGTACAGGGGCAGAACGACAGATTTTTACCTTGTCAGCTCGGGGGATTCAATCTTGCAACCTTACAGTTAACTAGTACAACGCTCTAACCACCTGCCTCTCATTGCACTCCACGAGGAGACTGCCTGTTACGCGAATGCAGTAAGCCAAGGTAAGTTGCTAGCTAGCATTAAACTTATCTTATAAAAAACAATCAATCAATCACAATCACTAGTTAACTACACATGGTTGATGATATTACTAGTTTATCTAGCCTGTCCTGCGTTGCATATAATCAATGCGGTGCGTATCGTTGCTCCAATGTGTACCTAACCATAAACATCAATGCCTTTCTTAAAATCAATACACAGAAGTATATATTTTTAAACCTGCATATTTAGCTAAAAGAAATCCAGGTTAGCAGTATGAAATTGTGTCACTTCTCTTGCGTTCATTGCACGCAGAGTCAGTGTATATGCAACAGTTTGGGCTGCCTAATTTGCTAGAATTTTACGTAATTATGATATAACACTGAAGGTTGTGCAATGTAACAGGAATATTTAGACTTATGGATGCCACCCGTTAGATGAAATACGGAACGGTTCCGTATTTCACTGAAAGAATAAACGTTTTGTTTTCGAGATGATAGTTTCCGGATTCGGCCATATTAATGACCTAAGGCTCGTATTTCTGTGTGTTATCGTGTTATAACTAAGTCTATGACTTGATAGAGCAGTCTGACTGAGCAATGGTAGGCACCAGCAGGCTCGTAAACATTCATTCACACAGCACTTTCGTGCGTTTGCCAGCAGTTGTTTATGACTTCAAGCCTATCAACTCCCGAGATTAGGCTGGTGTAACTGATGTGAAATGGCTAGCTAGTTAGCGGGGTGCGCGCTAATAACGTTTCAAAAGTCACTCGCTCTGAGACTTGGAGTGGTTGTTCCCCTTGCTCTGCAAGGGCCGTGGCTTTTGTGGAGCGATGGGTAACGATGCTTCGAGGGTGGCTGTTGTCGTTGTGTTCCTGGTTCGAGCCCAGGTAGGAGCGAGGAGAGGGACGGAAGCTTTACTGTTACATTGGCAATACTAAAGTGCCTATAAGAACATCCAGTAGTCAAAGGTTAATGAAATACAAATGGTATAGAGATAAATAGTCCTATAATTCCTATAATAACTACAACCTAAAACTTCTTACCTGGGAATACTGAAGACTCATGTTAAAAGGAACCACCAGTTTTCATATAATCTCATGTTCTGAGCAAGGAACTTAAACGTTAGCTTTCTTACATGGCACATATTGCACTTTTACTTTCTTCTCCAACACTTTGTTTTTGCATTATTTAAACCAAATTGAACATGTTTAATTATTTATTTGAGGCTAAATAGATTTTACTGATGTATTATATTAAGTTAAAATAAGTGTTCATTCAGTATTGTTGTAATTGTCATTATTACAAATAAATAAATAAAATTGGGCGATTAATCGGTATCGGCATAATTTTATCCTCCAATTATCGGTATCGGCGTTGAAAAATCATTATTCGGTCGACCTCTAATTCAAACTAATTAAAAATTGGATTATTAAAACAGTGTGGGGCTGAAGATGCATCAGGCATACCAGCTGAATCAAAGTGTTAACCGGAAAACATGGAGACTTTCCTATAGCTGTAATGGACCAAGTCATACTGAACAACTGTGAGATGGTCGGTTTTGCTGACTTTTTAAAAGGTAAATTAATGACTATTAAATTATGCTGATACCAATCTAAAATATCATTTCTCCATCCAGAAATAATCCAAGTCACATATTGGTCCATTTGATCAGAAAGGTGTGCTATTTAGCAATAAGCATTATCACCTGTAGCCCAACTGATGCAGCATATTGTCAATAAAGAAATAGACTGAACCATAGGGTTGATAAAGAAATAGGCTGAAGCATAGGGTTGATAAAGAAATAGACTGAAGCATACCGTCAATAAAGAAATAGACTGAAGCATAGGGTTGATAAAGAAATAGACTGAAGCATAGGGTTGATAAAGAAATAGACTGAAGCATACCGTCAATAAAGAAATAGGCTGAAGCATACCGTCAATAAAGAAATAGACTGAAGCATACCGTCAATAAAGAAATAGACTGAAGCATAGGGTTGATAAAGAAATAGACTGAAGCATACCGTCAATAAAGAAATAGACTGAACCATAGGGTTGATAAAGAAATAGACTGAAGCATAGGGTTGATAAAGAAATAGACTGAACCATAGGGTCAATAAAGAAATAGACTGAAGCATAGGGTTGATAAAGAAATAGACTGAACCATAGGGTTGATAAAGAAATAGACTGAACCATAGTGTTGATAAAGAAATAGACTGAACCATAGGGTTGATAAAGAAATAGACTGAACCATACTGTCAATAAAGAAATAGACTGAAGCATAGGGTTGATAAAGAAATAGACTGAACCATAGGGTTGATAAAGAAATAGGCTGAAGCATAGGGTTGATAAAGAAATAGACTGAAGCATAGTGTCAATAAAGAAATAGACTGAACCATAGTGTTGATAAAGAAATAGACTGAACCATAGGGTTGATAAAGAAATAGACTGAAGGATACCGTCAATAAAGAAATAGACTGAACCATAGGGTTGATAAAGAAATAGACTGAACCATAGGGTTGATAAAGAAATAGACTGAACCATAGGGTTGATAAAGAAATAGAATGAAGCATAGGGTTGATAAAGAAATAGACTGAACCATACCGTCAATAAAGAAATAGACTGAACCATAGTGTCAATAAAGAAATAGACTGAAGCATAGGGTTGATAAAGAAATAGACTGAAGCATAGGGTTGATAAAGAAATAGACTGAAGCATAGGGTTGATAAAGAAATAGACTGAAGCATAGGGTTGATAAAGAAATAGACTGAAGCATAGGGTTGATAAAGAAATAGACTGAAGCATAGGGTTGATAAAGAAATAGACTGAACCATAGGGTTGATAAAGAAATAGGCTGAAGCATAGTGTCAATAAATAAATAGACTGAACCATAGGGTCAATAAAGAAATAGACTGAACCATAGGGTTGATAAAGAAATAGACTGAACCATAGTGTCAATAAATAAATAGACTGAACCATAGGGTTGATAAAGAAATAGACTGAACCATAGGGTTGATAAAGAAATAGACTGAACCATAGGGTTGCCTATCTGCATTTACACTATTAGGCTAATCATGACCTAGATCACAAACTCTAAACAATATCTTGCTTAAAGTTAGCAATATATTGATGACTTCAATGTCACAAAAAACTCTGTTTTAAACACTATAATGTAGTGTTACACTTAACCCCAGTCTTCCCTACAGTATGTGCTCATGGTGAATCGTGGAGCCTAAATCATGTTGCCTCTAAAAGCTCTGGTGCAGCTTGCTCAGTTCCCTCATAGATGTAGGTGTGATACTCCACTTTTAACAATGGCCATTAAAACTGCTTTCAAATGTGTTTTCCAGGCGGGCCCCGGCACAATTTAACCCTTGACCTTAAATCCCCTGGTACCCAACTGATATCAGGGCTGACCAATCAGAGATCTGGGTGCCTTGCGTTCTGCTGTTACCATAGCAACACCCTCCATAGCTGGGTTCAGAAGAGCGGGGGGAGGGGGGCGGGGGATTTACAGTGGCTCTGTTGAGCTCTGTCAATATAGATGGAAGCCAAATCGATATGGTACGAAGGGATTTCACAGCTCACTGAGGCATGTGGATCAGCCAGCAAGCAGCCAGTGCCCAGTACACATACCGGTCTGGGTCAGAGAGCTGCACTGAACCATTAAACACACACGCATGCACGCACGCACGCACGCACCACAGGTTGCATATACACACTGATAGCTAGGCACACACTCAAACTAATGCTAAAGCCCAACAAAAAAAGGCCTATGGGCACACATGTAAAGGATGTGAAACGGCTAGCTTAGTTAGCGTGGGCGCTAAATAGTGTTTCAATCAGTGACGTCACTTGCTCTGAGACCTAGAAGTAGTAGTTCCCCTTGCTCTGCAAGGGCCGCGGCTTTTGTGGAGCGATGGGTAACGATGCTTCGAGGGTGACTGTTGATGTGTGCAGAAGGTCCCTGGTTCGCGCCCGGGTATGGGCGAGGGGACGGTTTAAATTTGTACTGTTACATTGATGCTGTTGACCCGGATTACTGGTTGCTGCGGAAAAAAGAGGAAGGTCAAAAGGGGGGTGAGTGTAACGGATGTGAAACGGCTAGCTTAGTTAGCGTGGGCGCTAAATAGTGTTTCAATCAGTGACGTCACTTGCTCTGAGACCTAGAAGTAGTAGTTCCCCTTGCTCTGCAAGGGCCGCGGCTTTTGTGGAGCGATGGGTAACGATGCTTCGAGGGTGACTGTTGATGTGTGCAGAAGGTCCCTGGTTCGCGCCCGGGTATGGGCGAGGGGACGGTCTAAAGTTATACTGTTACACACACACACACCAAAGCACACACTCCGTGCAGAGCAGATAAAGACTAACACAGTGCGCTGTGATTAACCAGAGAAGCACTGCAGTCTTCTGCCATTAATTAGACACCTACTAATTCATTCAGAGCCACACACTGCTTCACAAAGGAACTACTGAGATAAACACACCTCCATGGCCACCCAGCAGCCTGGCATAACTCATATGTAAACAACAACAATAAAGAAATACAAGATTGTTATCCCTCCTCTGGTTATTGACATTTTATTTGTAAATGTCAGAAATTCGGGAAGCAACAACCATTCTTCCACACGACCAAGGAGAGGAATCAGCTCAGCTGTCAGTCTTGATCAAATCCCCAAAAAGCCCATGTTTAGTTCCTTGTTAAATCTTATTCCTGAAATTCATACTGAAAAACACAAGGCTAAAAGAGTAAAAGGCTTGACTCCATTACCATGTAAATACTAAGCAGAATAATTACAAATACAAATGGCATTACAATGTTTGTTACTATACTGCAGGGTTCCCCAACTAGCACGGTTTTATTTGGCCCCCCCTAGTTTTCTGAGCAAAAATAAAATTATTATTATTATTTTTTAAATGTACATTGTCATTGTTGGACATAAAAGACTTAAAAAACACCAGGAAATCAGCTTCAATTGATTTTAATTTTGGAAATCTGTTCCCAAGTATTCCCACGCATAATAAAGAGGCATGATTGTATAGAAATGTAAGCAAGGTTTGAAATATTATATCTGTTTGGGATTCTTGCAGTCAATTTCCAGTCTACAATTGATCTATAATGATGTTCTGGCTCTCCGACCATCCGCTCAAGAAAGAAATCGTCCCGCGGCTCAATCTAGTTGATGATCCCTGCTATACTGCTATAAATGCTTGACTCCATTACCATGTAAATACTAAGCAGAATAAATACAAATACAAATGTCATTATAATGTTGATACTATAGTATACTGTGTACACAGGTACCGTATTTATAAGATCAGTTATCATTGTTTCCTCCTTGGCACTTAATTGACCAATCAATGTCACAGGTTGGCTGGAGAATGCACATACATCCAATCAATCAGCACCCAATCAATCCAATCAAATAAGCTCCTATCTGGACAGCAATTGGCTATTTCAATGCTTCAGATGGTACAGAACGGAGTAGGCCGACCACATACAGACCTGATGCCTGTTATCACTCCTGCATTACACCTGATAAGTCCAGCCAATGCATTAGTTAAATTAAGAACCAATGCTATCAGGCATTCACTTTCATGTCAGCCACACAGATTTTCTTTCAGCCATCAAACCTATGAGGTGTTGTACTGACTCAAACAATGTTTGAAGGGAAAATGGCAAGTTCAATTTACAGTGGCTCTGAAGAGATTTGTCAATAGAATTTCAATCAATCAAACTATTGATTGATTGATTGATCAATTGATTGATACAGAAAGTTGCTCCTTTGGAAGGTCAACAAGTGTTTTACAGTCCAGATAAGTCTGTGACCTAAACATATGGTCCAACGGTAATCCCAAGACACCCTCAAAGCCTTTACACGATCACACACATGCAGGAGAAGGAGTATGTTAGCGGCCTTGTAACTACAATGTAATGTTAGTGTCTGTGCATTAGTTTTAGTATTCATATGTAGACTCTTTTTTGACCATGTGACCTGACTAGAAAAAGTGTGTGTGTATGTGTGTGTGTACGAGTATACTGTGTATCCTCTGTATATATATGTGTACGTGTGTACTGTGTATCCTCTGTATATATATGTGTATGTGTATATTGTGTACGTGTATATATGTACAGTATGTTTAAACATGCATATTCACACTTTTACTCTCCCATTTTGCTCATGCAAAAACAATCAGTGATCAAAACCCCCACATCATTGTAACTAGAGGAGACAGCAGCACATCATCAGAAGCCAGTTCCAAATATTACAATTGACGATTGCGTGATGTGCAACACATTTTCCCACTGTTTACTTACACACATTGGTTGAATGATCATTTCCTCCTCGGTCCTCACTGACAGAGAAAGAGTCAGGACATCAGCCTCATCAGTAGACCAGTAGCTATTCTTCACACACTTCAGGTCTGTTTGGATCTGGCAAAAGGACTCTGTCATGGCCGACTCTTTCGCTTGAGATGCGTTTTCTCAGACCAGAAGGTCTGGAGAGGTACATTACACGCAGCTATCTTTGGCCTTCTCCTGACTGCCGTTGCTGATCCACAGCTGGTGAGGTTTAGCACACAAGTGTGTGTGTCTACGTACTAGCACAGAGCTCTGGATTGCCCCATTCTCTGTCCGCCTGGTTCCTGAGAAACCACAGCCCATAGCACGGTGACAGCCCCCCCGGGCAGTGTACTAACACAGGCAGGCAGACAGAGGCACGAAGGCATTCGATCGGCATAACAGAGGCACTTGGGGTTACTGATGCTGACAGAGTAGGCCTCCTTATCAAGTAGGTAGATAGATCGACACACATACACTAGCATTCCGATGCACATATTTTTTGTCCAATTAAATATGTATATTCACACACACGGAAGGACGGACAAATGCATACACACACACACCCACACATGCATACACGCACACACAAACATGATCTCTACTCACTCAATACATAAACCTATTTTATTTTTCTCATTATGTTACTGAATCAGTTATGTATTAACAGATGTAAGGCTTCTTCATCACAATCACCCTTTGTGATTAAACAGACACCCTTATCATATGCTAAATGTTTAATTAACAGAATATGATATGGAGATAAGTATTCATATAACCTTGAAGGTGTAGTGTGATTCAATAGTCAATGTGTCAACAAGATGAATGTTTGACCCAGAGTTCCATAGTTCCAGCTTGTATAAGACATATGCTGATGATCGTACACATGATCACTCCAGTCAACCTGGCCCATTGTGAACTGGTTACTGATACGCTTCATGGGACTGTGAATACATGCTTGACAAAGAGATGGCAGTCATCCCTGAAAAGAATTACAAATAAGAAGCAAGCACATTTATTTCCCTCTTAGTTATTGAGAAATTGTACATTTTTGTTGTAACCTTCTTTCATATCAAGTTGCAGCAATAGGTATGTTTTAAAGGTGATTTGAAAAGTGGTTCTCTGGCAAAGACGCTCTCTGTCCTCCAGAATGGGAGAAGAGGTATATTGAGAGGTATACTGCATATTGTGAATTTTTGCTTGTTTGTTTGTTATTTTTATGTTATTTATTTCAGGCTGTGTTTTTTATTCATGTTATTGCCAATTGAGACAGAGAAGTTGCAGATTGCACCTCTAAATTGTGTTCAGGTGATTCCTTTCTTTATAAAATGCTATTTAAGTATTAGAAAAAGCAACTTTTCTGCCATGTTAAGGAAGTGTTGTTGCATTTTAGCATGACCCAACTACAACTCCTTGACATAATGGTGTGGTGCTGAAGTCTGGCTGAGCTGAGGAGCTGGTATATACAGCTGGGTAGGCTGTAGTTTGAGTTTATTATGTTTTTATTGTCACATACTGGCGCCAGGAAGGCAATTTAAGGATTTTGGGCACTGGCCAACCAGGTTAGTAAAATGACATTTCTACTAGCCCAGGTGACATTCTCTGTAGCCAAGGGTCCAAAAGCCCAGTCTGAAAAGCACTGGCTATGGACTAGCTTCATTTCCATCCCTGGTCGGCGGTGTTGCTGCTTATCAATTTGGATGGACCCAAATGTTGTTTCTTGAAGAGAAGAGACCTTTAGATTTCCACACAAAATCTATTACAAATTAATTTACATTAACTCTGCCTTATTAAATCACATATTGTAGCCTACCAATAAACATTCAATTAACATCAGTGCTTCATACCAGAGCATTGCATCTCATAATGAATATTGATGGAATTTGGTTTGGCAGCTTTCAGATTGGATACTAATTTAATTTAAATAGCTATGCTCCAGCTCGTGATGCCTTTCCAAATGTTTTCACATGCAAATTCACATTTTCACATTTTTAAACCGCATTCTGCATCAAATATAGGCTAGCCTACCATACAACTTTGTTAATTTATAAGCTGCCTGCAATGGAATGTAGTAGGCTAGGCTACTATTGGTGTTAGGCTATTGCATGCGTTAGACAAATGCAGAGAACTAATCAATCCATTGCAACAATGTAGCCAATACAATGCACAGTCAGTAATAGTAACTCCACACAGATAAAACAAAACAGAAAATAAGAATAGGCTAGACTACAGCAATGAAAACAAAAACAATGGATTTAAAAGTGACACCCGGATGTGGGAATTTACCTGAGAAATAACATGAATGTTCCCTCTCTCCTTCGGAATCTCCCTGGTCCCAAACTCTGAGCGACTGTCTGCTTCTCACGCGGATTTTGCTCAGTGATTATTATCAAAGAGACCTTCGAGGAAATCTTCGGGTAGTTAGACAGAAGACCATGTGTAGTCACCCGCTTCACACGCTCATGTAATTGTGCCTTGAAGGTGAAGTCCTAAAGATATGTATTCTTCAAATAATAACGAGTCACAGTGACATGCCAAAATATGTAACGCATACGCCAAACTCCTCAAACCATCGGTGTCTGTACGCGGTCAACCGTTGTTCGCTATGTTCGTGTCTTGCCTTGCTTCATTTGCACGTTATCCCTCTGCAGCCAGCGCACGGGTTGGCGGTTGGTTGGCGCGCGCCTCACGGATTATTGCCCGGCCCCCTCGTGTTTTCCAATACCTTGACACATTGTTATGGCTTTCTCCCTTTACATTTACGAGTGACCTGCGGCCAAATTATTAGTCTGCACATAATTACAAATCTGTGCAATTGGAGTCAAGTAAACGTGTCTGCTGCTGATTGCAAATTGACACACATGGTCTTGGCAATATGACAGCTCCCCACACACTCACTCAGTAAAATATGACTGAAGGCAGTTCACTTACTGTAGCCTAATAATAATTTTACATGGATTGAAATTTTTGTTAGCATACTTTATGGCTCGCAAGCATGACAGGTCAACGTTAGCCTGTATTTAGGTTAGGTATCTATAGATGGTTTGTGTGTGTGTCCCATCTCCTATGTACTATATTATAAACTGGGTGGTTTGAGCCCTGAATGCTGATTGACTGACAGTCATGATATATCAGACCTATACCACGGGTATAAAAAAACATAAATTTTTACAGCTCTAGTTACGTTGGTAACCAGTTAATCATAGCAGTAAGGCACCTCGGCGGTTTGTGATATACGGCCAATATACCACGGCTAACTAAGTGCTGTGTCCAGGAACTCCGCATTGCGTTGTGCATAAGAGCAGCCCTTAGCCATGGTATGTTGGACATATACCACACCTTCTCGGGCCTTATTGCTTAAATACACACACACACACACACACACACACACACACACACACACACACACACACACACACACACACACACACACACACACACACACACACACACACACACACACACACACACACAGGTCCCTACACAATCCCAACACTGTGAACAGTTTAATAAACAAACCGTGGTCTTTCTCAGAGTTGAATCCTCACTCTCTCAGTGTGGGAGCCTCTGACGGTGTCTGTGTGGACTGGAGTGTGCTGCTAGCTGGCCTTGCTGGGACCGGAGCTGAAACAAGAGAGAAGTTTTATCCTAATTACATTTAACTGCCTGGTGTAATCTGCTTTATCTGTTTCAACCAGAGACAAGGGTCTAATTGTGTCCCCCGCAGACGGTGGCAGGGTGGGGGCCGCTCCCTACCAGCCAGCAGCCTGACCCATGACCAGAGAGAATCAGCCAGAGTCAGGAGACTCTCCTCAGGGATACAGGCTTTTTATGAGCCTCCCATTCCTCTGACTTACATCTAGACATGTGTTAAAGCACATGTGGTTATGATAAAGCCATCGGTGTGGGGTTATGATAGGTTAGGGTAGGCAGATTCTGTTCCTACTGCTGCAGGGGGACAGATACTGTATCCATACTGTAGCATATATAGCCTACCAAGCTTTAAACTTTAAACCCAGCACTGAAATGTTGGGGTCCAACTTTACGCCCTGAACGTTTTTTTCTAGGGACCATACTGTACACAGATCAGAAATAAAATGGGTCAGTGTGTGTGTGTGTGTGTATCCCTTTCCAGCAGCACTAAACAACACGGGCTTTATCAAACCAGTAGGTTCTAACAGGCAATCAAAATCCCTCTAAAAACCAGAGAACATGTCAACCCATGATCCCTAATACAGGGAGATACTGTGGCCATGTCAACCCATGATCCCTACTACAGGGAGATACTGTGGCCATGTCAACCCATGATTCCTACTACAGGGAGATAATGTGGCCATGTCAACCCATGATCCCTACTACAGGGAGATACTGTGGCCATGTCAAGTCACACACTACCTATACTACATATGGCCATAAAACAAACAATTTCCTTAAAGATAGACTCAGCAAAATGACGTTGCCACGAGCAGCACCGCAGATGTTGAGATGAGTGAGAACGAGCAGCACCACAGATGTTGAGATGAGTGAGAACGAGCAGCACCACAGATGTTGAGATGAGTGAGAACGAGCAGCACCACAGATGTTGAGATGAGTGAGAACGAGCAGCACCACAGATGTTGAGATGAGTGAGAACGAGCAGCACCACAGATGTTGAGATGAGTGAGAACGAGCAGCACCACAGATGTTGAGATGAGTGAGAACGAGCAGCACCACAGATGTTGAGATGAGTGAGAACGAGCAGCACCACAGATGTTGAGATGAGTGAGATACAGGACTTCACTCTCACACAGTCACACACGGTGTCTGCGACTGCTTCACGCTGCTAGAGTGTGGTAGGTACGAGACCAAAACAGCAGAGAAGTTTAGCCTCACGCTTCAACGCTCTTAGTTGTTGCGGAAATTGACCCACTATGCTGTTTACTTTGTGTACCATATCGCTCAGTCTACCTCGAATAGACTGTCTGATCACAAGACACATATGAATACACTCTAGAGCGCTCTCCTGTGAAATTCCACCATGGCATGGGTACAGAGAGACAGAGCAGGGTACACAGACAGGTGCTTAGTATACAGACGCATGGCATACTGTAGCTAAGGCCTATTCTATACATCAACGACCGGGGATTGCAGGGAGTGCCAATCAGTTCTGATTCTGAGGGGAGCAGGTGTTTCAAATTGACTAAAACATGATGGAATGTCATGGTTCATCTTTTCAGGGAGTTGACAGGGAAGTGAAACCTAATGAATAGCTGTCTCCCTGGATGTCTCCGCGTTGTCTGGACATGTGACCACATGCTGCACAGGACATAGGCTACCACAACTGCAACTTCAGTTGTAAAGCGCTTTTCAAACGTATGATACACACAGTGCACCATACCTGAAATACCATGATGTCGTCGCTAACACACTCACACACACTCCCTGCAGAGCAGATGAGACTAATTCAATATGCTGACACATGATTA
The DNA here is from genome assembly GCF_057628025.1 of Oncorhynchus mykiss. NCBI lineage: Eukaryota > Metazoa > Chordata > Actinopteri > Salmoniformes > Salmonidae > Oncorhynchus > Oncorhynchus mykiss. Next base: position 20,589,754 of record NC_143039.1, read on the forward strand.
ACCAGAGAAGCACTGCAGTCCTCTGCCATTAGACACCTACTAATTAATGCAGAGCCACACACTGCTTCACAAAGGATCTGCTGAGATAAACATACACCTCCACGACCAGACAGCAGCCTGGCAGATCGATATCACACACACACACACTGTGGTGAAGTCCTTTGTATTGGACTTACATGTTGGAAGGCAGGCGAGGACAAGGACACCCTTACCCAATCAATTTAGATCATGTCAATCTTTATATAACACCTTTTGTAATTAATCAGAATCTCAATTCATGAGAAAATGTTATTGCCATGCAACAAGTAGTTGCAAGGAATTTGTCTTGGTGTTACTGTCCACACATTATATAAACATCAACATCTATACAACACAATACAGACAGGTTTTGTATTTTGTACAGATCGGTATTGAGATGGTTGATATTGTAATCCTCACCTGACTCTGTGGTCAGCAAAAGGGTTGGATAGAAGTGTTTTGGGTATAGAAATATTGTTCCCTGACCCTTTTTTCCAGGACCATTGCTATGGCAATCAGTTTGATTCCCAAGGTGCTGTTGAAGCAGAGGTCATCTAGTCATTATAGATGTGAAGTATTCATCCCCCATCAGTCCAACCAGTTGAGTTTCTACTGAATGGGTGCTTCAGAGCTCAGGTCTGGTGATAATGGGGAGTTGCAGGTGGATTTCTTCTTGGTCAAACACCCTGAGGCTGAGTGCTCTCTCTCCCACACAAACACCCTGAGGCTGAGTGCTTTCTCTCCCACACAAACACCCTGAGGCTGAGTGCTCTCTCTCCCACACAAACACCCTGAGGCTGAGTGCTCTCTCTCCCACACAAACACCCTGAGTGTTATGGTGAGTGAATGAGGACCCAAAAGCGAACTAACTTAAACAGAGCTTCTTTAATAACCAAACATAGGTAGGCTCAGATAGACCGGCAGATTCCGACAGGACAGGACAAGGTTACAGCAAACATGACGATAGTCTGGCTCAGGCATGAAACACAACAAACAAGAATCCGACAAGGACAGGAACAGAAACAGAGAGAGATATAGGGACCTAATCAGAGGGAAAAAGGGAACAGGTGGGAAACGGGGTGAATGGGTAGTTAGAGGAGACAAGGAACAGCTGGGGGAAAGCGGGGGAGAAAAGGTAACCTAACAACGACCAGCAGAGGGAGACAGGGTGAAGGGAAAGGACAGAGACAAGACACAACATGACAGTACATGACAGTACCCCCCCACTCACCGAGCGCCTCCTGGCGCACTCGAGGAGGAAACCTGGCGGCAACGGAGGAAATCCTCGATCAGCGCACGGTCCAGCACGTCCCGAGAGGGAACCCAACTCCTCTCCTCAGGACCGTACCCCTCCCAATCTACGAGGTACTGGTGACCACGGCCCCGAGGACGCATGTCCAAAATTCTACGGACCCTGTAGATGGGTGCGCCCTCGACAAGGATGGGGGGGGGGGGGGAAGACGAGCGGGGGCGCGAAGGACGGGCTTGATGCAGGAGACATGGAAGACCGGGTGGACGCGACGAAGGTATCGCGGAAGAAGAAGTCGAACTGCGACAGGATTAATGACCCGAGAAATACGGAACGGACCAATGAACCGCGGGGTCAACTTGCGAGAAACCGTCTTAAGGGGAAGGTTCTGAGTGGAGAGCCAAACTCTCTGACCGCGACAATATCTAGGACTCTTAGTTCTACGCTTATTAGCAGCCCTCACAGTCTGCGTCCTATAACGGCAAAGTGCAGACCTGACCCTCTTCCAGGTGCGCTCGCAACGTTGGACAAAAGCCTGAGCGGAGGGGACGCTGGACTCGGCGAACTGAGATGAGAACAGCGGAGGCTGGTACCCGAGGCTACTCTGAAAAGGAGATAGCCCGGTCGCAGACGAAGGAAGCGAGTTGTGGGCGTATTCTGCCCAGGGGAGCTGTTCTGACCAAGACGCAGGGTTACGAAAAGAAAGACTGCGTAAGATGCGACCAATAGTCTGATTGGCCCGTTCTGCTTGACCGTTAGACTGGGGGTGAAAGCCGGAAGAGAGACTGACGGAAGCCCCAATCAAACGGCAAAACTCCCTCCAAAATTGAGACGTGAATTGCGGACCTCTGTCCGAAACGACGTCTGACGGAAGGCCATGAATTCTGAAAACATTCTCGATGATGATTTGTGCCGTCTCTTTAGCAGAAGGAAGCTTAGCAAGGGGAATGAAATGAGCCGCCTTAGAGAACCTATCGACAACCGTAAGAATAACAGTCTTCCCCGCTGACGAAGGCAGTCCGGTGACAAAATCTAAGGCGATGTGAGACCACGGTCGAGAGGGAATAGGAAGCGGCCTGAGACGGCCGGCAGGAGGAGAGTTACCGGACTTAGTCTGCGCGCAGACCGAACAAGCAGCCACGAAACGACGCGTGTCATGCTCCCGGGTGGGCCACCAAAAACGCTGGCGAATGGAAGCAAGCGTACCCCGAACGCCAGGGTGGCCGGCTAACTTGGCAGAGTGAGCCCACTGAAGAACGGCCAGACGAGTAGGAACGGGAACGAAAAGAAGGTTCCTAGGACAAGCGCGCGGCGACGGAGTGTGAGTGAGCGCTTGTTTTACCTGCCTCTCAATTCCCCAGACAGTCAACCCGACAACACGCCCCTCAGGGAGAATCCCCTCGGGGTCAGTGGAGGCTACTGAAGAACTGAAGAGACGAGACAAAGCATCAGGCTTGGTGTTCTTAGAGCCCGGACGATAAGAAATCACGAACTCGAAACGAGCGAAAAACAGCGCCCAACGCGCCTGACGCGCATTAAGTCGTTTGGCAGAACGGATGTACTCAAGGTTCCTATGGTCAGTCCAAACGACAAAAGGAACGGTCGCCCCCTCCAACCACTGTCGCCATTCGCCTAGGGCTAACCGGATGGCGAGCAGTTCGCGGTTACCCACATCATAGTTACGTTCCGACGGCGACAGGCGATGAGAAAAATACGCGCATGGGTGGACCTTGTCGTCAGAGAGGGAGCGCTGAGAAAGGATGGCTCCCACGCCCACCTCTGACGCGTCAACCTCGACAACGAACTGTCTAGAGACGTCAGGTGTAACAAGGATAGGAGCGGATGTAAAACGATTCTTGAGGAGATCAAAAGCTCCCTGGGCGGAAACGGACCACTTAAAGCACGTCTTGACAGAAGTAAGGGCTGTGAGAGGAGCTGCCACCTGACCGAAATTACGGATGAAACGACGATAGAAGTTCGCGAAGCCGAGAAAGCGCTGCAGCTCGACGCGTGACTTAGGGACGGGCCAATCAATGACAGCTTGGACCTTAGCGGGATCCATCTTAATGCCTTCAGCGGAAATAACAGAACCGAGAAATGTGACGGAGGAGGCATGAAAAGTGCACTTCTCAGCCTTCACAAAAAGACAATTCTCTAAAAGGCGCTGGAGGACACGTCGAACGTGCTGAACATGAATCTGGAGTGACGGTGAAAAAAATCAGGATATCGTCAAGGTAAACGAAAACAAAGATGTTCAGCATGTCTCTCAAGACATCATTGACTAATGCCTGAAAGACAGCTGGAGCGTTAGCGAGGCCGAAAGGAAGAACCCGGTATTCAAAGTGCCCTAACGGAGTGTTAAACGCCGTCTTCCACTCGTCCCCCTCCCTGATGCGCACGAGATGGTAAGCGTTACGAAGGTCCAACTTAGTGAAAAACCTGGCTCCCTGCAGGATCTCGAAGGCTGAAGACATAAGAGGAAGCGGATAACGATTCTTCACTGTTATGTCATTCAGCCCTCGATAATCTATGCAGGGGCGCAGAGACCCGTCCTTCTTCTTGACAAAAAAAAACCCCGCTCCGGCGGGAGAGGAGGAGGGGACTATGTTACCGGCGTCAAGAGCTACAGACAAATAATCTTCGAGAGCCTTACGTTCGGGAGCCGACAGAGAGTATAGTCTACCCCGGGGGGGGGGGGGTGGTTCCCGGAAGGAGATCAATACTACAATCATACGACCGGTGTGGAGGAAGAGAGGTGGCCCTGGACCGACTGAACACTGTGCGCAGATCGTGATATTCCTCCGGCACCCCTGTCAAATCACCAGGCTCCTCCTGTGAAGAAGAGACAGAGGAAACAGGAGGGATAGCAGACATTAAACATTTCACATGACAAGAGACGTTCCAGGAGAGGATAGAATTACTAGACCAATTAATGGAAGGATTATGACAAACTAGCCAGGGATGGCCCAAAACAACAGGTGTAAAAGGTGAACGAAAAATTAAAAAAGAAATGGTTTCACTATGATTACCAGAAACAGTGAGGGTTAAAGGTAGCGTCTCACGCTGAATCCTGGGGAGAGGACTACCATCCAGGGCGAACAAGGCCGTGGGCTCCTTTAACTGTCTGAGAGGAATGTCATGTTCCCGAGCCCAGGTCTCGTCCATAAAACAGCCCTCCGCCCCAGAGTCTATTAAGGCACTGCAGGAAGCTGACGAACCGGTCCAGCGTAGATGGACCGACAAGGTAGTGCAGGATCTTGAAGGAGAGACAGGAGTAGTAGCGCTCACCAGTAGGCCTCCGCTTACTGACGAGCTCTGGCCTTTTACTGGACATGAAGTGACAAAATGACCAGCGGAACCGCAATAGAGACAGAGGCGGTTGGTGATTCTCCGTTCCCTCTCCTTAGTCGAGATGCGGATACCTCCCAGCTGCATGGGCTCAGCACCCGAGCCGGCAGAGGAAGATGGTAGTGATGCGGAGAGGGAGGCGATGGAGAGCGCGAGCTCCTTTCCACGAGCTCGGTGACGAAGATCAACCCGTCGCTCAATGCGAATAGCGAGTTCAATCAAGGAATCCACGCTGGAAGGAACCTCCCGGGAGAGAATCTCATCCTTTACCTCTGCGCGGAAACCCTCCAGAAGACGAGCGAGCAAGGCCGGCTCGTTCCAGCCACTGGAGACAGCAAGAGTGCGAAACTCAATAGAGTAGTCTGTTATGGATCGATTGCCTTGACATAGGGAAGACAGGGCCCTGGAAGCCTCCTCCCCAAAAACAGATCGATCAAAAACCCGTATCATCTCCTCCTTAAAGTCTTGATACTGGTTAGTACACTCAGCCCTTGCCTCCCAGATTGCCGTGCCCCACTCACGAGCCCGTCCAATAAGGAGAGATATGACGTAGGCGACACGAGCAGTGCTCCTGGAGTAAGTGTTGGGCTGGAGAGAAAACACAATATCACACTGGGTGAGGAACGAGCGGCATTCAGTGGGCTCCCCAGAGTAACACGGCGGGTTATTGATTCTGGGCTCCGGAGATTCGAAAGCCCTGGAAGTGGCCGGTGGATCGAGGCGGAGATGGTGAACCTGTTCTGTGAGGTTGGAGACTTGGGTGGCCAGGGTCTCAACGGCATGTCGAGCAGCAGACACTTCCTGCTCGTGTCTGCCTAGCATCGCTCCCTGGATCCCGACGGCTGAGTGGAGAGGATCCGAAGTCGCTGGGTCCATTCTTGGTCGGATTCTTCTGTTATGGTGAGTGAATGAGGACCCAAAAGCGAACTAACTTAAACAGAGCTTCTTTAATAACCAAACATAGGTAGGCTCAGATAGACCGGCAGATTCCGACAGGACAGGACAAGGTTACAGCAAACATGACGATAGTCTGGCTCAGGCATGAAACACAACAAACAAGAATCCGACAAGGACAGGAACAGAAACAGAGAGAGATATAGGGACCTAATCAGAGGGAAAAAGGGAACAGGTGGGAAACGGGGTGAATGGGTAGTTAGAGGAGACAAGGAACAGCTGGGGGAAAGCGGGGGAGAAAAGGTAACCTAACAACGACCAGCAGAGGGAGACAGGGTGAAGGGAAAGGACAGAGACAAGACACAACATGACAGTACATGACACTGAGGCTGAGTGCTCTCTCTCCCACACAAACACCCTGAGGCTGAGTGCTTTCTCTCCCACACAAACACCCTGAGGTTGAGTGCTCTTTCTCCCACACAAACACCCTGAGGCTGAGTGCTCTCTCTCCCACACAAACACCCTGAGGCTGAGTGCTCTCATCTCCCACACAAACACCCTGAGGCTGAGTGCTCTCTCTCCCACACAAAGTAGCCCAAATCAATGAGGGAATAGTCCTACATTTCAGCGCTGGGTTTAAAGTTTAAAGCTTGGTAGGTTATATATGCTACAGTATAGATACAGTATCTGTCCCCCTGCAGCAGTAGGAACAGAATCTGCCTACCCTAACCTATCATAACCCCACACCGATGCCTTTATCATAACCACATGTGCTTTAACACATGTCTAGATGTAAGTCAGAGGAATGGGAGGCTCATAAAAAGCCTGTATCCCTGGGGAGAGTCTCCTGACTCTGGCTGATTCTCTCTGGTCATGGGTCAGGCTGCTGGCTGGTAGGGAGCGGCCCCCACCCTGCCACCGTCTGCGGGGGACACAATTAGACCCTTGTCTCTGGTTGAAACAGATAAAGCAGATTACACCAGGCAGTTAAATGTAATTAGGATAAAACTTCTCTCTTGTTTCAGCTCCGGTCCCAGCAAGGCCAGCTAGCAGCACACTCCAGTCCACACAGACGCCGTCAGAGGCTCCCACACTGAGAGAGTGAGGATTCAACTCTGAGAAAGACCACGGTTTGTTTATCAAACTGTTCACAGTGTTGGGATTGTGTAGGGACCTGTGTGTGTGTGTGTGCGTGCGTGCGTGCGTGCGTGCGTGCGTGTGTGCGTGCGTGCGTGCGTGCGTGCGTGTGTGTGTGTGTGTGTGTGTGTGTGAATTGTAATCAAACAAAAATTTGACCAGCTAGGGACATTTAGTTAGTCCCCACAAGGTCAAATACTATATCTGGCAGGTTTAGGGTTAAGGTTAGAATTAGTGTTAGGGTTAGAATTACGTTAATGGTTAGGGTTAGGAGCTAGGGTTAGTTTTAGGGTTAGGTTTAGGGTTAGGAGCTAGGGTTAGGTTTAGGGTTAGGGTTAAAGTTAGGTTTTGGGTTTAAGGTTAGGATTAAGGTTAGGGTAAGAGTACGGATTACGGTTAGGTTAAGGGTTAGGGGAAGTAGGATTTTGAATGGGACTGAATTATGTGTCCTCACAAGGTTAGTTTATGGATGCGTTTGTGGATGAATTGAATTTTCCACTCAATCAGTATGGTTTTCTCAGTACGTGATCATGAAGAGATTATCACATTAGGTTACATTATGTTACATACTTTACATAATTTCACAGAGGAATTTGGCTGTTTTGTCTGGAAATAAGATTGGAAGCATTTTGGACAAACTTGTACGATATGTGTGTTTGGGGCTATAGTTCAAAGGTTAGAAAGTCTTTGTGTTTAGGTTAAAAAACATAATTGACACAGTATGGGAAAGCACAGACAATAAGAAATGTGGAAAATTGAATTTTCTTGTCATGTACTGTCATGTTGTGTCTTGTCTCTGTCCTTTCCCTTCACCCTGTCTCCCTCTGCTGGTCGTTGTTAGGTTACCTTTTCTCCCCCTCTTTCCCCCAGCTGTGCCTTGTCTCCTCCTAACCACCTCGTCACCCCTTTTCCCACCTGTTCCCTTTTTCCCTCTGATTAGGTCCCTATATCTCTCTCTGTTTCTGCTCCTGTCCTTGTCGGATTCTTGTTTGTTGTGTTTCATGCCTGAACCAGACTGTCGTCATGTTTGCTGTAACCTTGTCTTGTCCTGTCGGAATCTGCCGGTCCGTCTGAGCCTACCTATGTTTGGTAATTAAAGAAGCTCTGTTTAAGTTAATTCGCTTTTGGGTCCTCATTCACGTACCGTAACAGAAGAATCCGACCAAGAATGGACCCAGCGACTTCGGATCCTCTCCACTCAGCCGTCGGGATCCAGGGAGCGATGCTAGGCAGACACGAGCAGGAATTGTCTGCTGCTCGACATGCCGTTGAGACCCTGGCCACCCAAGTCTCCAACCTCACAGAACAGGTTCACCATCTCCGCCTCGATCCACCGGCCACTTCCAGGGCTTTCGAATCTCCGGAGCCCAGAATCAATAACCCGCCGTGTTACTCTGGGGAGCCCACTGAATGCCGCTCGTTCCTCACCCAGTGTGATATTGTGTTTTCTCTCCAGCCCTACACTTTCTCCAGGAGCACTGCTCGTGTCGCCTACGTCATATCTCTCCTTATTGGACGGGCTCGTGAGTGGGGCACGGCAATCTGGGAGGCAAGGGCTGAGTGTACTAACCAGTATCAGGACTTTAAGGAGGAGATGATACGGGTTTTTGATCGATCTGTTTTTGGGGAGGAGGCTTCCAGGGCCCTGTCTTCCCTATGTCAAGGTAATCGATCCATAACAGACTACTCTATTGAGTTTCGCACTCTTGCTGCCTCCAGTGGCTGGAACGAGCCGGCTTTGCTCGCTCGTTTTCTGGAGGGTCTCCGCGCAGAGGTAAAGGATGAGATTCTCTCCCGGGAGGTTCCTTCCAGCGTGGATTCCTTGATTGAACTCGCTATTCGCATTGAGCGACGGGTTGATCTTCGTCACCGAGCTCGTGGAAAGGAGCTCGCGTTCTCCGTTGCCCCCCTCTCCGCATCACTACCATCTTCCTCTGCCGGCTCGGGTGCTGAGCCCATGCAGCTGGGAGGTATCCGCATCTCGACTAAGGAGAGGGAACGGAGAATCACCAACCGCCTCTGTCTCTATTGCGGTTCCGCTGGTCATTTTGTCACTTCATGTCCAGTAAAAGGCCAGAGCTCATCAGTAAGCGGAGGGCTACTGGTGAGCGCTACTACTCCTGTCTCTCCTTCAAGATCCTGCACTACCTTGTCGGTCCATCTACGCTGGACCGGTTCGTCAGCTTCCTGCAGTGCCTTAATAGACTCTGGGGCGGAGGGCTGTTTTATGGACGAGACCTGGGCTCGGGAACATGACATTCCTCTCAGACAGTTAAAGGAGCCCACGGCCTTGTTCGCCCTGGATGGTAGTCCTCTCCCCAGGATTCAGCGTGAGACGCTACCTGTAACCCTCACTGTTTCTGGTAATCATAGTGAAACCATTTCTTTTTAAATTTTTCGTTCACCTTTTACACCTGTTGTTTTGGGCCATCCCTGGCTAGTTTGTCATAATCCTTCCATTAATTGGTCTAGTAATTCTATCCTCTCCTGGAACGTCTCTTGTCATGTGAAATGTTTAATGTCTGCTATCCCTCCTGTTTCCTCTGTCTCTTCTTCACAGGAGGAGCCTGGTGATTTGACAGGGGTGCCGGAGGAATATCACGATCTGCGCACGGTGTTCAGTCGGTCCAGGGCCACCTCTCTTCCTCCACACCGGTCGTATGATTGTAGTATTGATCTCCTTCCGGGAACCACCCCCCCCCCGGGGTAGACTATACTCTCTGTCGGCTCCCGAACGTAAGGCTCTCGAAGATTATTTGTCTGTAGCTCTTGACGCCGGTACCATAGTCCCCTCCTCCTCTCCCGCCGGAGCGGGGTTTTTTTTTGTCAAGAAGAAGGACGGGTCTCTGCGCCCCTGCATAGATTATCGAGGGCTGAATGACATAACAGTGAAGAATCGTTATCCGCTTCCTCTTATGTCTTCAGCCTTCGAGATCCTGCAGGGAGCCAGGTTTTTCACTAAGTTGGACCTTCGTAACGCTTACCATCTCGTGCGCATCAGGGAGGGGGACGAGTGGAAGACGGCGTTTAACACTCCGTTAGGGCACTTTGAATACCGGGTTCTTCCTTTCGGCCTCGCTAACGCTCCAGCTGTCTTTCAGGCATTAGTCAATGATGTCCTGAGAGACATGCTGAACATCTTTGTTTTCGTTTACCTTGACGATATCCTGATTTTTTCACCGTCACTCCAGATTCATGTTCAGCACGTTCGACGTGTCCTCCAGCGCCTTTTAGAGAATTGTCTTTTTGTGAAGGCTGAGAAGTGCACTTTTCATGCCTCCTCCGTCACATTTCTCGGTTCTGTTATTTCCGCTGAAGGCATTAAGATGGATCCCGCTAAGGTCCAAGCTGTCATTGATTGGCCCGTCCCTAAGTCACGCGTCGAGCTGCAGCGCTTTCTCGGCTTCGCGAACTTCTATCGTCGTTTCATCCGTAATTTCGGTCAGGTGGCAGCTCCTCTCACAGCCCTTACTTCTGTCAAGACGTGCTTTAAGTGGTCCGTTTCCGCCCAGGGAGCTTTTGATCTCCTCAAGAATCGTTTTACATCCGCTCCTATCCTTGTTACACCTGACGTCTCTAGACAGTTCGTTGTCGAGGTTGACGCGTCAGAGGTGGGCGTGGGAGCCATTCTTTCTCAGCGCTCCCTCTCTGACGACAAGGTCCACCCATGCGCGTATTTTTCTCATCGCCTGTCGCCGTCGGAACGTAACTATGATGTGGGTAACCGCGAACTGCTCGCCATCCGGTTAGCCCTAGGCGAATGGCGACAGTGGTTGGAGGGGGCGACCGTTCCTTTTGTCGTTTGGACTGACCATAGGAACCTTGAGTACATCCGTTCTGCCAAACGACTTAATGCGCGTCAGGCGCGTTGGGCGCTGTTTTTCGCTCGTTTCGAGTTCGTGATTTCTTATCGTCCGGGCTCTAAGAACACCAAGCCTGATGCTTTGTCTCGTCTCTTCAGTTCTTCAGTAGCCTCCACTGACCCCGAGGGGATTCTCCCTGAGGGGCGTGTTGTCGGGTTGACTGTCTGGGGAATTGAGAGGCAGGTAAAGCAAGCGCTCACTCACACTCCGTCGCCGCGCGCTTGTCCTAGGAACCTTCTTTTCGTTCCCGTTCCTACTCGTCTGGCCGTTCTTCAGTGGGCTCACTCTGCCAAGTTAGCCGGCCACCCTGGCGTTCGGGGTACGCTTGCTTCCATTCGCCAGCGTTTTTGGTGGCCCACCCGGGAGCATGACACGCGTCGTTTCGTGGCTGCTTGTTCGGTCTGCGCGCAGACTAAGTCCGGTAACTCTCCTCCTGCCGGCCGTCTCAGGCCGCTTCCTATTCCCTCTCGACCGTGGTCTCACATCGCCTTAGATTTTGTCACCGGACTGCCTTCGTCAGCGGGGAAGACTGTTATTCTTACGGTTGTCGATAGGTTCTCTAAGGCGGCTCATTTCATTCCCCTTGCTAAGCTTCCTTCTGCTAAAGAGACGGCACAAATCATCATCGAGAATGTTTTCAGAATTCATGGCCTTCCGTCAGACGTCGTTTCGGACAGAGGTCCGCAATTCACGTCTCAATTTTGGAGGGAGTTTTGCCGTTTGATTGGGGCTTCCGTCAGTCTCTCTTCCGGCTTTCACCCCCAGTCTAACGGTCAAGCAGAACGGGCCAATCAGACTATTGGTCGCATCTTACGCAGTCTTTCTTTTCGCAACCCTGCGTCTTGGTCAGAACAGCTCCCCTGGGCAGAATACGCCCACAACTCGCTTCCTTCGTCTGCGACCGGGCTATCTCCTTTTCAGAGTAGCCTCGGGTACCAGCCTCCGCTGTTCTCATCTCAGTTCGCCGAGTCCAGCGTCCCCTCCGCTCAGGCTTTTGTCCAACGTTGCGAGCGCACCTGGAAGAGGGTCAGGTCTGCACTTTGCCGTTATAGGACGCAGACTGTGAGGGCTGCTAATAAGCGTAGAACTAAGAGTCCTAGATATTGTCGCGGTCAGAGAGTTTGGCTCTCCACTCAGAACCTTCCCCTTAAGACGGCTTCTCGCAAGTTGACCCCGCGGTTCATTGGTCCGTTCCGTATTTCTCGGGTCATTAATCCTGTCGCAGTTCGACTTCTTCTTCCGCGATACCTTCGTCGCGTCCACCCGGTCTTCCATGTCTCCTGCATCAAGCCCGTCCTTCGCGCCCCCGCTCGTCTTCCCCCCCCCCCCCCATCCTTGTCGAGGGCGCACCCATCTACAGGGTCCGTAGAATTTTGGACATGCGTCCTCGGGGCCGTGGTCACCAGTACCTCGTAGATTGGGAGGGGTACGGTCCTGAGGAGAGGAGTTGGGTTCCCTCTCGGGACGTGCTGGACCGTGCGCTGATCGAGGATTTCCTCCGTTGCCGCCAGGTTTCCTCCTCGAGTGCGCCAGGAGGCGCTCGGTGAGTGGGGGGGTACTGTCATGTACTGTCATGTTGTGTCTTGTCTCTGTCCTTTCCCTTCACCCTGTCTCCCTCTGCTGGTCGTTGTTAGGTTACCTTTTCTCCCCCTCTTTCCCCCAGCTGTGCCTTGTCTCCTCCTAACCACCTCGTCACCCCTTTTCCCACCTGTTCCCTTTTTCCCTCTGATTAGGTCCCTATATCTCTCTCTGTTTCTGCTCCTGTCCTTGTCGGATTCTTGTTTGTTGTGTTTCATGCCTGAACCAGACTGTCGTCATGTTTGCTGTAACCTTGTCTTGTCCTGTCGGAATCTGCCGGTCCGTCTGAGCCTACCTATGTTTGGTAATTAAAGAAGCTCTGTTTAAGTTAATTCGCTTTTGGGTCCTCATTCACGCACCGTAACATTTCTACTCAATCAGTATAGTTTTACTCAGGACATGATTATCAAGAGATAATCACATTGTTACATTATGTCACATACTTTATATAATTTAATAGAGGCTGGTTGGAAACATTTTGGACAAACATTTTGGACAAACTTATACAATATGTACAGTACTGTAGTTGTCAAAAGTTTGTACACACCTACTCATTCCAGGGTTTTTCTATATTTTGACTATTTTCTACATTGTAGAATAAAAGTGAAGACATCAAAACTATGAAATAACACTTATGGAATTGTCGTGTCTTTACTATCATTAACTGAAGTTAAAGATTCTCTGTAATTAGTTATTACACGATTAGACTGATTAATCATGTAACCGTAATTACTAGGAAGTAATGTCGAAATGAGGCTCAGTAGTGTGTGTGGCCTCCACGTGCCTGTATGACCTCCCTACAACGCCTGGGCATGCTCCTGATGAGGTGGCGGATGGTCTCCTGAGGGATCTCCTCCCAGACCTGGACTAAAGCATCCGCCAACTCCTGGACAGTCTGTGGTGCAACGTGGCGTTGGTGGATGGAGCGAGACATGATGTCCCAGATGTGCTCAATTGGATTCAGGTCTGAGGAATGGGCGGGCCAGTCCATAGCATCAATGCCTTCCTCTTGCAGGAACTGCTAACACACTCCAGCCACATGAGGTCTAGCATTGTCTTGCATTAGGAGGAACCCAGGGCCAACCACACCAGCATATGGTCTCACAAGGGGTCTGAGGATCTCATCTCGGTACCTAATGGCAGTCAGGCTACCTCTGGCGAGCACATGGAGGGCTGTGCGGCCCCCCAAAGAAATGCCACCCCACACCATGCCTGATCCACCGCCAAACCGGTCATGATGGAGGATGTTGCAGGCAGCAGAACGTTCTCCACTGCGTCTCCAGACTCTGTCACATCTGTCACATGTGCTCAGTGTGAACCTGCTTTCATCTGTGAAGAGCACAGGGCACCAGTGGCGAATTTGCCAATCTTGGTGTTCTCTGGCAAATGCCAAACGTCCTGCACGGTGTTGGGCTGTAAGCACAACCCCCACCTGTGGACATCGGGCCCTCATTACCACCCTCATGGAGTCTGTTTCTGACCGTTTGAGCAGACACATGCACATTTGTGGCCTGCTGGAGGTCATTTTGCAGGGCTCTGGCAGTGCTCCTCCTTCTCATCCTTTCACAAAGGCGGAGGTAGCGGTCCTGCTGCTGGGTTGTTGCCCTCCTATGGCCTCCTCCACGTCTCCTGATGTACTGGTTTGTATCCTGGTAGCGCCTCCATGCTCTGGACACTACGCTGACAGACACAGCAAACCTTCTTGCCATATCTCGCATTGATGTGCCATCCTGGATGGGCTGCACTTCCTGAGCCAGTTGTGTGGGTTGTAGACTCCGTCTCATGCTACCACTAGAGTGAAAGCACCGCCAGCATTCAAAAGTGACCAAAACATCAGCCAGGAAGCATAGGAACTGAGAAGTGGTCTGTGGTCCCACCTGTAGAACCACTCCTTTATTGGGGGTGTCTTGCTAAATGCCTATAATTTCCACCTGTTGTCTATTCCATTTGCACAACAGCATGTGAAATTTATTGTCACTCAGTGTTGCTTCCTAAGTGGACAGTTTGATTTCACAGAAGTGTGATTGACTTGGAGTTACATTGTGTTGTTTAATTGTTCCCTTTATTTTTTTGAGCAGTGTATATATTTACGCTCAGTGTGTCGTCTTGATCGCTGGTGAAAAGTTAATTTTGTTTGTAGAATTGTCCGTCTCTCTCCCTCTCTCTCTCGGTTGTGGTTAGAGGGGATTGTTCAGGTTGACATTCGTTATAGAATAGATGTTTCGGCGGTTGTCGTTCTTCGCGTTCAATGATACCGAATTCCTAGCTGCAGACTAGTAATTAATATCAAAGACTTGTTCTTATTCTGTCGGTATCGATAGTCTAAGAGTTTAACCACGTGGTATGGTCTACAACCTTTGTTCTCCTAATGGAGAAAAACATGGTCTGCAACCTTTAGCCATCTCGTAATTGAGGTAAGCTCGGTCTGCTGATCAAAAATCAGTGTGGTTTTTATTGGGAATGGCAGAAAAGGGCTGTCCCAGGATGTCTGACCCTAACTGGGCTCAGGGGCGGTCCTCTGATTTAGTTCAAAAACAGTCCAAAATCACATTGTAAAATTGTGTTTTACACCGTCTCCCATGAGCTTTCCCAAGTTGTGACAAACGGACCAGTTCGTAGCTGGATTCTTCACCGATCTTTTATACTTTCTCCGGAACATGAAATTTGTTCGTACCTCAAGTTCTGTGAGGTGGAAGGATTTCCTTTGTTCTCCATGAAAATCTACTCTCTCTCTACTGTGTGGCCATGTGGCAGGGTCTTCTCAGGAATTTACAATGTCTCTCTGACCACAGCAACCTAGTTGAAGGAGGCAAGGGGGAGGCAGCGAGAGGGGGATGGGCTTGCTATACCCAAAGAGGCCAACGTCATGACACCCCCCCCCCCCCCCCCCCCCCCGGTGGTTTGGATCTTGTTTGTCCTGCAAGTTACAAATCAACATAGAATCATGAACACGTGATGTCCTGTTTGTAGATCATCGTTGCAGTCCCCTCTGGTGGTTGAACTTGGTAGGCTTCTCTGAGAGCGGAGCAGTCCACCACAAGAATGGGCCGTGGGTGTCTGGATTTGGGGTTGCCGTTCCCGACCCATAGTCTGGTCGTCGTCCAGACTGGAAGATCTGGGCAGTAACTTAGGCAGATGTTAACAACGCACACACACTCATGAAATATATATAATTACATTCATTCCCCAATGAGCGGCATTGTGGCACTAAGTGATAGTTGTATGGGGACTTTGTTTATGGCTCTATCACTTCCTAAGTGTCAAAGGAACTGAACCGAAAAGGAATGAAAGCATAAACAAAAGATATAAAAAATATAGTTCTCACACAAAAATCATCTAATTGGACTGTATTCTATATACGTCCAATGTTCTGGCAAAATGACTATCATGGCATTGTCTCTAGTGCCATATCTAGGGTTTTCGTACTTGGTGTGTTGCTTAGGCACTATCCTAAGTTGATAACTATATGATAAGTTTACAGCTGTAAGGCACTAGTTTTGGGCAGTCTACAGGGATGACCTATGGACTTCTGGGAGGAAACTGGTGAGTGCTGTAGAGTCAAAGGCCTAGAAGTAAATGTTCAACTTTACAAAGGCTGGTATTTTGCTTGGACCCTTAAGTGATCCTAGCATAAATCCTAATTGGATGTTCCGTTGTGCATGTGTGTTTATGCTTACACAAGCGCGCATGTCACGGGAAGAAAAGCAAGTATCCTGGCAGATTACTATTTGTTCAGAATGAGTCTGACGTAGTCAGGTAATTTTCAGGTCAATGCCTGGAGGTCAGTCAGAATTGGTGTCAAGGGAGTCTGTAGTAGTTTTTTACTACAAGTCACTATGACTTCCACTATTGTAGTGGTGATAGGTATGAAGTCTATTTCATAGCTATGTTATCCACAGAGGAGCTAACCTCACGACGAAAGTACTCTAAGTATTAGACCAGTCGTACGTGGTGTGATCGTGGTTAATGATTCTAATAATTTTCCTCCTGAATGGAGGATTCTATTTATTAGTGACATGTGTGTTGTCGTGACGTTGTATTAGTTCATGTGACGACTGTTGTTCATCGAATTATTAAAGTTTCTAATTGTGTGATTAACTAAATCAAGCAATTATTAACTCATTAACCTGGGGCACCATGGGAAAACTAGCTTTTATTGAGTTTCTATTTCCCAAATTAACTCAAAGAATATCCGAATATGGATTTTACAACAGCCGCAAATTAACCAGTTGCCTCTACCAATCTCGTTCTGAACGTCGTATAGCCCGTGAATCGGCACGGACCCGGGTCTCACCAATGAGTTCGTACCACACCAATCTAAGTTGAATATTTATTTACTAAAAAGCTAAAATGATGATAAAAGATACACATAGACAGAACACATTATAGGCTATTGATTAAAACTTAGTATAACAGGCCAACACACTATGGCGCGTGTTACACAAAAGGGGGGTTTCAAGGAGAGAGAGAAAAAAGAAAGTACACGAGAGAAATGTACATTTGGGTGATTTTGTCAGCTATGCTATTCTAACCCTAGCCTTGCCCCAAACTGCCACTCTTATGGGTCAGAATATAATGATGTAATTACGTGGGGATGATCTCCGAGGATTCTGTGCGTGGACAGTCCAGGCGGCTCGATGACGCACTACTCCGGCGCACCTCTCTGACCATCCTCCCGATGTCAGTGTCCATTTGGCTTAGGAGTCTGTTCCCTCACCCTTTGCTCTGGAAGGCGTCTTCTGAGGACAGACAGCTCTGTTGCTCAGAGCTCACAGCATAGGAATGAAACCCTTTAGATACCATGATTCGATGGGAGATGGAGGCTAGGTGGTTCGACTTGAATTCACCCGCTTAGACACAGCTACTCATCCGTAGCTTGGGTAGAAAAGGATTTCTTTGTCTTCAAACTTGCGTTGCGTTCTGGGTTCGTTGACTTTTTAGACCTTGCTGCAGCTTGGGTCACGTAGTCTTCCTGTATATTCTATACTCACAGGTTTTATACCCTTGGGTCAGAAGTGGGCAAAACCGCCTTTAGGGCAATTCTCTGGGCGTACCAAGTTAATGAGGCAAGGTCTAGATTTTATTCAAATCCAATTTTAGACAACTAATTTAACATTTAATCTTCCCCAAAACATTCTCTTTGATTTGGATATTTTCCATACAATGTACAATGTATAAACATCAAACATATACTAGGAAGGCTCTTCACATTACAATGTTTTCGTAATAACGTCATCTATTAACCTTTAATAACAAACCAAAAATGACATATTTCCAAATTCAATCTATCGTCATGACCACCATTGTGGCTGACGGAAACCATTGTTCCAAAGTCCCTTTATTTCATGTTTAATGTTATGCGGCTGGTTCTCCATAGTAACAGGACAAAGGAATTTGTCTGTGGCCTGAGATTTACCAGAGGCGTGAGGGGTCATAAAACCCCCCACATCTTCAGACCCCTAGATCTCTCCTCCTCTGTTGGGGTTGAGAGATAATCTGTAGGGTTGTGGTCTCCTGTAACCTGACCTGATCAGGACAGTCATGACAGTGTTAACCATTGGAAGAGTGCACTGGAGATTCCCTTCCACGTGTTGCACTCTGAGTGACTCCTATGTCGCTATTGTCAAGGGTAATTTGATTGGTTAGGTCTCTAACCTTCTTACTGATTGTAGCTAGACTGACTGTCGCTGGTATTGTTACTGGTGCTCAAAGGGACCAGTTGTCCTACTGATTTATTCTGAAATATTATACTACCGGAACACATGATTGGAGCATTTTACTAGTTGTATTGAAGTTGAACCTACACATGGCAAGGAATGATTATTGTTGCCATTTGTTTTGGAGGTGGACAAGTCCACTGGACTTCCTTTACGACCAGTGTGGTACACCTCAGTACTATCTTAGATGTGTTCTAAGATAATCCCTGTCCAGGGGCCTGTCTTCTCCTCACTGTTATCATAGGGGAGTTTACAACTAGATTTGATTTATGCTCTTGCGGCCTCGTACGGTGTTGTCCTGTGTCTCGACCCCTCCACCGGCCTCGAGGAGGCTCATCATGGGTCTGGGCTACTATTCCCCCCTTTGTGTCCCCGGACCCCCCCCCCACCAGCAGGTGGTGTTGGTGTCCGAGGCGCAAACGAGAAGGTCGGACCCTATGTACGAGTTGTCAGCGGCCGCGTTGTTATGAGAATGGCTGTAACCTTTCAACCAAATCTCCTGGTGTTTGTGCTTCAAAACGCTCAGTGGCTGTAGAGGCATGTCAGTCACTACCGCGTCCGCGTGTGGCAACCTCTTCAGTACCTGCGAACTGAGACGAGGACATCGGTCTGTGATATCGCAAAGTGTTTCACCAGAGTCATCGGGTCAGTTGCTGGACTGATGCCATTAGTGTCATTGTAAGAGGTGACAGTCCCCAACAAAGCGGAAGGTGTATCATCGGATGCAGAGTATACTCTGTGTATCAATGTTTTTCTTGCTGAGACGGCTGCAGTGCTTGCGGAAGTGTCCGAAGGGCAAGAGGAGTTCATCTCAACTACCGTTTTGCACGACTGCATGGAGGAGGGAAGTTGCGTATTCACAGAGACAGCTGTCTCGAAATCATGAAAAGAATGGTCAATAAAGTTGGCTGATGGAATGTGTTGAGATATCGTAACATCTCCTTGGATCGGATTCTGCCCCAAGAGGTTTCTAAACGTCTTTTTCCAAAGTGGTGCTTTCGACAGATACCCCCTGTGAATGACTGCGTTGCAGCTAGCGTTAGGGGAAGACAGTGTGGTCAGTGGAGGAGGCATGGTGGCCTGTGACCATACCTGGTTGGTTTTCCAACCCGTCAGTGGTAGTAACCGATCCATCAAGTCTGCTCCTAGTAGCAGGGTTACTGTTTCGAGGCTGGTAACATGCACAGGGTGAACGAGCGATACGTCCTTGAAGTGTAGTTTCAGCATGACTCTCAACGTGAGAGACGAGGTAGTCTGAGTGACCCCTCGAACTGTAGTGTCGCATCGTTCCACTTTTAACCAACGTTTAGTTGGCTTCAAAGCCCTTTTGAGATCATCAAACAATGTTTGAGATATGAGTGAAATTGTCGCACCCGAATCAATTAGCGCATGAGGAGTTAAGCAGTCCACCAGGACTGTTTCCAGGTATGGCCGTTTAAATTCGTGGTTAGTGGACATATTCACCACAAAATGGAGTGGTCGTTCGCAACGACGTGATGTGACATTTCTGTTCAAGGTGGAAGCAGATTGACTTTTCCGATTATGAGTGCGCTTGGCTTCAACGAAGCGTTTGACCTTTTTCTTCGCAACCTTTGTATCAGAGTCTATAGACAAAGCCCGGGGGATTGTTTCTTGATCAAGCAGGCCCTGGATTGGGTCTTGTATGAGAGCGGGAGAAATTAGAACTTTAACGTCCTTGCTATGGGTGTTAATTCCTGCGGACCTGGTGTCCGGTAATTCCCCGTCTAGTCCTTGTGACTTATCTTTTACCCTTTTCTCAAATTGTTCTCGCTTTAGTTCTTCCCGTAGTGGAACTTCTGGAGAACATTGGTCTATGTTTTGATCGTCGTTCACCCCTTTGTTACCCTTGTGCTCTGACACTTTTTGTGGGTTGGGTGCAGGAACGTAGCGAACAGGTCGATTGTAGTGGTAGTCATGTTGATGGCAACGTATTTTACAGTTATTTCGACCACGGAGGTTATTGGAATCATGGTTTCATGGTAGAAACTGTTGTTGTGCGTCATCTCTCAACGCTCCAATACCTGATAATGCACCCTCTAACTGGAGTGAGTGCTCCTGGTCAAACTTCAAAACCGAGTGGTCAGGGCTCTTAGCGTTGCGAGCTTTTGATGCCTCAAAAGCTGTGCTTGCAAGCTCTCGGAGTTGTAAGATAGACAAGCCAACGTGAGCTGCAGGGCCCAAGTAGGTAATGAAGGTAGGATACATGTTCGACAGGAACATTTGTTTAAAAGGTAACAGGTCTTCCATGCCTGTTTCAGTGAGTAGGCCAAAGTAAGCTGAACAAAGCCTATGATAGTAAGCTTGTGGGTGTTCGTTCCGAGCTTGTTTTACGGTGTTAGCCAGTGAGCTGTCATGTGTGCGAGTCGCAGAACCACTGAATTCTACTTTCAAAGCTGTGGCAAGTTTAGCATAGTCATTTAGCACGTGTTGCTGTTGTAGACAAATGAACCTTGTCACGTGTCTATTCGATGTTCGCTTCAACAGGTAAACCCTGTCAGAACCCGTAGCGTTCGGGTAGCCATCCTACGCGTCCTCTATGTCAGCTAGGAACTTCTCAGTATCATTTGGCTGACCTGGAATGGGATCAAAGGTGGGGAAATTCTTGATGGGTTTGTCAAGGTATTCCGCGCCAAGCGGGCGGAGAGGGTTGGCTTCATCCTGTGGAGAGATTAGAGCCGAAAGGCCAAGAGGAGAAGCCAAGCCTTGTTGTTGTTGGCCAAGAGGCACAATATTACTCAGTGCCGAATGGCCAAGAGGAGAAGACTGAGGGACACATGAGGGAGGCAAGGTCTGAAACCTATCGTCTTTATTCCTGTGAGTACAGGGCTCCTGTTGCTTGGATTGGTAGTCACGCTGTAGAGCGTGACCATTCTGGACTTCCTCCAGATGGTACCTAAGGGTGGTATTCTGCTGCATTGCAGAGTCCACTTGAGCGCTTAGAGTACTGCTCCTTTCGGTCTCAAACTTATCTGTCATGGTTTGCAGATAGAGGTCTTGAGTACGGAGAGAGAGATTTAGTGATAAGATTTCCTCTGCTTGCTTAGAAATCAATATTTCCATCTTCATCACCTGAGTTCTCTCATCATTCATTTGGTCAGCTACTTCAATGAGTTCTGCTGATTTGTCATCCAACTTTGTCATTGTGTTCATTAACTGATCGTCTTTGGTCTGCAGAGTTTTTGAGTAGAGCCGTGTTACTTTGAGTAACGTTCAACAAAACTGCATGCATGTTATCAAGTTGAGCGCTCCTGTTTGTAGATAACTCTTCAGATTTATCTAGTTTGGCGTGAGCATCATCATATGTAGTTTTGGCTAAATCGAGTTGTTCCTGTAGCATATGATTTTGTTCCTGTAGAAGACAATTTTGTTGAAGAGCTTGTGCTTGTTCATCGTCATGCGTTTTTGCAATTACATTTAATTGTTCAGTTTTCAAGCGCAGTTTCATAGCTAGCAGAATTTTTCCCTTTTCTGCATTTGTCATTGGTTTCCCTGTTCTCTCCACCTGTTCCTCTATGTCTACCCTTACGTGCTCGTGCTTCAGCTGTGCACTGCGGTATTGGACAGATGCCAATCTCGGGTGGCAAGACATCAGGGCTAGACTGGAGAAAATCTTTACAAGGCCTGTGACCGATGGTTGATTTTGGAAAGCGTTGTTGTCTGCTTTTCCACTAATGGCACAATTAGGGTTGGTATCGCTGCTGACGTCAGAGATCAATCCATTTGCGGGTGTAGGTTCACTAATTAGCGGGCGAGTGGGGCCTACCCCCTCTGATAGCTTGCACATTATTAGAACATGTTGAAAGGAAAAATGCTTTTCCTAATTTTCCAAAGTTTGGTTTTGGAATATATTGGGAGCTGCAAAGACGTTGGAGCTGCAAAGACGTTGGAAGTTGGACGTGAATGATTTTGCAAAAGCAAATTGAATTAATCAATGATAATGATTAATCATACCTGGATAGGCTATCTGGGTATTAAACTTTAAATTCACCTGGGAAGTTGGTTCATCTAGGTTACTATTGCAAAGCTTAAGGTGTCTCATTAAATTGGAAGAACCTAGAAAGGTATGTCCGACAATTTAAATAAATAAATGGAATGAGACCCAAGCAATTGAGATTGCTGGATTATTTTAACGTGATCCACGTTTGGATTTCCAACACTTCTTTTAAGAGATGTACTTGCGATTCTTCACCACCAGTGATGCTGAATGCTGAAATCAAACTGAAGTACAAAGGGCGGGACTTCCGTCACGCAAGGCGGAGGAATTTAAACAGAACACAGGAAGTGAAAAATGTTCCCTCTCTGTTAGCTTAGCCTCTCGTGCCAGCTATATCATGTTCTAAGCACGAAATAGGGTCCTCTCACCATGGAAAGGGTGGGTTTACTAGTGTCGTCTCACATTAACCCATTCGGCATACTTTGCTAGCATTATGTTGACCAGAGCGACACGGTACATAATACGGGTATGCTTGTAGTCAGTCCACACTGGTGTAGTGCGGTAGGCGGACAGAAATACTGCGGCTCGAACGTGGAAGATCTATCCTCTAATTTCTAACCTTTCTGGCTCTAGAAGTTAATATTGACAGACAGAAATAGTACCGTTTGGCCTAACGGACTAAATCTGGAATTTATCACTCATTGCTCTTACGCTAAAGAATACTACTGGAGGCGCACTGTAGCCTCTTCAAATGGGAAAACACATACAACCAATTTGAATGTATACAACGCAGTCTGTCCGTACACTTCTGTTTGCACAATTGATATATAGAATTCCACAACAAAGTCTAATTCTATATTAGATTCCTCACAGGGGGCACCATAAATGTTGTGTCTTTACTATTATTAACTGAAGACTGATAGTTTTTATCAAAAATTCTCTGTAATTAGTTATTACGAGATTAGACTGATTAATCATGTAACCGTAATTACTAGGAAGTCGGGGCACCAAGGAAAAATATTCAGATTACAAAGCTATCTTTTCCTAAAATAACTTTTCAGATATTTTATCTGATCAATTATTCTTCGAATTAATGAGTTATTTACTTTACCTCACATTAGTCTCAATACAAACTTTGTAAATTGTTGGTTATCTGCACGAACCCAGTCTTCACTATGAGTCCTCCATACATCAATTGTCTTAAATTATTTATTTATTACTAACTAAGTAATTCACAGAAATGCATAAACAAACAAACAAACAAGGTAAATGTGGTTACATGAAATGATAAGAGAATGTGCCCTAGTGGGCTAAACAAGAAAGATTTCAACAGCCAACATCTCAGATTTTTCTGAAATCGTTTCTGTTAGAAACAGATAAGATTAGCATTACTGAAACATTATTTTGTTGAAAGATTATTTTAACTCTGATAAATATAGCTAATTGATAGCACCTAAATTGTTCATTTAAATGTATAGGATTCATATAATATTCAATAAATATAGTACCCAATATCATCATCACAACCATTTCAGAACAAATTAATAGTAAGTTGGTGAGTGCTTATATTTGTCCAATTTACAAGAGCGCTTTACATGCATGCGTGAATAGGAAATGTGTTCTTTACATATCCCAACTCTACCTGAGAGGTCACAGCCTGGGTTTGCCATTATCAACAGTGATCATGGAGCAATTACCTGCCTTGCTCAAGGGTACATTGACAGATTTTTCATCTTGTTGGCTTGGGGATTTGAACTAGCAACCTCTTGGTTAATGGCCCAGTACTCTAACCGCAAGGCCACACACTAGGCTCACATAGCGAGGATTGTTACATTATTATGGTGTGTGAACACGATAATCATCTCCTACAGTTCCGTGATTCTGCGAGCTATCCACACTGCAGCTATTATGGTCTGTAGGTAAGATATTGAAACCCACACATTCAGCACCACTAGTCATGAGATCCCTGCAGACTCCAATTAACCAATGACGCAAGGCATTCGTCTAAAGACATGTGACTCAAATGAGATATAGAGCGTTTTGCTCAATGATTCATGGGGCCTATCCAAGACATCCAGCTCTTTTGGTCCTGTGCGAGATGGGAATGCAGCCAAGCGAGAGACAAGGCCGGCTAATGAGGGAGCGGATGTCCTGTCCTGTCCTCTAGGCTATATTTTTCCCTTTTTAAGCTGCGAATAGCATTTCAGCTTGGTTAACGATATATACTATACCTCCAGTAGGTGAAAGACACTGTCTGGTTGTACAAGAGGCTTTCAAAACAAAGCAGGGAGAGGTGGGGGAGTGTGCAGAGTAAAAAAAAAAGAAGTATTTCATTGAGAGATTGGCGTCCTTTCATAGTCATCAAAAACAGGTTTTCCTGTGAAAACAATACATAATATATTGCAGTACATACCTGCTTGGTTGTACACAAGGCTTCCACCACATAGAGGGGTGGGGGAGGGGGGAATGCAGGTTCAGCAATCTTTAATAAAAAACATTTTCCATTTCATGTATTATAGCGCAATATTCTTTAATACATAGGAGAGATTAGTACTCTGTCATGGTCATTAAAAACAGGTGGATTTATTTTCACTGTATATAGTGTAACGATTCTCGTCCTCGTCTGATGAGGAATATGAAGGATCGGACCAAAATGCAGCGTGGTACGTGTTCATATTTCCTTTAATTAACTGAACACTAAATACAAAAGAACAAGAGAATACATGAAAACAGAAACAGTCCCGTAACACTGAAACGGAAAACAACTACACACAACCCATAGTGGGAAAACAGGCTGCCTAAGTATGGTTCTCAATCAGAGACAACGATTGACAGCTGCCTCTGATTGGGAACCATACCAGGCCAAACACCTAGAAATATAACCCACAGAACCAAAACATAGAATGCCCACCCCAACTCACGCCCTGACCAAACTAAAATATAGACATAAATAAGGAACTAAGGTCAGGACGTGACATAAACATTTCAATATATGGTGTACTCCTGTTGTAGTCTTTCATGTGACAAATAAACTTTGATTTGATTTAAATTGATTCATTGTAGGAGTACTCCCATCAAAATATGGTGGGTATTTCATATGTAAAAAACAATCAGATATAGGAGTTCTCTCATCAAAATCATTAATGTGAAAACATAAGATGTACAAGATGTATATACTGGTGCTCCCCTGTCTGCCCTGGGGAGCCCTTCTGACCGCAGGATGCTCCAGAGGGGAGCTGCTGCTTTAGGACTAACACCATGCACCATTTTAATGGACATCATTCCAGGGCTCATCATACAAAAAAAACACAAAAAAACAGGTAGCAAATTCTCTCTCCAATTGCTCCAACAAGGAATTGAATCAACGCAGGGATTTAGAGTGATTACTTCAAGTGCCCAACACGGAGTCGCTAAGGTTACACAGTGGCTAGTGCTTACTGCTGGACGGGAATAAGTGTGGAATAGAGCGTCTGTAAAGAAAGGTGTGGGGATACAGAGCATAGCCTAGAGTATACCCCAAAATAGAAGCTTAGATGGAGAAACAAATGAATGCTGTGTTTTAGACATGATGAGCAATGGAAGGTGTACAATGACTAATGTGTCTGGTACAGTTATGCAACTTTCTCCATTGACATTGGGAGGAACAGACACCAGCTTACATGTATGTGCTTGCAAAACAGTTTCAATTTTCAGAATGGCTTTGGCTGCTTTTCTATGCAAGTCTCTTATTACGCAATGTGTCCAGAACAGACACTTTATATGATACATGACACCGGAGAATGTAATTAGGGAAAGATTCAAACATAGTCCAGCAATGATTGGACTGGTTTAGCAAGTACTTGGAAACACAGGTGGCTGGTGGCACCTTAATTGAGGAGGACAGGCTTATAGTAATGTCTGCAATGGAATTAATGGAATGGTATCAATCACATGGTCTCTATCTGTTCTAATCCCATTCCATTAATTCCATTCCAGACTATATTATGAGCCGCCCTCCCCTCACCAGCCTCCTGTGCTCGAAACGCACTATGACTATAGAGAACACATCCTGTAGTGTGCAGGCTACTAGGCTTCCTGTTCATCATCTCACTCTCTCACCTGTGGAGAATCTTCACACCTGAGGCTGACATAGGTTCGGTTACAGATGAAAGCAAGTAGGGGATAGATCTAATGCATTCTGATTCATTAGGGAGTAAACTCCCTATCCTCCCCCTCTTTCTCTCTCTCTCCTCCGCTCTTTCTCTCTCGTTCCTCCCCTCTTTCACTCTCTCTTCCTCATAAAATGCCTGATGTGTTGCCTTCACTCTCTCCATCTCTCTCTTTAAGATGGTGCCTGCCCTCGTAATGCTTGAGAAGGATGGAGTCTTTGCTGTCGAAGGTCACACACACTTCCCAAGGGCAGCAGCAGGGACTTGCTCAGGGACACAGAGATCATAGTTACAAACCAAGAAGTCATATGTTGGATCATCAGATTCTATTGGCCATGTAGGGCCTGTGGTGCTGTTTGGGGATAGTGGAAGCCCTCTAAAAATAGACTGCCATAATAATTAAATCTATGTTCAACCCTGGTTTGTTTCTGTACAGAAAGTACTCTTCTCTCTCTCTCCACCTCTCCCAGTCTCCTCCTCTCTCTCTTTCTCCCCCTCTCTCTGCCCTGTAGCGGCTGTCAGAATGGATAAAATTCTCTCACATCAGGAAGATGTTCTGGAGTGAGAGAGGGAGTGAGAGAGGAGAGAGAGTAGAGAGAGAGGAAAGAGGGAGTAGAGAGATAGGAGAGAGGGAGGAGAGAGGGAAGAGAGAGAGGAGAAAGAGGAGAAAGAGAGGGAGTAAGGAGAGAGGAGAGAAGGAGTAGAGAGAGAGGAGACAAGGAGGAGAGAGGGAGTAAGGAGAGAAGAGAGAGGGAGTAAGGAGGCCAGATGAAAGTAAGCTCTGGGGATTCAGGTCTTTTCATTTCAGTCAGATCGTTTCAGTTCTGTACACAAACCGTGGTAGTGGTAGAGATGAGAGTGTGGGGTAAATGTGTGTGTTTACATTGTGTATATTGTCTAAGGGATGAAGAATCAAGGGGCAAAATGCACAGCTTCAAAAGTTCACCATTGCACGTATCACCAGATTTTGTGACTTTTCATCACATTTGGTACAATCCTGACCTGTCTTGTATTACTCTGTGGCACTGTGTGATAGGTCAGTGACCCAGTACTAGTGGATGCACAACAGAAACACAAACCAACATTGTTGAGTGTAATGAGCCAACATTAAAATAGAAAGCTCTGACAAACAAAACTTGACCAGAGGTTAGGGAGGCACCGGAGTGGGACTTGATCAAGGCTCATGGGTACTGAGAGCAGTTCATGGGGTTATGAAGAGGCACAGGGGTGAAATACAACATTACAGAGAACAGAACGCAGGCTTTAGACTGGAGAAGGGTAACATTTGGGATGGAGCCGGAGGCAGCCTTTTAGCCATGCCAGGCTGATTGCTGGGTTGATGATTGCAGTCTGTAGAGTGGCTTCAGGTCAATTGGTTTGGAGCAATCGACAGATCTGAAACAGTGGAGGGCAAAGTCCTCTGTAATGGTGATTGCAGAGTAGCCTCAGGAGGAATGGCTAGTTCAGAGAAACCGGAGGTAGACGGTGGTAAAGGACATGCCTGGTGCCACCGTCCAGGTTCCTGTCATGTGTAGAGGCCTGGAGGTGCTGAAGGGAGAACTTCAGGGTGTGTTTCTCTGAACAGCGGGTACTACTAATACTAATGAGTCCTCAGGATAATAGTCATCATGCGCTAGAATGTTGCAGGGGCTCCAAACTGTCCACTTAGGAAGCAACACTGATTGACAATAAATTTCACCTGCTGTTGTACAAATGGAATAGACAACAGGTGGAAATTATAGGCATTTAGCAAGACACCCCCAATAAAGGAGTGGTTCTGCAGGTGGTGACCACAGACCACTTCTCAGTTCCTATGCTTCCTGGCTGATGTTTTGGTCACTTTTGAATGCTGGCGGTGCTTTCACTCTAGTGGTAGCATGAGACGGAGTCTACAACCCACACAAGTGGCTCAGGTAATGCAGCTCATCCAGGATGGCACATCAATGCGAGCTGTGGCAAGAAGTTTTGGCGTGTCTGTCTGTTGAGCTTACAGCCCAACACCGTGCAGGACGTTTGGCATTTGCCAGAGAACACCAAGATTGGCAAATTCGCCACTGGCGCCCTGTGCTCTTCACAGATGAAAGCAGGTTCACACTGAGCACATGTGACAGATGTGACAGAGTCTGGAGACGCAGTGGAGAACGTTCTGCTGCCTGCAACATCCTCCAGCATGACCGGTTTGGCGGTGGGTCAGTCATGGTGTGGGGTGGCATTTCTTTGGGGGGCTGCACAGCCCTCCATGTGCTCGCCAGAGGTAGCCTGACTGCCATTAGGTACCGAGATGAGATCCTCAGACCCCTTGTGAGACCATATGCTGGTGCAGTTGGCCCTGGGTTCCTCCTAATGCAAGACAATGCTAGATCTCATGTGGCTGGAGTGTGTCAGCAGTTCCTGCAAGAGGAAGGCATTGATGCTATGGACTGGCCCGCCCGTTCCCCAGACCTGAATCCAATTGAGCACATCTGGGACATCATGTCTCGCTCCATCCACTAATGCCACGTTGCACCACAGACTGTCCAGGAGTTGGCGGATGCTTTAGTCCAGGTCTGGGAGGAGATCCCTCAGGAGACCATCCGCCACCTCATCAGGAGCATGCCCAGGCGTTGTAGGAAGGTCATACAGGCACGTGGAGGCCACACACACTACTGAGCCTCATTTTGACTTGTTTTAAGAACATTACATCAAAGTTGGATCAGCCTGTAGTGTGGTTTTCCACTTTAATTTTGAGTGTGACTCCAAATCCAGACCTCCATGGGTTGATAAATTTGATTTCCATTGATACTTTTTGTGATTTTGTTGTCAGCACATTCAACTATGTAAAGAAAAGTATTTAATAAGAGCATTTCATTCATTCAGATCTAGGATGTGTTATTTTAGTGTTCCCTTTATTTTTTTGAGCAGCGTATATAATATATATGAGACAATATGAGAAGAAACACTCGATACGTCTTCTAATCATGCATGCAGAGAGGAGTTTCCCCCGTGTTAATTAATTAACGTGCCAAGGAGACCATTACATTCCAGTGCATCAAAGACATCAGCCAGTCATTAGTGACTGGACATGAAATATTTACAGGCCCTGTTCTGTCAGTCAGCTAAGATACATTAGCAGGATCTTTCTTAGGAGCTGAGCAGAGTTAATATTCATGACAATGAGAAACGTGAACATAACGAGGAAGGAGAGTTATGCGTCAAGTCAACTTTATTACTCTACCTCCATAAAATAAATTAAGAGCCAGATAATTCAGCACCAAACATTAATGAAATTGTAACTGTATAACTTTCCTAGGGGAACATTAGGTCCAGTCATTTAGATTACATTTACATGTCAGCTTTTAGAGTTTAAGACCAAGGTTACAGCGTAGGTTGAATAAAGCTCCTCTTCAATCATTACAGCTTGTATGCAGAACGTAATGAATACTCAGGGAGAAAAAGGTGTAGATTCACACGCAGAGTGCGGCAGGTGTTAATTTCGCCTTCACAGAAGGCAAGAATCGTTTTCACTAGGGCTGAAGGCTATAACTGGTTCTCACAAACGAGCTAGGAAACGAGCTAGGAAAAGGCTTAGTGGAGTCAAAACGAACAATATCTCACAAATGCACAAACAGAAAGAACTGAACTAAATAAGGAGCTGATGAGACCAAGTGAAAATTGAACACAGGTGAAATCAATTAACAAAAATGTAAGACAGGGCTACGTTCCAGAACACAAAGAAACAGGGCTACGTTCCAGAACACAAAGAAACAGGGCTACGTTCAAGAACCCAATGAAACAGAACATAAGGTTGACTGAGAAAATAAATACAGAACCTTACACAGAATAAACCTGTGATTACTGTACACATGATGGATTTCAACACCCTTGGAATGTAATATCTCATACCAGACTGACGTCACTTCTCAAAAATAGCCTTATCTTTTCGACTGGGTATTGAGTTAAACTGAGGCAAATTAAAAACAAGGGTGACCTTTTACTGGGTGTCAGGAGCCAATAAGGACTTGGAACCACAGAGCTGTTGCATTAATATAGATTAGAGCTGCAACACATTCATGCATGACCACCTGATCACTTCAAAGGCTGTAGTCTCTGCTGTAGTCTATACTGTAGTCTATACTGTAGTCTCTGCTGTAGTCTATACTGTAGTCTCTGCTGTAGTCTATACTGTAGTCTCTGCTGTAGTCTATACTGTAGTCTATACTGTAGTCTATACTGTAGTCTCTGCTGTAGTCTATACTGTAGTCTCTGCTGTAGTCTATACTGTAGTCTCTGCTGTAGTCTACACTGTAGTCTCTGCTGTAGTCTACACTGTAGTCTCTGCTGTAGTCTATACTGTAGTCTCTGCTGTAGTCTATACTGTAGTCTCTGCTGTAGTCACTGCTGTAGTCTATACTGTAGTCTCTGCTGTAGTCTCTGCTGTAGTCTATACTGTAGTCTCTGCTGTAGTCTCTGCTGTAGTCTATACTGTAGTCTCTGCTGTAGTCACTGCTGTAGTCTATACTGTAGTCTATACTGTAGTCTATACTGTAGTCTATACTGTAGTCTCTGCTGTACTCTATATTGTAGTCTCTGCTGTAGTCACTGCTGTAGTCTATACTGTAGTCTATACTGTAGTCTATACTGTAGTCTCTGCTGTAGTCTCTGCTGTAGTCTATACTGTAGTCTCTGCTGTAGTCACTGCTGTAGTCTATACTGTAGTCTATACTGTAGTCTATACTGTAGTCTATACTGTAGTCTATACTGTAGTCTCTGCTGTAGTCTATACTGTAGTCTCTGCTGTACTCTATACTGTAGTCTCTGCTGTAGTCACTGCTGTAGTCTATACTGTAGTCTATACTGTAGTCTCTGCTGTAGTCACTGCTGTAGTCTATACTGTAGTCTATACTGTAGTCTCTGCTGTAGTCTCTGCTGTAGTCTATACTGTAGTCTATGCTGTAGTCTATACTGTAGTCTCTGCTGTAGTCTATACTGTAGTCTCTGCTGTAGTCACTGCTGTAGTCTCTACTGTAGTGACTGCTGTAGTCTATACTGTAGTCTATGCTGTAGTCGCTGCTGTAGTTGCTGCTGTAGTCTCTACTGTAGTCTCTGCTGTAGTCTATACTGTAGTCTCTGCTGTAGTCTATACTGTAGTCTCTGCTGTAGTCTATACTGTAGTCTATACTGTAGTCTATACTGTAGTCTCTGCTGTAATCACTGCTGTAGTCTCTACTGTAGTCACTGCTGTAGTCTCTGCTGTAGTCTCTGCTGTAGTCTATACTGTAGTCTATGCTGTAGTCGCTGCTGTAGTTGCTGCTGTAGTCGCTGCTGTAGTCTATACTGTAGTCTATACTGTAGTCTCTGCTGTAGTCTCTGCTGTAGTCGCTGCTGTAGTCTATATGTAGTCTCTGCTGTAGTCTATACTGTAGTCTCTGCTGTAGTCTATACTGTAGTCTATACTGTAGTCTATACTGTAGTCTCTGCTGTAGTCACTGCTGTAGTCTCTACTGTAGTCACTGCTGTAGTCTCTGCTGTAGTCTCTGCTGTAGTCTATACTGTAGTCTATGCTGTAGTCGCTGCTGTAGTTGCTGCTGTAGTCGCTGCTGTAGTCTATACTGTAGTCTATACTGTAGTCTCTGCTGTAGTCGCTGCTGTAGTCTATATGTAGTCTCTGCTGTAGTCTATACTGTAGTCTATACTGTAGTCTATACTGTAGTCTCTGCTGTAGTCTATACTGTAGTATCTGCTGTAGTCTATACTGTAGTCTCTGCTGTAGTCCATACTGTAGTCTCTGCTGTAGTCTATACTGTAGTCTCTGCGGTAGTCTATACTGTAGTCTCTGCTGTAGTCTATACTGTAGTCTCTGCTGTAGTCTATACTGTAGTCTCTGCTGTAGTCACTGCTGTAGTCTATACTGTAGTCTATACTGTAGTCTATACTGTAGTCTCTGCTGTAGTCTATACTGTAGTCTCTGCTGTAGTATATACTGTAGTCTCTGCTGTAGTCACTGCTGTAGTCTATACTGTAGTCTAAACTGTAGACTCTGCTGTAGTCTATACTGTAGTCTCTGCTGTAGTCACTGCTGTAGTCTATACTGTAGTCTATACTGTAGTCTCTGCTGTAGTCTCTGCTGTAATCTATACTGTAGTCTCTGCTGTAGTCTATAATGTAATCTCTTCTGTAGTCTATACTGTAGTCTCTGCTGTAGTCACTGCTGTAGTCACTGCTGTAGTCTCTGCTGTAGTCTCTGCTGTAGTCTCTGCTGTAGTCAATACTGTAGTCTATGCTGTAGTTGCTGCTGTAGTTGCTGCTGTAGTCTCTACTGTAGTCTCTGCTGTAGTCTATACTGTAGTCTCTGCTGTAGTCTATACTTTAGTCTCTGCTGTAGTCACTGCTGTAGTCTCTACTGTAGTCACTGCTGTAGTCTCT
Source organism: Oncorhynchus mykiss (assembly GCF_057628025.1). Classification (NCBI taxonomy): domain Eukaryota; kingdom Metazoa; phylum Chordata; class Actinopteri; order Salmoniformes; family Salmonidae; genus Oncorhynchus; species Oncorhynchus mykiss. Next base: position 20,622,063 of record NC_143039.1, read on the forward strand.
GCTGTAGTCTATACTGTAGTCTATGCTGTAGTCGCTGCTGTAGTTGCTGCTGTAGTTGCTGCTGTAGTCTATACTGTAGTCTATACTGTAGTCTCTGCTGTAGTCTCTGCTTTAGTCGCTGCTGTAGTCTATACTGTAGTCTCTGCTGTAGTCTATACTGTAGTCGCTGCTATAGTTGCTGCTGTAGTCTATACTGCAGTCTATACTGTAGTCTCTGCTGTAGTCACTGCTGTAGTCTCTGCTGTAGTCTCTGCTGTAGTCTATACTGTAGTCTATGCTGTAGTCGCTGCTGTAGTTGCTGCTGTAGTCGCTGCTGTAGTCGCTACTGTAGTCTATACTGTAGTCTCTGCTGTAGTCTCTGCTGTAGTCACTGCTGTAGTCGCTGCTGTAGTCTCTGCTGTAGTCTCTACTGTAGTCTCTACTGTAGTCACTGCTGTAGTCTCTGCTGTAGTCTCTACTGTAGTCTCTACTGTAGTCACTGCAGTAGTCTCTACTGTAGTCTCTGCTGTAGTCTCTATTGTAGTCTCTACTGTAGTCACTGCTGTAGTCTCTGCTGTAGTCTCTGCTGTAGTCTATACTGTAGTCTATGCTGTAGTCGCTGCTGTAGTTGCTGCTGTAGTGCATGCTGTAGTCTATACTGTAGTCTATACTGTTGTCTCTGCTGTAGTCGCTGCTGTAGTCTATACTGTATTCTCTGCTGTAGTCTATACTGTAGTCGCTGCTGTAGTCGCTGCTGTAGTCTATACTGCAGTCTCTGCTGCGGTCTCTGCTGTAGTCTCTGCTGTAGTCTCTGCTGTATTCTATACTGTAGTCTATACTGTAGTCTATACTGTAGTCTCTGCTGTAGTCTCTGCTGTAGTCTATACTGTAGTCTATACTGTAGTCTATTCTGTAGTCTCTGCTGTAGTCTCTGCTGTAGTCTCTGCTGTGGTCTATACTGTAGTCTCTGCTGTAGTCTATACTGTAGTCTCTGCTGTAGTCTCTGCTGTAGTCTCTGCTGTAGTCTATACTGTAGTCTCTGCTGTAGTCTATTCTGAAGTCTATACTGAAGTCTCTGCTGTAGTCTCTGCTGTAGTCTCTGCTGTAGTCTATACTGTAGTCTCTGCTGTGGTCTATACTGTAGTCTCTGCTGTGGTCTCTGCTGTAGTCTCTGCTGTAGTCTATACTGTAGTCTCTGCTGTAGTCGCTGCTGTAGTCTCTGCTGTGGTCTCTGCTGTGGTCTCTGCTGTGGTCTCTGCTGTAATCTATACTGTAGTCTCTGCTGTAGTCTCTGCTGTAGTCTATACTGTGGTCTCTGCTGTGGTCTCTGCTGTAGTCTCTGCTGTAGTCTATACTGTAGTCTATACTGTAGTCTATACTGTAGTCTCTGCTGTAGTCTCTGCTGTAGTCTATACTGTAGTCTATACTGTAGTCTATACTGTAGTCTAATCTGAAGTCTCTGCTGTAGTCTCTGCTGTAGTCTCTGCTGTAGTCTATACTGTAGTCTCTGCTGTGGTCTATACTGTAGTCTCTGCTGTGGTCTCTGCTGTAGTCTATACTGTAGTCTCTGCTGTAGTCTCTGCTGTAGTCTCTACTGTAGTCTATACTGTAGTCTATTCTGAAGTCTATACTGAAGTCTCTGCTGTAGTCTCTGCTGTAGTCTCTGCTGTGGTCTATACTGTAGTCTCTGCTGTGGTCTCTGCTGTAGTCTCTGCTGTAGTCTATACTGTAGTCTCTGCTGTAGTCACTGCTGTAGTCTCTGCTGTGGTCTCTGCTGTGGTCTCTGCTGTGGTCTCTGCTGTAATCTATACTGTAGTCTCTGATGTAGTCTATACTGTAGTCTCTGATGTAGTCTCTGCTGTAGTCTATACTGTGGTCTCTGCTGTGGTCTCTGCTGTAGTCTCTACTCTGGCTTTGGTCATACAGCGAGTGTGTCTGAAATGGCAACCTATTCCCTGTAGTATGTTTGACTAGAGGCGTGTGGGCCTTCGTAGTGCACTATAAAGCAGATTAGGGGGCATTTGGGACACAAGCAGGGATTGAAACAGCATTAATGACATAGAGAAGAACCAGAGTGTTGTTATGGTAGGTGACCCATGCTACATATATATAATGTTGATGATGTGCTGCTTTACCTCTGTCTATATGCACGCTGACATCCTGTATGACTGCTTTACCTCTGTCTACATGACGTCCTGTGTGACTGCTCTACCTCTGTCTACATGACGTCCTGTGTGACTGCTCTACCTCTGTCTACATGACGTCCTGTTACCTAGTAAAACACATGGATATAAAAGCCCTGTAGGCTTATACCAATGGAAAGAAATCAGTCACATATGGGCACATTACATCGCATAGTGTGAGATTTTTTGGGAGAAATTATTGAGACATTTCCAGTACTTTCTTCTCATAAATATCCCCCTGCCCCTTCCCATATTCTGTGGCTCATATCTTCAGACGGCGCTAGGAAACGCTAAATAACTCATTGAATTCAGTGCAACTGTGCCCACGCCTGGCCCCAACATGTCTACATATTGAAAACCAGCTGATTAGCATGCCTTCTACAGTATCTCTAGTACTCCTCATCACCTTGATCAAAACAGCCAGCTTACTACAGCAGGGCCCCACTTATGACCAATCAGAATCCACTTCCACCAATCAGAGCACATCAGAAACCAATTAGGACAGAGCACAGAGCACTTAATGTTAATTTGCTAAATGAATGCCTCCATGTTGTAGACTGAAGATAAGTCATTTAGCATTGATTGGGAAACTGACATTTGTACCCTCTTTAATCCAATTTAACTCAGAGAGTACAAGCCCTATTTGATTAAATCCAGTAACTGGGTTACTGAGATAAAGTTAGGAAATGTTTAATGCAGGACTGCACATAGTGAGCCAGAACCTAGTGGGTTACAGTTAAACTGATAATTGGACTCGTGACACATGGACATAAACACACAATCTCACACACATCACAGGGGTCAAGGGAAAAGAGCACAGAGTAATCTCTAGCTTTGGAAGTTGTCAGGTCAGACTGACTGGAAGGGAGGTGGAGAGAGGGAGACATTAGTCTCATGTTGCTACAGATGGGATGGCCTTTCTGCAGAGGGTAGATAAGCCTCGTTCACCTGAAAGTGGCAGACACAACAGCAGCTGGAGGCCTAGATGATATGGCTCATAGACAGATGGAGCGTTGTCATAAAACGGCTACAACTGAGCCGTCTATACAGGGAGAGACAAACAGCGTTCAGCTGCAGAACTTTAGTGTATTGCTATAGTAGCATGGTTTAGAATGGGTGAGAGAGATAGTGTGTGTGTGTGTGGCCTAAGAGGAGACAGCAGCAGTGTTGTTACACATCATGAACACACGTTACCATGGCAAAACATGTGAAGCAATCACAGGGCAGGATTAGTTTGACCTCTAAAACATACAGTGCCTTGCGAAGGTATTCGGCCACCTTGAACTTTGCGACCTTTTGCCACATTTCAGGCTTCAAACATAAAGATATAAAACTGTATTTTTTTGTGAAGAATCAACAACAAGTGGGACACAATCATGAAGTGGACCGACATTTATTGGATATTTCAAACTTTTTCAACAAATCAAAAACTGAAAAATTGGGCGTGCAAAATTATTCAGCCCCTTTACTTTCAGTGCAGCAAACTCTCTCCAGAAGTTCAGTGAGGATCTCTGAATGATCCAATGTTGACCTAAATGACTAATGATGATAAATACAATCCACCTGTGTGTAATCAAGACTCCGTATAAATGCACCTGCACTGTGATAGTCTCAGAGGTCCGTTAAAAGCGCAGAGAGCATCATGAAGAACAAGGAACACACCAGGCAGGTCCGAGATACTGTTGTGAAGAAGTTTAAAGCCGGATTTGGATACAAAAAGATTTCCCAAGCTTTAAACATCCCAAGGAGCACTGTGCAAGCGATAATATTGAAATGGAAGGAGTATCAGACCACTGCAAATCTACCAAGACCTGGCCGTCCCTCTAAACTTTCAGCTCATACAAGGAGAAGACTGATCAGAGATGCAGCCAAGAGGCCCATGATCACTCTGGATGAACTGCAGAGATCTACAGCTGAGGTGGGAGACTCTGTCCATAGGACAACAATCAGTCGTACATTGCACAAATCTGGCCTTTATGGAAGAGTGGCAAGAAGAAAGCAATTTCTTAAAGATATCCATAAAAAGTGTTGTTTAAAGTTTGCCACAAGCCACCTGGGAGACACACCAAACATGTGGAAGAAGGTGCTCTGGTCAGATGAAACCAAATTTGAACTTTTTGGCAACAATGCAAAACGTTATGTTTGGCGTAAAAGCAACACACCATCCCCACTGTCAAACATGGTGGTGGCAGCATCATGGTTTGGGCCTGCTTTTCTTCAGCAGGGACAGGGAAGATGGTTAAAATTGATGGGAAGATGGATGGAGCCAAATACAGGACCATTCTGGAAGAAACCCTGATGGAGTCTGCAAAAGACCTGAGACTGGGACGGAGATTTGTCTTCAAACAAGACAATGATCCAAAACATAAAGCAAAATCTACAATGGAATGGTTCAAAAATAAACATATCCAGGTGTTAGAATGGCCAAGTCAAAGTCCAGACCTGAATCCAATCGAGAATCTGTGAAAAGAACTGCAAACTGCTGTTCACAAATGCTCTCCATCCAACCTCACTGAGCTCGAGCTGTTTTGCAAGGAGGAATGGGAAAAAATTTCAGTCTCTCGATGTGCAAAACTGATAGAGACATACCCCAAGCGATTTACGGCTGTAATCGCAGCAAAAGGTGGCGCTACAAAGTATTAACTTAAGGGGGCTGAATAATTTTGCACGCCCAATTTTTCAGTTTTTGATTTGTTAAAGTTTGAAATATCCAATAAATGTCATTCCACTTCATGATTGTGTCCCACTTGTTGTTGATTCTTCACAAAAAAATACAGTTTTATATCTTTGTTTGAAGCCTGAAATGTGGCAAAAGGTCGCAAAGTTCAAGGGGGCTGAATACTTTCGCAAGGCACTGTACCTGCATTATGTATAGGCTCTGGGCAGTATATGTCCTTTAGATAGAATGGAGAGTTGAACGTGTTTCAGCCACATGGCCCTTCTCAAGACAATCTCTCCCATTCAGACCACAGGAGGCTGGTGTCACCTTACAGATTCTTTTCAATTGCTAACAAGCAATCGGTCAATACTGAATACTGAATACTGAAACAAAGCCATTTGCTTCAAATGCCTGTATTTTTCTATATCTTTGCATATAGTAATTTACTTGTAAAAAATGAAAAGTTGAAACAAAAAACAAATTCCTAAAATTCCAGTGCTGCAATAAAACCATCAACATGTATAGTATAATCACTCATAGTGTACAGTACTGTGAGGGTTCTAGTTCTCATCAACATGTATAGTATAAATCACTCATACTGTACAGTACTGTGAGGGTTCTAGTTCTCATCAACATGCATAGTATAAATCACTCACTGTACAGTACTGTGAGGGTTCTAGTTCTCATCTACATGTATAGTATAAATCACTCATACTGTACAGTACTGTGAGGGTTCTAGTTCTCATCAATATGTATAGTATAAATCACTCATACTGTACAGTACTGTGAGGGTTCTAGTTCTCATCAATATGTATAGTATAAATCCCTCATACTGTACAGTACTGAGGGTTCTAGTTCTCATCAACATGTATAGTATAAATCACTCATACTGTACAGTACTGTGAGGGTTATAGTTCTCATCAACATGTATAGTATAATCACTCATACTGTACAGTACTGTGAGGGTTCTAGTTCTCATCTACATGTATAGTATAAATCACTCATACTGTACAGTACTGTGAGGGTTCTAGTTCTCATCAACATGTATAGTATAAATCACTCATACTGTACAGTACTGAGGGTTCTAGTTCTCATCAACATGTATAGTATAAATCACTCATACTGTACAGTACTGTGAGGGTTCTAGTTCTCATCAACATGTATAGTATAATCACTCATACTGTACAGTACTGTGAGGGTTCTAGTTCTCATCTACATGTATAGTATAAATCACTCATACTGTACAGTACTGTGAGGGTTATAGTTCTCATCAACATGTATAGTATAATCACTCATACTGTACAGTACTGTGAGGGTTCTAGTTCTCATCAATATGTATAGTATAATCACTCATACTGTACAGTACAGTGAGGGTTCTAGTTCTCATCAACATGTATAGTATAATCACTCATACTGTACAGTACTGTGAGGGTTCTAGTTCTCATCAACATGTATAGTATAAATCACTCATAGTGTACAGTACTGTGAGGGTTCTAGTTCTCATCAACATGTATAGTATAAATCACTCATACTGTACAGTACTGTGAGGGTTCTAGTTCTCATCAACATGTATAGTATAAATCACTCATACTGTACAGTACTGAGGGTTCTAGTTCTCATCAACATGTATAGTATAAATCACTCATACTGTACAGTACTGTGAGGGTTCTAGTTCTCATCAACATGTATAGTATAATCACTCATACTGTACAGTACTGTGAGGGTTCTAGTTCTCATCTACATGTATAGTATAAATCACTCATACTGTACAGTACTGTGAGGGTTATAGTTCTCATCAACATGTATAGTATAATCACTCATACTGTACAGTACTGTGAGGGTTCTAGTTCTCATCAATATGTATAGTATAATCACTCATACTGTACAGTACAGTGAGGGTTCTAGTTCTCATCAACATGTATAGTATAATCACTCATACTGTACAGTACTGTGAGGGTTCTAGTTCTCATCAACATGTAATGTTTAATTCAACCCTGGCAGTCTTCAGGAGAAGTGTCTCCACACCCTGGCAGTCTCAGGAGAAATGTCGCCACACCCTGGCAGTCTTCAGGAGAAGTGTCTCCACACCCTGCATTCATGGCATCCAGTAAGGACATCTGGTCATATCGATGGTGGTCATAAACCTTCCACCTCCACACAGAGAAAAAGTATGGAGGCAGGAATAGTACTGACATCCTGGGATGTGCAGCAAACCAGTCTGTGACTGCAGCAGAGTGGTGGAATGACACATTATCCCACAGAACGAAGGTAGGGGAGTTTCTTGCCCTTCTCTCCTCCGCTGGCACAAGTCGATTATGCAGGTCATCCAGAAAATAAATTAGCCTCTCTGTTGTATGGGCCAATTAATGGTTTGTGTAACCGCAAACCATCATTGGACAGTGCAGCACACATTGTGATGTTAGCTCCTCTCTTGCCGGTGACATACACAGTTGCTCTCTGTCCAATCACATTTCTTCCCCTGCGGCGTGTTTTTGCCAGGTTGAATCCAGCTTCATCCACAAAGATGAATGTGTGTGCAGTTTGCCTGGCTTCCATCTCCATTACTCTCTAAAATACAGTAAATCCACAGTTTTACAGTACTTTACATTATGCATAGCTGTGTATGTACCTGTTTGGTTATTGAACAGACTTCTTACCTGAACATATTGATACCGGTGTTCTTTCACACGTTCATCGTTTCACTCAAAGTGTACAGTGCTTCATCCTTATTTTATGTTTCTCTGGGACTCTAGCAATTGTCGTTGTGCTGACCGTATTCACATTCCCAAAAGTGGTATTATCTGCCAGCACTCTGTCCCGAATTTCCCGCAGTTTTATTGTATTGTTGCCAATTACCATGTCAACAATGGCAATTTCCTGCGCATCTGATAACATTCTGCCTCTCCCTCCTGTGGGAGGCAACCTTTGTATCCTACTGAAAAACACAAAATAATCAATATATTTCAAAATGTTAAAATATTGTACTGCACTGTAATATGTAGTTCAATTATCATTGAAGGATGCACATCTCACCTGTTGTTTTGCCTGGAAATGTGTACTATTGATGCAAAGGTTGCACCCTTAAACCGGCCTCTCTCAAAGAGAGACCATGGTTTACAACATGGTCAATAATTGTGGCTCTTATCTCATCAGAGACCCCCGCGCTTGTTCTTCCTCTCCTTTGTCCTCCACACATTCTCCTTCTCCCTGACACTCTTCTTTCCCCACCAACCTGTCTTCTTTGATCCATGTTTCCAAATGAAATCATTCCCAAGCCGTCCTCTTTTGTCTGTTTGGTAACGAGACTAAAAACAAGATACTTGGGTCGGCTTTCAGCTGAAATTGCAATCAGCTGGGTTTGGAATTATAAAATATTCTGCTGAGATTTTCTATATGCTATATGCAAAGCATTTGCCATCATTCTGTTTTGAATGTGTTTTTAACAGTGTGTTTGCATTTGAAAACATGTGCTGCAAATATATAGTTTTGCAGGTGGTGGAGTATGAATGAGAAAAGAGTTCATGGATTTCAGAGAATGTGGTCATTTGTAACGATGTGCGCTGAGAGTCAGGAAGCAAGTTCAGGGAGTGAGTGTTTTAATAAATAAACACAACATAATCCAAAACAAGAAACACGAACAACACACAGACATGACACAGAGACAGAAACAATAACGCCTGGGGAAGGAACCAAAAGGACTGACATATAGGGAAGGTAATCAGGGAAGTGACGGAGTCCAGGTGAGTCTGATGACACGCAGGTGCGCATAACGATGGTGACAGGTGTGCGCCATACCGAGCAGCCTGGTGACCGAGGCCGGAGAGGGAGCACACATGACATCATTGAATGCATTTTGTGTGAAAGCAATGAAAAATGATTTACAGTTTGGTCCACATACATTTCTGTTTCGTGTGTGAAAAGTTTTGACAATGCATGTTAGCAATTGAAAAAATGTTTAATTGGGGAGGACCGGCTCGTGGTAATGGCTGGAGCGGAATCGGTGGAATAGTATCAAATACATCAAACAAACCAGGTGTTTGATGCCATTCCATTTGCTCTGATGCCATTATTATGAGCCGTCCTCCCCCCAGCTGCCTCCGCTGATTCAGAGGCTGTATTGTTTTGTTGGGCATGCGTACAAAGTCAAATACTAGTGCTTTCACGTCATAGTCTTCATAATGTTGCGCTACAGCTGGACTGAATGCTATCGCTTTGGCAGACTAGTATAAGAATACAGTCAGGTAACAACTCATAGAAGTGGGGTTACTGTAAATTAGTCTAATGACAGTCTGTTAAGTGACTCACAGTGTGACTGGCTCCAACTACATTGAGGTTTCAAAGGCAAAGAGATGATGATGAATGATTTTCTGTCCGTCCTCCATTTCCCTTTCATCAATCTGTAGAATCACATTAAGTCAATGTACTATATCTTACTAGGACACGCGCAGTAGACAATTCTACAGGGGTTTTGCAGAGAGAGGTATCAATTCACAGACATTGGATGATCTAATTTTGCATCAGTCATTCACACTTTTAAATTGTGAAATGAATTAGGTCTACTTTGACCATTCCTTTTTAACGTCTTGTCCAAATGAATCAAGAACATGTACTTGTGAGAGTAGGATAAGTCCATTGAAAAACTGATGTGGTATAGCGACCTCTTGTGGTCATACGGGGCTCTCACAGGGTTGTTGTCTGCTTGAGTTAGATCAACATCTCACCATTTGTGGACTACTTCTTTGGAATACTTAATATTTCATGATATTTTCACTTAGTCTGACTGAAAAAGCAATGCAATCAAACTAGTTAAGCATAATGACTAGACATCATTATCTGATATAGGTTTAGTTTGTCTTTCATATTTTATATATTTACATACATTACATACGCATTTAAATATATACTTGTTTTTTTTAATGAAAAACTACATACAAGTTGATTAGAGATTTCACTTCTCCTGTGGAAATCATTCACTTCTGCTGCATAAAAGTCACTGTGTCGCCATGGAGAGATGACTTCCTTTTGGAAGAGAAAGCGGTCCAGCCGATGGTCAAATAAAGAAATAAAATACTGTCATGGTGCAATACCTGGGGATGACAAAAGAGGTTGCTACATGTACTTCCCTAATGAAATAGCATGCAGTACGGGTGCATCTCATACTGAAGTGGCTTCCTTTCCTTTCCTCCTTTCCTTCATCCCTACTAGGCACACACTGGTTGAATCAACGCTGTTTCCATGTCATTTCAATGAACCAAAGTGGAATAGATGTTGAATTGACGTCTGTGCCCAGTGGGTCTGCATATATGTCGTTGGATAGAGTTGGACAGGTTAAAGCAAATACCTGATGAAGGTAATCACCATGTTGCTTTCACCTTTGCTTTATTTTCAGATCAGTGCAGATGAGGAAGTTGAGAAGAAAAGAGGAAGCAGCATTAGACTATTGAGATGCACCCTCACTCACAGGGGTAGTGGTGGAAACCACATGTCCTGGTCTCTAGTCTATATAACTCAGCACATCACTGTCCCCCTTCCACTTTCCACTCTCTCTCTGTCTCTCTCTCTCACACACACACACACACACACTCAATCATAATTTCACCATGGGCAACTTTGCTGCCAACGAGGGACTTTCGGTCTTTGTCATTGTAAGTCTGTCAAATTAAATTCTATAATTACTCCACATTTCTGTTTTGGGGTGTAATGTCCTACTGATCTAACCAGGTGAATTGGGTCTGTTTTAGCTGGTATGGCTGGGAATCAACGCTTACCTGTTTGTCCAGTTCTACATGAACTTCCTGACTGAGAGATGGTTCTACACACGGGTCCTTCTTGGGGTAAGTTTGAGAACCAAAGTCCTTAGATTTTCTATTTAAGAAATGGAGGTCAGTTTAAGATTTCATACTCTGCTCTTAGTGTATTAGACATCTTGGCAACCCAGAACCAAATATGAAGTGCTGGCCTCTGGCCAACTGTTGTCATCTGTCAGCAGGGCCTGCTGTATTACATATTTAACACGTAGACCTTCATCCTTATTTGATTTTATATTTACATGTATATTGTACAGTTAGTAGGTCATTCATATTGAATATGTGTAGTCCATATTATGCCTAACCCCTCTTGTCTGACAGAGATTGAAACAAAAGAGGAATCACAAGTTGATGTGATATCTTTACTCTGTGGTTACAGCTGTGTGAATGACTGACTACGTGTTCCTCACAGGAAGCCCAGGTGGCTAAACTAAAAGTAGCAATGACCAGAAGTGAAACTGAGTCTGTACTTTACTCTGCGCCCCTCTCACTCCTGCTCAGTCCCTGAGGGCCCCTTTCAATTGAAACCAGTAACCAGAAGAAAAACAAAACAGATTCAAACTGTAAAAATGGTGGTGTTCGACGAATTATTCCCACTTCCTCTCCCTCTCCCCCTCTCTATCTAACCCTACTATCACTCCCCTCAGGATGCCCTCTCCTGGGCCAGGGCTCCTGCAGCCTGTCTCAACTTTAACTGTATGCTTATTCTGCTGCCAGTCTGCCGGAACCTTCTGTCCTTCCTGCGCGGCTCCATTCAGGTAACACAGACACACCCCGACCCTATTTAATTCAAATCTGTGTGGGTAGTCATCTATAAATAATAGCTGTATCACATTTTTTCTAACTTTTCCTACACGTTCAGTGTTGCAGTCGCACAGCTGCTCGACAACTGGACAGAAACATCACCTTTCACAAGCTGGTAGCTTACATGATAGCATTTCACACAGGTACCCTACTCACTCACTTAGTTTGCTTTACATTTGCCTTTGATTGTCTTCATTCGTCTTCATTGTTCATCAAACAGATGTCTCTGTACAGATTGTAATCTTTACTTTGCCTTTGTCCTTGCCTAGCGGTCCACATCATCGCCCACCTGTTTAACTTTGAGTGGTTCATGGGAGCCCAGCTGTACAGGAACAGCAGCTCTCTGCCCTTTGTGCTGTCCCAGATTGGCACCGGAGACAATGCCTCCTACCTAAACCCCATCAGGACTGACCAGACCGTGAGTATTCTATTAGCTACAGATTTTCATTGTTCATTATGTCTATGACTACCTAGGACACTGTGTTCATTATGTTTATAACTGCCTAGGACACTGTGTTCATTATGTTTATAACTGCCTAGGACACTGTGTTCATTATGTCTATGACTACCTAGGACACTGTTCATTATGTCTGTCACTGCCTAGGACACTGTGTTCATTATGTCTATGACTGCCGAGGACACATTGTTCATTATGTCTGTCACTGCCTAGGACACTGTGTTCATTATGTTTATAACTGCCTAGGACACTGTGTTCATTATGTCTATGACTACCTAGGACACTGTGTTCATTATGTCTATGACTGCCTAGGTCACTGTGTTCATTATGATTATAACTGCCGAGGACACATTGTTCATTATGTCTATGACTGCCGAGGACACATTGTTCATTATGTCTGTCACTGCCTAGGACACTGTGTTCATTATGTTTATAACTGCCTAGGACACTGTGTTCATTATGTTTATAACTGCCTAGGACACGTTCTAATGTCTTATGTAGTGCTATAAAGGCTTTAGGAATGCATAAAGTGTTACAGAGTATTCTGTATTTAATGTAGCTATGTCAAGAGGTCAGTTCTGACCAAGGACATAATGTTGACAATTGATAGCAGATTATGACAGAGAGGAATCTCCCAGCATAGAAATAGAATGAATAGAATGATAATGTATTTCTATGTTTTTCAGCCCATAACACACTATGACTCCTTCATTACTCATTGGCTGCCTCCTCTGAACAGAGAGACATAATATATGACTAAAACAGATCGTAAAATGGTCAGCAAATGTCCCACTTCTTGTAATATTAAAGCAAGTTCATTATGCTAAGTCAGAAGGAAGCATTTCTGAACATTACCGACTTCCCTAAATAGGTTGAGCAGATAGTCCCAAACACAGCCTCCACATTCCCTCCGAGGCAACAACATGACTGCATTACTCTGAAATCCCCCTTCTCTGATTGGGTCAGAACCCAACCATAGTGATGTTCACTACCATCGCGGGGTTAACGGGCGTGGTCATCACCTTGGCCCTCATCCTCATCATTACATCATCCATGGAGGTCATCCGCAGGTCATACTTCGAGGTTTTCTGGTACACCCATCACCTCTTCATCATCTTCTTCATCGGACTCGTCTTCCACGGCTTTGGGTGAGTCAGTTAAAATGTGTGCACATTCATTGTTTCTCCATATTACCCCGTTTGAGTCAGTTGAACATTTACCTACAGAGACATAACATATTATTAGCCTCATTTTAAGATATTAAAAGGGTTCATACATGCTTATAACAAGTAATAAAAGCATTATACCTGCAGGTAAAGCCCTACCGTTTTATTTTAAATCTCTCTAAAACGGTTTGCCACAGGCGAATTGTCCGAGGGCAGACCGCTACAAGTCTCCTGGAGAACAAGCCATCGCAGTGTGCAGATCAGTTTGAGTCATGGGGAAAGAACGGGACCTTCTGCCCTAAGCCAGAGTTTGCTGGGAACCCTCCTATGGTGAGCTATGACGGCTCGTTTTTTTTTTTACATGACTTAAGTGTGCTGCTTCTTTTTTGTAAAGAACATTTTTTCTGTCGGTTTCCTCTTCAGACATGGAAGTGGGTGGTGGGGCCTATGATCTTGTATGTGTGTGAGAGACTGGTCCGATTCTACCGCTCCCAACAGAAGGTGGTCATCACCAAGGTCAGTACTGTCCTTCAAGACAGCTTGTACACTCCCAACAGGCAATTTCTCTAACGGACAATTTCTTTTAGATTTAAAGCCAGTGTGATTGAGACAGTCGTCCTTGTTAGAAGGCAGCCCTGGCCAAGAACCAGAATCATGCACTATGCAGTTCACGTCTACTCATCCAACAGTTAGTTGTCTCTTTTGGCCTCCATCTTGTTTTTCTCCCATCCTTCTCCTCTCCAGGTGGTGATGCACCCGTCCAAGACCCTGGAGCTCCAGATGAAGAGGAAGGGTTTCAGGATGGAGGTCGGCCAGTACGTCTTCATGCAGTGTCCCTGCGTCTCCCAGCTGGAGTGGCATCCCTTCACCCTCACCTCCGCCCCCGAGGAGGATCACTTCAGCGTCCACATCCGTATCGTGGGCGACTGGACCCAGGGCCTGTACGAGGCCTGCGGGGGGGACAAGAACGAGACCCAGGAGGCATGGAAACTGCCCAAGTACGTGCTTGAATGCAGAGCTAACATTTTCTACGACCCCGTCCCCTTAACTAATCTTCGGTTAAATATCCATTAGGTTGAATGTCAATTAGGTTTTTGTACTGCTATTTCTGCACTTCATGTCCCTAGTTGACATCGTAGTGTAGTTAGTGGGCTGTCATTTAGAACGTGACGATGGGGTTGTAGTGTTTTCTTTTTACTGTGAAATAACGGTGAGGGGAAGTGCCACAAGAGAGGAAACGTGGTTTTCAGCAGTGGTACATTACAATAATCGCAACATTGTGTAATTGTTTAACCAGAAAGTATCCAGTATATTAGATTCTTTCATGTGTTTATCATATAAATGTCATTAGAAGACTATTAAACTGTTATATGACTGTAACTCTCTCCTTGGATGCAGAATGGCGATAGATGGCCCGTTTGGTACGGCCAGTGAGGACGTGTTTGGCTATGAGGTGGTCATGCTGGTGGGTGCTGGCATCGGGGTCACCCCCTTCGCCTCCGTCCTCAAGTCAGTGTGGTACAAACACATCCAGGAGAACCAGAACGTTTTCACCAAGAAGGTGAGAGAGGGGCTCTGTCTGTCTGGTTTATTGTCTTTCTAAATTGCAGTGTAGGGTACTTCCCCATTTCATTCCACCAATGTTTCAACTAAAATGTTCTTCATTCCATTGTGATCTGCTTTTCTATTTAATTTCATGAAGTGAGAGACAATCTCACTGCTATGAGTGCAATGTTCATTTATTTTCAACGTTTACATCGTTCTTTTAGGCTGCTCATTACTTCTTGTTATATGTCCAATTTGTGATTCAAAATTCAAAAGGGCAGTCGCACATCTGAGCTATCTTTGTTGCAGGTGCACGGTAACAGTTGAATAAGATGAGGAAAAAGGAGAAACCCGCACACTGCTCTTGATAGTATCACTGCTCTTGATAGTATCACTGCTCTTGATAGTATCACTGCTCTTGATAGTATCACTGCTCTTGATAGTATCACTGCTCTTGATAGTATCACTGCTCTTTATTAAGCTTCACGCTGCGGCCTCAAGGCCTTCCTCAGATCTTTGTTTTGTCCAATATGTGAAACGGACAATCTTTCTTCCATCTCCTCGATGCCAGATCTACTTCTATTGGCTGTGTCCTGAGACCCAGGCGTTTGAGTGGTTTGCTGACCTGCTGCAGTCTCTGGAGGGACAGATGACAGAGAAAGGCATGGTGGACTTCCTCAGCTACAACATCTACCTGACCCGCTGGAAAGAGACCGAGGTCAGCACACCACACTTTTCAGCAGGGGCGCAACTTTGGTTTTAGAAGCGGGGGGGGGGGGGGGGGGGGGGACACATCTTTAAAAAATGTATATATATCCAGTCAGAAAAAACGCATGGTCCTAAAGCACACCTTTGCCACATTTTGTATCACATTCCAATTATAAAACTGGGGGGACAAAAATCCAATTTCAGAATGTGGACCTCCCCCCGTTGTTGTGCCCCTGCTTTTCAGAGTAATACTGAAGAGAACTAACATTTTCTTAAACTCAAAAGACACTCCGATGTACAGATACACAGCACTAACACACACATATTTATGTTGTATGTACAAGGATGAAAGCTAAAAAATCTGCGTTGTCTCAAACTGAATAACTATTGCCCATAGATGAGAGTGGGACAATGAATAATCACAAAATTAAACTAAAAACGTTTTTTTTTAATTTTTTTTTTTACAAAAGGCTGCTCACTTCAGAGTTCACCATGAGGCAGAGAATGACCCTATCACAGGGCTGAAGCAGAAGACTCTGTATGGGAAACCTAACTGGGACAATGAGTTTACTACTATTGGGACAAAGCATCCAGAGTGAGTGCCTTTCAGCCTCTTCTAATCCAAATTACAGCCAACAGAAATGGCATAGTCCAGAGAGACACACGAGTTAGATGTACTCAAATTGTAAAATGTGTTACATGTATAGTTCACAACTTGTGGACTATTCGTAATTAATGTGTGTGTGTCCAGGAAAAAAGTAGGAGTGTTCCTGTGCGGTCCCACCCAGCTGGCTGACGTCTTGGAGAAGCAGTGCCTGTCTCACTCTGAGGCTGGTGTCAAGTTCATCTTCAACAAGGAAAACTTCTGAGACCCCAACACCCCTCCAAGAGTACCAATTATTCCTACTTTATCAAAGTTAGCTTTCAATATTGCTCAGACCCAGAGTATCCTCTGGCTTGTAAGCCGTTTCACATTCCTAAACTGTTGTTGTTATCCCCAACATAAACAATTAATGTTTTTTTATATGGATTCTTTGGGTGAATCACTTTTTTTTTTTTTAAACTTAAGTGCCCTTATCTCACACAACAGTTTATCAGATCATAGCAACAAAAATGGAAGTAAACTTCACTGTTCTAATGATCATGACCTTCCACACCCCTCCTCAGTGACATTTCACAATGGGTTTCTTGCACAAATCTGTGAAGAAATTCCCAAACCTACCCGCATTTACCACAGAGGCCAGAACGTTATTCTTGTTCTGCAATACAACATGCAAACACAGAAACTCTAGTGTCAAAACTCTCTAGTTCCACTTCCTCCTGTTTCTGGTGTTGTATTTACACGTTTGTATAAGCAAAATAATATGCATAAAGCTTACTTCATTTAAAAAAAACATTTTATTTTCACTGCACCAGGGATAGTCTACCAGACATTTTGCCTTTGCAGCTTTCTTCAGTGTGTAGGTACAGCAAACGTTTGTCTAAAATGAAAATGAGCAGCAACAAAAAGCTGTTTGGGATGTGATACTCTAGTTATCCCAGCTGCAGCTTCTCCTGCTGGACTCAATAGCAGCTGAGTGTTTCTGTAGGCTGGCCAAGTGAGTGATACATTTCAGCTACCAGTGAACACACAGACACTGAGTCAGTCCTATGTGTGTTCATGTGGGAGTTCAGCGTCTCTTTTTACTGAGGTCAGTCAAATAAACCTAAAGTGCTGGTGAGGAAAAGTCGTGCATCGTGTGGCTGATCAACTAGACTGCATAAAGTATTGTGATAACCCTTGGCTAGAGTTGTTAAATACCTATGGATCTGCATGGTGTTGTATTTGTGCTGCTTGATATAAGTTATACACAGACATCATAAAAAGGTTTAATTTGAACGTTTAATGACATTCAGCTATGGGTCCTACAGTCTATTGATGGCACCTTCCACCCCACAAAATTACAGGCATATTACCATTTCTATGGAACTTGTTCTTTTATTCTTCATTTGTTTAAAACAATGATTGCAACTTGAAATCGTGTCTGTATACACTATCCTGTGATCGGTTTACATAGCATTTCCTAAAGCAAGTTGATCTGATCTGTGATGTAAAATAATGTACATAATAAACACTGCTTTTCCTCACCCTATACCAAGGAAGTGGGACAACAGGACTAATATAAGCACCCACCAAAATAATGACTTATTCATTATAAGTAAAGCCAACATAGTTGGAACATTGGTATCGTAAGGTAGCAGCTTTGAAGCCAAGCTGTCATAATAGGAAGATTTCAACGGATGCATTTAAAGTCAATGAATAAAGTGTCTTCGGGGTAGACAGCATTTCAACCCATCCAGAGCATTTCACTAGATGCAGTAAATAGGTCAATGGAACGCAGACCGTGGGGATTGAAGGACGCAGGATCGGGGCACATTCAACAAATCTGATCTAACAAAGTAGATATTTGTCAAATCCGTCATGATTGATGTATTGTAACGGGCCCACAATGTGGTTACTAAAGTTCGATTTGGATATATTTGGCTGTTTTCACTGCATAACATTTAGAAGTTGTCCCTTTTCAGGTTTAGAAGAAGTGACCGCTAAATGCTAACTCCCATTCCTATAAGCTGGTAGCATAGCTAGCATACAGAAGTCAGTGGTGGTCGTCAGTCGTTTCTTCTTCTAGTATTACATTGTTGGGTTTTGAGTTTGCAATAAAGGCATTTCACTGTACTTGTGCATGTGACATTAAAAATGTGACTCTTGATGACATGAACATGTCTTGTCAAATAACCACATTTTTCTGGAGGGCAATTAGGAGAGTCGGGATCTTTCCTACACGCATTTCCATTGTTTTGGTCGAGTTCCATTGACCCCTTTACCACATCTATAGCCGTATCGCTGCTTGTCCCATTCAGCATAGAATGTACAGTGAGCTACTGATTACTGAATACCTCCCCTGCAGGATGGGTGAAGCATGGCACCTTCTATAAGCAGTATCAGGGTTGGTCCTGGTCTAGGGGGTTAAGGCCACAGCAAACACACTGACCACACAGTACATGGTGCGGTTCTCCCATTTCACTGTGCAGCTCCCTGAGAGAAAGGAACAGACAGTGCATGAGTCAGTTTGATAAGCAGTGTTTCCTAGGCAGCTGGGGAGGGCTGGTTTAGTGAAGAGACATGTGGTTCCACCCCAAAGCGCCGCATGTCATGATGACACCTGTTTTGTTGAATGAAAGAAGATTTGAGATAGACAAGATAGCGGCATACACATTGATGATTACTTCATGAAGTTAAACTTGTTTTTTTGAATAACGGCGCATTTACTAAATTAAAACACCACCTGCCACTGGACATTTCATAATATACATGTTTGGCTGAATCAAGAATGAAGTATCGCCAAGTTAAGGTTGGTTGAAAATTCTCTGTGCTACCAAACAGTACTCCCAGTAATAGATACCAAAAATCTTTGGTTAAATATCATTATCTGGTGTAAGAATTTGTAACTAGGAAACCCTTTGAACTGAGCAGTGGTGGATGTTATTTTACCATCAGTAACAGTGTCCCAGTAGCAGGAGTTAGCTGTGTGGAGACCAGCACCACTCTTCTGCATGACAGCACAGCTAACTGTAGAGAGAGGAACAGGCAGGGGTCAAATTATGATCATCGTTAACAAAATATCAGTAAGCAATTGTGTTTTTTCACATGTTTTCCCACCATTGGTACCATACAATAAGTTTGCATGCTGGATTTACAGCAAAATTAACAAGTCTGTGTTCAATAGGAGATGAAGGCAGCCATACCAATGTACTTGTATGACTTAGTCTGTTTGACCATCAGGGTGAGGGCTTGCTCCACAATCTTGGCTGTCCACTGGTTCACCGTGTCCTGTCTGTAGCTCTCTTCTCCAATGATACTCTGAATACACTGCAAGACAGACAGTTTGGACACAGACACACAGACACACACACACATCTGAGAAGGCTGGCCCCTTTAGGCATGTGGGGAGCATGGGACCTGATGTGAACAGTGCTGTATTCAGAGTCACGTCTATACTGGGGATATGAGTGTTTGTCTTGAGTAACCAGGGGACAAACAGACTGCGAGACTGGATACTGTTTCACATGATACCTCACTGTAAATTTACACTTAGTAATAGCTAGCTAAATCTATATTTCAAAATCCATCTTAAATATCCATATTCCCATTTGGTTATCCAAACGTATTGATGCTGAATCAATAGATAACGTTAGTTGTTACCTCTTTCACGGAGTTACTGGCCTCTTCAGAGTTGAAAGAGCCCTAGAAACAATGATGTGTCAGACTTGCACTGGCATCTCAACTCATCACACCTTTCACTGCAGTTAGAATGGTCAAAACTCTAGGACTAAAACTGAAATGCAGTAATATCAAGGGAGTTAGGTAAATGCTGTAACGCAGAGATCGTCTAGGTAGTTTAAACTTTAAACAGTATCTAGCTAGTTGTCTTTTCCACTGTAATTGTATGGCTATTTGGCTAGCTAAGAAGATAACTCGGCTAGCTAACAGGCGTTGTTGTGCCAGCCAGTTAGCTATCTATCTACATTCTGGATTTCATACTCAAGAGACGAACGAAATAGTTGGTAGCATATTCAGTACCTCTTCACCAGAAAATTCCTCCATTCTCGCCTTCTTAAAAGTGATAGAAATAGCTGTTTTCCAGTGAAAATCTGGTTGATAAATGTTTGAGATTTCCTGTTTGCCGTCACAGGTGGTTAACGAGTGGAGGGAAGCAGGTCACAGCCCCAAGAAATGACCTGAGGTTCTGTGAACACTGCCAACTAGCGGGCGAGCCTTAGAATAACACAGGATTAAAGAGGACGGCGCTTTCCAGCAATCTCGTTGCATTAAAGTGAAAAATGATCAAAGCTTTCACATAAAGTTGTTTTACTAGTATCCAAATCATGAGATGATTGTCACACCAGCACCAAGTTCAAACGGTTTATGAGACGATGAAAATAACATATCAGAACACACACAGATGTCATATTTCCCTGAAAAACACACAATAAGGCTACATTTAAAGTGCAATTGTGCATTTGGGATATTTCAGTCAGCAATAAATAGTGTATCCTCACAGTTTAACACACACAACTACGTTATAAAAACACAATCAAAACACACTGTGGTTAATTAAAGACATTTTTGCGCACGTTAAATACAAGTATACACATTTATAATACACATTTATAATACACGTTTCGCATATGGGAAGTTTGGGAACTGAATGTCAATAAATAGGTCACTTTGTGAGAAGTTCGCTAGTGTTCAAAGTGGAGTGGTTGTTTGTTGTGTACAGTCAATGTGCATCCTCTTCAAGGGTTTATTGGTTGTTGGCGCTGCCAGTCCAGTTCTCCAACACCCAATAAGTGGCGTCACAGTAGGGTGCAGGTGGTAGAGCGGGCACCTCTACCACCAGAGTCCGAGGGTGCTCTCAGAGGGGGCTGGGCACCACTAGCGCTGGTCTCTGATGGATCTCTGTTCTCCAGCCCTGCAGAGGGACCCTTGGCACTGGCAGGCAGCTCCCCCATGCCGGTGCCCTCTGCTGGGGCTTCCGCACTGTCCTCTGTCTGCTTGGCTTTGGAGGAGGACAGGCGTTTGAACAGCAACAGCTGAGGGCCGTAGAGAGGAGAGAACACAGTGAGATCTGACCTACTCAATCACTGACAATCACATAGCTTTATGACGTGGTTTTCTGTTGTTTAGCTTATGCCTCTTTGTTCCAATGACTTTCTGTCATACCTTTCTGTTGGTCCTTGGTTGATTCTTGGGTTTCTCCTCTGTTGTTCGATTCTGCAGCTGAGTGCTGGATGCAGAGCTCTCCTCTGTCGGAGCCAAAGGACTGGGCTGACCTGAGTCCTCTGCAACTATACACAACAGACACTTCATGATAATCCATCCACCCGTAGCACAGAAACAGTAAAGCATTAACCACATAAATAGTTCAAGACAAAGTTCACCTGTTTGTCAGACATTTCAGAACATCTCTTCTATGCTCACCTTTCTGCCCACCGTCTGGGAGAGTTTCTTCTTTCACACCCTCTGGTCCCTAGAAAGAGGGAATTCTGTTTTAGAAGTTAACATACAGGTCCTAGATCTGTAGATTAGGGTCATCGGTAGGGTAGCGTACCTGGACGGGTTCTGCTGTGGACTGACCCTGTAATGATTGTACCTCCATGTCCTCAGATTTCTCTTTCTCCTCTGCTTTGTTGTTCTCCTCCTTCTCTTCTTCTTCTTCTTCTTCATCCTTATGTCCTTCCCCCTCTTCAGCTCTTAAATCCTGCAAAAAGGGATGAGAATGAGTGGGGCAGACTGGTTAAAACAAGCGATAGTAAGTTAGGTAACAGATACAACTTAGTCAGGGGAGAAACTGCACACTGGCGCACACACACACACACACACACACACACACACGAGGGAGAGTCGGCACTAAAGAGATGTGAGGAAGACTAGAGGTGGGAGCTTCACATTGGATATGGATAGTGGAGTCACAACAGGGAGCTAAGGGATTACAGACAGGGATAAAGGAAGAAAAGGGATCCCACCTGCCACTGGAACAGTTTCATGCAAACAGCACTATGCATTCATGTGTAGAGAATGTGTTCAACACAAATGATATCATACGTGGTGGGACTAGTTCTTGACACTGATTTTGATAGTTTTAGAACAACAAATATTTATTTAAACATAAATAAAACTATTTTGTAATATTCATTATATCAAACAAATCATGATAATGAAAAAATTTAACAAAATCGTTGGAGGGCATGCCTGGAAAATAGTAGCTACTATTAGTAAATTGTCTTTACAGAAGAACAAAGTTGAAAGGGGTATTTAAAAAAAGCATTTTAGCATCAAATCTTAACTGCCATGTAAAATGGTAAAGGACTATACAAGGAGATTGAAAGACAAGGCTGTGGACATTCAGTTGATACAGTAAAACAAAATGGAAGTCATGAATAAAAACAGTGAGACTGTAAAGGCAGTTGATATACAGTAAAACAAAATGGAAGTCATGAATAAAAACAGTGAGACTGTAAAGGCAGTTGATATACAGTAAAACAAAATGGAAGTCGTGAATAAAAACAGTGAGACAGTAAAGGCAGTTGATATACAGTAAAACAAAATGGAAGTCGTGAATAAAAACAGTAGGAGAAAAATCTAGTTATACAAAAAGTTATGGGTTGTAAAAAGGCATTATAATGCTCAATTAAGAGTGTTCCTGAGAGAAGTTGACAGACAGCACTGGTTTGGAACAGAACAGATAGGGCTATCATTTGAGATTGAGGTACTGAGGTAAAACATTGTCCCAGAACTCTTCCCCTTTCCCTGACCTCTGTTTGGACCCGTTACGTCTGGCCGCAGCATTCTGATGACTCTCCTGGCCTTCATTAGCTTTTCCTTTGTCAACCACCTCTTCTTCCTCCTCCTCATGTTTACTCTCCTCCTCCTCCTCTCTGGCTTCATTTTCTTCTTTCTCCTCCTCTTTTCCTTCTTCTTCCTCACCTTCACTCTCCTCCTCCTCCTCCTCTCCAGGTTCTTCTTCTTCCTCATCATCACTCTCCTCCTCTCCAGCTTCTTCCTCATCTTCACTCTCCTCCTCCTCTCCAGGTTTTTCTTCTTCTTCATCATCATCTTCACTCTCCTCCTCTCCAGCTTCTTCCTCATCTACACTCTCCTCCTCATCTCCAGGTTCTTCTTCTTCCTCATCATCTTCACTCTCATCCTCCTCTCCGGCTTCTTCTTCTTCATCCTCCTCTTCACTCTTATCCTCTTCTTCCCTCTCCTCTGCAGTACTGCTCTCTTCCTCTCCTTCCTCCTCTGCCTCTGTTCCACTGCCTGCCTCATTCTCATCTTCCTCCTCTACAGATCCTACACTCTCATCCTCACCTTCTTCCTCTCCATCTTCTTCATCCTCCTCTTCATAATTGGATTCCTTACTCTTGCTCTCAGTGTCACTATGCGATACTTCCCCACTCTCTTCCTCCTCCTTGCTCTCTCCGCCCCCTTCTTCCTCCTCTTCCTCCTCCTCCTCTCCCACACTCTCTCCCTCTCCTCCCACTGGGCTACTTGTCCCGTCACCCTCCTCCTCTTTCTCTGTATCCTCTAACTCACTTTCGTCTCCCTGATCTGTTTCAGTCTTACATGGCTCATCTCCTCCCTCGCTCTCCTCCTCTAATTCAGAGATCCCTCCATCCTCCCCCTCTACCTTCACCGTGTCATCATCCTCACTGTTTTCCTCATCTGTCACCTCATCACGGCTCTTGGCCACTTCTTTTCCACCCCCACTTTCTGCCCTCCTCATTCCAACCCCTCCCTCACTCTCTTCCTCTTCACCCTCACTCTCCTGCTTGGCCGGTGTCTGATCGTCGCTGCTCCCTGTCTCGTCTCCACTCTCCTCCCCTCTCCTCTCCTCCTGTTCTCTGTTGTCTGGGGGACCAGAGTAGGACCTGCATTGCTCCTCCTCCACCCCCTGATCAGAGCTCCCCTGGGCGGGGATGATATTGATGCGGACTGCTGTTCTCTTGCCTCCTGGTTCGGAGGCCATGGATGCAGATGACTGGCTCCAGGAAGACTGGGCGTCCTCAGCACTCTGTCTGTTGAACCTCTGGGCCCTGCTCTGACTCCGGACTGACTCACTGTCTGAGGGAGAACCAAACTGTCCGGCTGTCACTAGCCCCACACCTGACCCCAGAGAGGACACTCCGGTCAGTAAGCTGCGCAGCGGTGTCTGTTCAGGTGGTTCAGTCTTGGGTTTGCTCTTTTCTCTTTCTGTGTTTTCATTCGTAATTTTTTGTGGC
This sequence comes from Oncorhynchus mykiss, assembly GCF_057628025.1. NCBI lineage: Eukaryota > Metazoa > Chordata > Actinopteri > Salmoniformes > Salmonidae > Oncorhynchus > Oncorhynchus mykiss. The sequence continues at coordinate 20,646,194 of NC_143039.1, forward strand.
ACTTCAGACACCAGGTCTGGTTCAGTTGTCTTGTCCACAGGCAGTGCATCCGTTAGCTTAAGGCCTTGTGAATGTCTGCCACTCTTTCTATCTGGTGTCCTCCTAACAGCTACATGTTGACTTTTCACCTTTGTAGATATAGAGTTGACCTCTAAGAGAGTATTTTTGACCTCTGAACTTTGACCTTTGGCTGTGCCCTTTATTTGGATTGCCTTAGAATCCACGACAAATCTCTCCCTCACTTTTCCCTCAACTGCTAACAGTTGTTTTTTCTGTGCGGACGGACAGGGTTTGGACTTGGCCGTGCTAATGTCCCCTATGCTGGATGGCTTGGCAGGGCCAGCCTTCAGCTCAGCAGGCTTTATCGCCTCCAGAGCCACAACGAGGTTCTCCTTGCCACTGCCTTTGCCCTGGGCAGCCCTGTGGCGCGGTCTCTTCTCTACCACCAGAGACCTGTCACTGGAGCTCCTCAGCAGCTCTGCGGGCAGTGCCCCCCACGGGGTGGGATCCACCCTCCTAGGGGTACAGAGTTCTGGCTGTTCCTCAGCCTTACCATGCCCTTTCACAAGCTTACCCTTCCTCTATCACCAGCGCCAGGAAGCAGAGGATGAAGAAAATATGAAAGAGTTAGAGGAAAATAGTAAACATGCAGAGAAAACAGAGTGAAGAACTCAATAGAGCTCAACGCTGAAAGAAAAACACAGGCAGATGGTAGATAGTCACTGTAAATGGTACAGGGAAGCAGAATGGCTAGCGTGACGTAAATGAAAGTGTATGTCCCTGAGTTCCTCAGTCAGACCGTCCCTTGTTCAGAAAGACATATTGATAGTGCCGAGTAATTTTGCAAGGAGCTTGCTGGTCGGTGCGCAGAGGCTGCTTGATCATAATTAGAAAACTCCTTAGTTGACAGTTATGCTGTGTGTGCATCTTACCTTCTGTACAGGGGACAACATCAACGTCTTGTCACTGGGGTCCATTTTCATCACATGAGTCTGCCACAAAGAAGAGACTTGTGTACAGGACCTTTGTGATAACTTCTGTATGAAAGCTCCACAGAATGTACAGGACAGAATTGGGTCAGAGTTGGTGACTCACCATGTTGAGGAAGTCCGTGGTGTCTCCCAGATCTTTAACACTCTCGTTGTCCATCATGTTCTCCACAGTGCTGCTGTCTCCCTCATCCCTTCCCTTCTCAGCTGACCTCTTTTCTGCCAACAACAAAATATCACAAGAATCTTTTCACTTCTTAAAAAGGAGTATGTAGGCTCAAGAGAAGTTAGGAGAAATGTGAACAGTTGCATTGTGATGTGATAATGAAAAGGGACCATGCTAGCTGTTGAAAATGCAATGCTTCACCAAGGAATATGTGTGTTTTCTAAATAGTTCAACAATCGAAACAGATATGCCTGCAATGTAATGTAATGCAATGTAGTTCAGTGTAGATACCCTTCTTGTTAGACCCAGTGCTCCTGTGTTGGTGAATGCCGTTGTGCACCTTTCTGTTGGTTAGCTCCTTGGGGGGCAGACTGGAGGGGATGGTCTGGCTGGACACGGGCAGGGGTGCGGAGGTATTGAGGTGTCCGGACGTCAGGGGGGGCAGGGTCCGGAACATGAGCCCAAACTGCTCCGGGGAACGCTCCTGAAACAGAGAACACAGGGTTAGTTAGCTGTGTTAGCTTAGCTAGCTTACTTATATCCACTACTTGTTAGGCCCATGATTAGGCTCCATGTTGTTACTTATCTCCACTACTTGTTAGGCCCATGATTAGGCTCCATGTTGTTACTTATATCCACTACTTGTTAGGCCCAATGTTGTTACTTATATCCACTACTTGTTAGGCCCATGATTATGCTCCATGTTGTTACTTATATCCACTACTTGTTAGGCCCATGATTAGGCTCCAGGTTGTTACTTATATCCACTACTTGTTAGGCCCATGATTAGGCTCCATGTTGTTACTTATATCCACTACTTGTTAGGCCCATGATTAGGCTCCATGTTGTTATTCATCTCCACTACTTGTTAGGCCCATGATTATGCTCCATGTTGTTACTTATATCCACTACTTGTTAGGCCCAATGTTGTTACTTATATCCACTACTTGTTAGGCCCATGATTATGCTCCATGTTGTTACTTATATCCACTACTTGTTAGGCCCAATGTTGTTACTTATATCCACTACTTGTTAGGCCCATGATTAGGCTCAAGGTTGTTACTTATATCCACTACTTGTTAGGCCCATGATTAGGCTCCATGTTGTTACTTATATCCACTACTTGTTAGGCCCATGCTTAGGCTCCATGTTGTTACTTATATCCACTACTTGTTAGGCCCATGATTAGGCTCCATGTTGTTACTTATATCCACTACTTGTTAGACCCATGATTATGCTCCATGTTGTTACTTATCTCCACTACTTGTTAGGCCCATGATTATGCTCCAGGTTGTTACTTATATCCACTACTTGTTAGGCCCATGATTAGGCTCCATGTTGTTATTCATCTCCACTACTTGTTAGGCCCATGATTAGGCTCCAGGTTGTTACTTATATCCACTACTTGTTAGGCCCAATGTTGTTACTTATATCCACTACTTGTTAGGCCCATGATTATGCTCCATGTTGTTACTTATATCCACTACTTGTTAGGCCCATGATTAGGCTCCATGTTGTTATTCATCTCCACTACTTGTTAGGCCCATGATTATGCTCCATGTTGTTACTTATATCCACTACTTGTTAGGCCCATGATTAGGCTCCAGGTTGTTACTTATATCCACTACTTGTTAGGCCCATGATTAGGCTCCAGGTTGTTACTTATATCCACTACTTGTTAGGCCCATGATTAGGCTCCAGGTTGTTACTTATATCCACTACTTGTTAGGTCCATGATTAGGCTCCAGGTTGTTACTTATATCCACTACTTGTTAGGCCCATGATTAGGCTCCATGTTGTTATTCATCTCCACTACTTGTTATGCCCATGATTATGCTCCAGGTTGTTACTTATATCCACTACTTGTTAGGCCCATGATTAGGCTCCATGTTGTTATTCATCTCCACTACTTGTTAGGCCCATGATTAGGCTCCAGGTTGTTACTTATATCCACTACTTGTTAGGCCCAATGTTGTTACTTATATCCACTACTTGTTAGGCCCATGATTATGCTCCATGTTGTTACTTATATCCACTACTTGTTAGGCCCATGATTAGGCTCCATGTTGTTATTCATCTCCACTACTTGTTAGGCCCATGATTATGCTCCATGTTGTTACTTATATCCACTACTTGTTAGGCCCATGATTAGGCTCCAGGTTGTTACTTATATCCACTACTTGTTAGGCCCATGATTAGGCTCCAGGTTGTTACTTATATCCACTACTTGTTAGGTCCATGATTAGGCTCCAGGTTGTTACTTATATCCACTACTTGTTAGGCCCATGATTAGGCTCCATGTTGTTATTCATCTCTACTACTTGTTATGCCCATGATTAGGCTCCAGGTTGTTACTTATATCCACTACTTGTTAGGCCCATCATTAGGCTCCATGTTGTTATTCATCTCCACTACCTGTTAGGCCCATAATTAGGCTCCTTGTTGACAGTGCTAAAAGGTGAAGGACGTCTAGTTAGGGATCTCCTTAGAGAACCAGGCCGCTAACATTAAAACAAACACTGACTCAATAGTTTCAGACAACTATCTGAGGAACTAGACCGCATCATCCCAGGGACATGTGGCGGTTCAGGGACTGGATGTTGAGACTCCCAACACTCCCACTTTTACATGTGTGGACCCCCAGGCCAGTACCCAGTACCCACCCTCTCTCTCCTCCTGACCCGGGCAGAGAGGCTACTGTTCAGGATAGCAGGGGTGGAGGTGAGGGTGTCCCCTAAGAGCTCTGTGTAGGACTTCTCCATGTAGTCCTCTGTGACATCATTCTCCTCCAGAGTCACTTCCTGACAGCTCTTGTCTCTGGGCTTGGCTAGAACCAGCATGTGGCAACCTCCGCATGTCACCTGGAACAAAGACAACATGTAATTGACCTGAATCTTGCACTAGACAAAATTATAAGATAAGACTGGATGTCCAACTATCATCACTTTTTTACGCATTCAGGGAAAAATCTAAACTTGAGATAAATTTGTCATCAGCCATGCTATGATGTCAAAGTGAAATTCTCAAATTACAATTCAGCCTTCAGTTGAAAACACGAGGCACAGTTGAAGTCGGAAGTTAACACACTTAGGTTGGAGGCATTAAAACTCGTATTTCAACCACTCCACAAATTTCTTGTTAATAACAAACTATAGTTTTGGCAAGTTGGTAAGGACATCTACTTTGTGCATGACAAGGGTAATTTTTCCAACAATTGTTTACAGACATTATTTCACTGTATCACAATTCCAGTGGGTCAGAAGTTTACATACACTCAGTTGACTGTGCCTTTAAACAGCTTAGAAAATTCAAGAAAATTATGTCATGGCTTTAGAAGCTTCTGATAGGCTAATTGACGTCATTTGTGTCAATTGGAGGTGTACCTGTGGATGTATTGCATCTTTGCTTTACATCATGAGAAAATCAAAAGAAATCAGCCAAGACCTCTGAAAAAAATGTAAGACCTCCACAAGTCTGGTTCATCCTTGGGAGCAATTTCCAAATGCCTGAAGGTACCACGTTCATCTGTACAAACAATAATATGCAAGTACCAACACCTTGGGACCACGCAGCATCATGCATTCTGTCTCCTAGAGATGAACGTACTTTGGTGTGACAAGTGCAAATCAATCCCAGAACAACAGCAAAAGACCTTGTGAAGATGGAGGAAACAGGTACAAAAGTATCTATATCCACAGTAAAACAAGTCCTATATCGACATAACCTGAAAGGCCACTCAGCAAGGAAGAAACCACTGCTCCAAAACAGCCATAAAAAAAGACAGACTACGGTTTGCAACTGCACATGGGGACAAAGATCATACTTTTTGGAGAAATGTCCTCTGGTCTGATGAAACAAAAATAGAACTGTTTGGCCATAATGACCATTGTTATGTTTGGAGGAAAAAGGGGGGGGGGGGGCTTGCAAGCTGAAGAACATCATCCCAGCCGTGAAGCACGGGGGTGGCAGCATCATGTTGTGGGGGTGCTTTGCTGCAGAAGGGACTGGTGAACTTCACAAAATAGATGGCATCATGAGGAATTTAAAATTATGTGGATATATTGAAGCAACATCTCAAGACATCAGTCAGGAAGTTAAAGCTTGGTCGCAAATGAGTCTTCCAAACGGATAATGACCCCAAGCATACTTCCAAAGTTGTGGCAAAATGGCTTAAGGACAACAACGTCAAGGTATTGGAGTAGCCATCACAAAGCCTTAACCTCAATTTGTGGGCAGAACTGAAAAAGCATGCGCAATCAAGGAGGCCTACAAACCTCACTCAGTTTCACCAGCTCTGTCAGGAGGAATGGGCCAAAATTCACCCAACTTATTGTGGGAAACTTGTGGAAGGCTACCCGAAACGTTTGGCCCACGTTAAACAATTTAAAGGCAATGCTACCAAATACTAATTGAGTGCATGTAAAACCTGAGCCACTGGAAATGTGATGAAATAAATAAAAGCTGAAATAAATCACTCTCTACTATTATTCTGACATTTCACATTCTTAGAATAAAGTGGTGATCCTAACTGACCTAAGACAGGAATTTTTACTAGGATTACATGTCAGCAATTGTGAAAAACTGAGTTTAAATGTATTTGGCTAAGGTGTATGTAAACTTCCGACTTCAACTGTACATACCGCTTGGACGTTGTACTTGAGGAAGCGTGGACAGAGAGTGGGCTTGAATTGATTGGTGAAGTTCTCCTCTCCCAGACCCAGCTTCCCATGTCTCCCGTCCCCAAAGGTATAGAGAAGACCATTGTCTGAAACCATGACAACTACATGTCAGTCAACTTAATAGACGCGGGCAATGTTATCATGGCAAATGGCAATGGAGTTTATCCATAAAATGCTAGTACCACTGTTGTATAACAGTTTGCACATTTACAATGTCTCTGTAACATTTTCTGAATTATAACTGTTTTGTGGTGAAAATTGTGTCCGCTAAGCCTGTTTACCTGTGATGACAGCAGTGTGGTTCTCCCCACACATCACCTGTCGTACTCGGCCCTTCCTGAAGTGATCCACCGCTCTGGGCAGCCTCGCCTCAAAGATGAAGGTCCCCTGGCCCAGCTGACCAAACTGACCCAGGCCAAAGGTGTACAGGTCCTCCTCTAGAGTCAAATGAAACACAGCGCTACATGGTTAACCCACTATCTCCTGATGCTTTGTACCATAGAGAAAAACCCCAGACAGTTTCATTACGCATATAAAACAGAAAAGTAGTACACAACCACAAACAGGCACAACAAAATCTTATAACAATGTGCATTTAGACTTTACACAACCTACCTTCACTATTTGGATAAATACGAGCATTTTAAGGACACTTTCAAAGTGGGACCAAAACCTGTTCATGGGACATGCTGAAAGCCACAGCCTTGTGAGAGTCAACTGTCCACTGGTTGACACCAAGATGCCTACCTGTCACAGCCACGGTGTGCCCGCCTCCACATGCCACCTGGGTCACCTGGTCTGTGATGCCCTTCACCAGCTGGGGCATGCGGTGTCCATCGAGCTGACCCGTGGCCAGGCCCAGTTTGCCGCTGTCGCACTCCCCAAATGTGTACAGGCCCCCGTCAACTGTGACAAAAGAGATTCCCTGTTGATTAATTACATTAACATATTTACCTATTTTTATATCTATATCTATACATTATTCTACCAACCCAAGAAAAATGTTCATACACAATGGGGTAACTCCCTATTCCTACAAAGTTGTGGAATCATGTGACCTGCCACACTGACAGTGCTGAAGTAGGCTATGCCATTGTCCCCTCACCAGTGACGAAGGCAGAGTGGTAGTACCCACAGGACACCCAGGCCACTGGCCGACCCACAGTGACCTCCTGGGGGGTCAGGGCACTGCTCTCCTTCCCCAGGCCGATCTGCCCCTCAGTGTTGTCACCCCACATGAACAGCGTCCCACTCTCTAGAACAAGGACATCATCACCGTGATTATTTCCAGCAAAAACCAGGTGAGGAGGAGCAACAGAAATATAGACAGTTGATAGTAAATTAGTGCAACTCTGGTCTATGAAGTAAAAATGTTTGTCATCAATATGAACCAGAAGACACTCATAGTTGTAACTCAGAGGTTGTGACTTATAACGGGAGAGTCTTACCTGTGAGGGCAGCAGAGGTGTTGGAGCCGGCAGCAAGCATTTTGATTGGTCCATGTGAACTGAAGAAGTCCACCAATTGGAAGGCTGTCCTCTCCTCACAGTCTCCCAGACCTAGCTGACCTTCATTGTTTCCACCGGTAGAGTACACGTTTCCCCGAGCTGTGGACAGGACACACTCAGTCTCAGTTCTACTACCACAAGGATTATAATATAAAACATTAAAAGGCAAAACTTCACTTTCCTGTGTTTATTTATTTATATATACACACGGTCATAAGTTTTAGAACACCTATGCATTCAAGGGTTTTACTTTATTTTTACTATTTTCTACATTGCAAAATAATAGTGAAGACATCAAAACTATGAAATAACACATATGGAATCATGTAGTAACCAAAAAAGTGTTAAAGATAATCAAAATATATGTTCTATTTTAGATTCTTCAAAGTAGCCACCCTTTGCCTTGATGACAGCTTTGCACACTCTTGGCATTCTCTCAACCAGCTTCATGAGGTAGTCACCTGGAATGCATTTCAATTAACAGGTGTGCCTTGTTAAAAGTTAATTTGTGGAATGTATGTCCTACTTAATGCATTTGAGCCAATCAGTTGTTTTGTGACACGGTATGGGTGGTATACAGAAGATGGCCCTATTTTGTAAAAGACAAAGTCCATATTATGGCAAGAACAGCTCAAATAAGCAAAGAGAAACGATAGTCCATCATTACTTTTAAGACGTGAAAGTCAGTCAATACGGAACATTTCAAGAACTTTGGAAGTTACTTCAAGTGCAGTCGCAATGAGTCGGTTTGTCCAAATCTTTGACTGGTACTGTATGCATGTATGTATGTATGTATGTATGCATGTATGTATGTATGTACAGAGGGCCAAAAAAGTATTTAGTCAGCCACCAATTGTGCAAGTTCTCCCACTTAAAAAGATGAGAGAGGCCTGTAATTTTCATCATAGGTACACTTCAACTATGACAGACAAAATGAGGAAAAAAAAAATCCAGAAAATCACATTGTATAATTTTTAATGAATTTATTTGCAAATTATGGTGGAAAGTAAGTATTTGGTCACCTACAAACAAGCAAGATTTCTGGCTCTCACAGACCTGTAACTTCTTCTTTAAGAGGCTCCTCTGTCCTCCACTCGTTACCTGTATTAATGGCACCTGTTTGAACTTGTTATCATTATAAAAGACACCTGTCCACAACCTCAAACAGTCACACTCCAAACTCCACTATGGCCAAGACCAAAGAGCTGTCAAAGGACACCTGAAACATAATTGTAGACCTGCAGCAGGCTGGGATGACTGAATCTGCAATAGGTAAGCAGCTTGGTTTGAAGAAATCAACTGTGGGAGCAATTATTAGGAAATGGAAGACATACAAGACCACTGATAATCTCCCTCGATCTGGGGCTCCACGCAAGATCTCACCCCGTGGGGTCAAAATGATCACAAGAACGGTGAGTAAAAATCCCAGAACCACACGGGGGGACCTAGTGAATGACCTGCAGAGAGCTGGGACCAAAGTAACAAAGCCTACCATCAGTAACACACTACACTGCCAGGGACTCAAATCCTGCAGTGCCAGACGTGTCCCACTGCTTAAGGCAGTACATGTCCAGGCCCGTCTGAAGTTTGCTAGAGAGCATTTGGATGATCCAGAAGAAGATTGGGAGAATGTCATATGGTCAGATGAAACCAAAATATAACTTTTTGGTAAAAACTCAACTCGTCCTGTTTGGAGGACAATAAATGCTGAGTTGCATCCAAATAACACCATACCTACTGTGAAGCATGGGGGTGGAAACATCATGGTTTGGGGCTGTTTTTCTGCAAAGGGACCAGGACGACTGATCCGTGTAAAGGAAAGAATGAATGGGGCCATGTATCGTGAGATTTTGAGTGAAAACCTCCTTCCATCAGCAAGGGCATTGAAGATGAAACGTGGCTGGGTCTTTCAGCATGACAATGATCCCAAACACACCGCCTGGGCAACGAAGGAGTGGCTTCGTAAGACGCATTTCAAGGTCCTGGAGTGGCCTAGCCAGTCTCCAGATCTCAACCTCATAGAAAATCTTTGAAGGGAGTTGAAAGTCCGTTTTGCCCAGCAACAGCCCCAAAACATCACTGCTCTATGGGAAATCTGCATGGAGGAATGGGCCAAAATACCAGCAACAGTGTGTGAAAACTGAAGACTTACAGAAAACGTTTGACCTCTGTCATTGCCAACAAAGGGTATATAACAAAGTATATAACAAAGTATTGAGAAAAACGTTTGTTATTGACCAAATACTTATTTTCCACCATAATTTGCAAATAAATTAATAAAAAATCCACAATGTGATTTTCTGAATTTTTTTCTCATTTTGTCTGTCATAGTTGAAGTGTACCTATGATGAAAATTACAGGCCTCTCTCATCTTTTTAAGTGGGAGAACTTGCACAATTGGTGGCTGACTAAATACTTTTTTGCCCCACTGTATGTATGTATGTATGTATGTATCACTATGTATGTATGTATGCATGTACACTACCGTTCAAAAGTTTGGAGTCACTTAGAAATGTCCTTGTTTTTTAAAGAAAAGCACATTTTTTGTCCATTAAAATAACATCAAATTGATCAGAAATACAGTGTAGACATTGTTAATGTTGTAAATGACTATTGTAAGTGGAAATTTATTATTTTTTATGGAATATCTACATAGGCGTACAGAGGCCCATTATCAGCAACCATCACTCCTGTGTTCCAATGGCACGTTGTGTTTGCTAATCCAAGTTTATCATTTTAAAAGGCTAATTGATCATTAGAAAACCCTTTTGTAATTATGTTGAAGCTGAAAACTGTTGTTCTGATTAAAGAAGTTATAAAACTAACCTTCTTTAGACTAGTTGTGTATCTGGAGCAGCAGCATATGTAGGTTCGATTACAGGCTCAAAATGGCCAGAAACAAAGAACTTTCTTCTGAAACTCGGTAAAAGGCCTACTTAAAGGCATAGTCCTTGCAGGACACAAAGAGTCAACTTTCACTTAGTAATATGATCATAATTTGGTACATGTCATCATTTATATTGTATCTGTGGTCATAACTGTGTACTTACAAGTGTAAACTATAGTGTGATTTCTTCCACAGGCTGCAAGCCGCACCTTTTCAGACTTCAAAGCTTAGAAAAAAACAAGAATGAGAAAGACACCCATTTTCAGATTGCAATCAGCCACAATAGCAGGACAACCCTCTCTTTCGATCCTCTGCTGCCCTCCTGCTCGGGAGATTAGATTATTCCAGATTACAGACCCCTCCAGATTGGGATTACAGCAGTGACAAATCTCTCTTTGTCTCCTGCTACTAGTATACCCATTCACAAAACAACAGCATCATTACTTAGTTTAAGCCACAGAAAATCCAACTAATTTTGTGGGGGAAAAACATCATTGGACATTTGATTTCAGTAGCTATATTGTCTGTCGTCGTCCCCCACTCCCTCTTGTCTAGTACATTCAAGGAGAAATAAGCAGCTGTGTATGACAGCAATACAAGAGAGTACTGCTTTTGACCCAAAACAAAGGGAGAGCAAATTTAGACCCACCTTTCACACAAGTGGGCTTGTTCACCATGGTCTTTGATCCCAAACCCAGCTGACCCCAGTTGTTACTGCCAAACATGAAAAGCTTGCCATTCTCTGTTGAAAAATAAATAAATAAAACCACTTGAGAAAGCTACAGGAACAGCGACATTAATACTAATAGAAGCTGCAGTTGAGCAGCATTTCATTTGCATAAAAATGTATTTGAAATGTGTGATAGGTGTGTTAGCAAATTATTTGATCTTACTTCAGATGTTGCATGTTCTTCAGAATTGCAGGCCCATTTTCATATGGCTCTGATCACTACCATCAATTTGAAAACGTAATCAGTCACTGACCTGTTATCAATGCTGTGTGCTCATCCCCACAGGTGATTTTCAGAGGTACATCATTTTTCAGCCAAAATTTACTGGGGACGTTATCTGCAAATTTGCTTTTTCCAAAGGTGAAGACTGCTCCCGTTTCTGTTAGAACACAAACAACATTGATCACACTTCAAACAGCTAGATAGCCGGCAAATAATACACAGTCATGGCTAGATGGGATACAAATTGACGTCAAATTATGCATTTTTAGCTAACCCTAACCCAACCTTTGATTTTTTTTATTTAACTAGGCAAGTCAGTTAACTACAAATTCTTATTTACAATGACCGCCTACCCCGGCCAAACCCGGACGACGCTGGGCCAAAGTTGCGCTGCCCTATGGGACTCCCAATCACGGCCAGATGTGATAGAGCCTGGATTTGAACCAGTGACTGTAGTGACGCCTCTTGCACTAAGATGCATTGCATTAGGCCACTGCACCACTCGGGAGCCCGAAAAGTTCCAATACAGCCATTTTATTTTTTATCTCAATATCAAATAATTTCTGGGTAACAATGAAGTACCTTAATGTGATGGTTTTCAATTAAAATAGTCAAAAATAAACAAAAATAGTTAGCAAACACTAGCAATTTCTCAAACAATTTTACTAGGACTGTCGGTGTGGTCTGAATGGGGAGGGGAAAACTGAAAAAACACTAGCTGTTATTGGCAGAGGTTTGGAACTCTTTCTTATTGGTGTTTTAACTAATTTACCCCCAAACTCCATCCCACCAAAGCAGGCTGAAATTACAAGCGTGTTTTTTCAAACAGCTAAAAGGACATTGTCATTATTTCCACAATTTCACAGTATTATTGCAACCTCATAGTATGGAAATATATATATATAAATAAAACACTGGGAAATCACGTTGTTGGTTGCACTGGCCCTTTAACCCAATTCTCATAACCTGCTACTCAAAGTCCACTCTGATATAAACTGTATCCCATCTAGTCCAAACAATAATACACAACTAGAAGCTAATTTAGATAGCTTACTACCTGTTAACCACATTATCAAAGATACTGATAACTTTTCCCTTTTTCCTGTGACATTCTCCGTGACAGACGTAAACAACGGCGCACATGGAGGTTGTCCCTTGTTGCCAGCTTGTTAGCTAATTTTAACTAGCGTTGTCTTGCCTGGCTACTTTGCTCATGCGTGATAGTTTATGTTAGCTAGCACACTAGCTAACGTTAGCAAGCGATATATTTCATGTTCATTCCGAAACATTTTCAAACGGGTGAATAATGTTAACTAGTTAACGTTAGCTATATAGCGAGCTATCTTACCAGGTATCTCGTCTTCTGTCTCCCCTGCCATCGTAGTGTCAAATCGGCTTAGCAACTACACTACACAGGGTTAGCTGCTTCTATGCGTGTTGTGTGTTGTTTTCGTCCGAAACAACCCGGATGTAAACAAAATTTCACCTGTAGCAACCAAGGCTGCGTTTCATTTTGATTCGAGTCGCATCCTCCCCTGTGTCATTTGTTCAGTCCCCCTCGCACATCTGGGGCGTCTGTTGAAAGCAAATGTCAGAAATAATGTTCCCTTTTTGCTTACATTTATCCAGTGGTCTCAGATCTGAAGGGGAATGAGGCAGGGCAGACGGGAAGAGGCATATTATAAACTGAAAACCAGCCCAGGGATCAACTTCTATTGTGCAGCCATACGTTTCGTTCCCTTAGTCAACGAATGGTTGCGTGCAACGTCATCGATTGTGTCATCGACTGACAGATTGCTATAACATTATGATGCGGTTAGCTGATTTGTTAAACACCTATCCAGGCGTTGTAAGATGTGGCAGGCGTAAGGAACACCTGGGCAGAGGAACGTGCCGACAGATAAGAGGGTAAGGTAGTTACCGGTATTTTTTGTGCGGTCAGTGCCAGGGGTGTATTCATTAGTCGGATACCGTTTACTCCAAACGTAAAACCAATAGTTTTTATTGGACAAATTCAGTTAGGCATCTCCCCGTTTCGTTCAAACCGGTTTTGCAACAGACAATCAACTGAATCAACTAATAATACACCCATGGTCAAAGATGGTTTTTAACTCTGTGGCTAGGTTTCCCTTAGTCTGGCAAAAACACCTAACTCTCGAAGTCCTCCTGACTTCACAGTTAGCCTGGACGAGGTTAACTGGCCTATTAGACTATGTTTGTGGAGCCTATGCCCCCGTTGGTTGCTAAGATCTTTCCCTTGCAGTTTCACGATACGTTGCAATCTCAAGCATCTCACATGGAACACCAGCCTGTCAATTATGTTACCAGTCTGTGAACACTTTTCACACCTTGTCAGATGATCACATGAACTTTAGTCACTCCAAATGGCAATACCTCCTTTGCAGCCAACCATCTTGCTTTTACATTGAGCAAAAGACTTGTGGCTTAATTTGTGGATTCATTTCTTTCCAATAGTTCTACCCCTAATATTTTTTTTTAATTAAGTGCAATAAATAGGCTTTGTCTTTAAACCAGTATTATAATGTTTTTGTAACGACTTTCACATAAAATGCAACACGTATTTTAAAATGATTAATTGACTTTGTAACACCTGTTATATACACCCCATAATAATCATTGATCAGGGTTTTCACAGTAACCCGTGAACCCCGCCAGACGGCGCATGGAGAGGTCCGAGGCCTGTAGAACCACCTGCAGCTCATTCATTTACGGCCAGTGAGGAGAGAGCGACTGCGCTGTGAAAGACTGCGGGTGGATCAACTGAACCAACAAAGCCCAGTGGAGAATCACAGCAACGCAGCCCCGCTGAAAACCCAGCACCCCATTTTACAGTAGAATGGCATCAAGAAGAATGGAGACCAAACCAGTGATAACCTGCCTCAAAACGCTCCTCGTCGTCTATTCCTTCGTGTTTTGGGTAAGCAGACATGTCAAAGCGATAGTTTATTGTCGTCCTAAATGTAATATGTAGGTAATAATCTAGTTTGTGAACGGTATGATTGAATAGTTTACGTTGGAAAAAAACGGATGTTGTGCCGTGCGCACAGGCTGCTGCCTTGGAACAAGTGCATGTTTATTAGTGGGCGCGCTGCGTGGACCGTTATCTTTATTATAGGCTAGCATTATTATAACGTTTGAAGAGTTTTTTCTTCTTCTATAGGCTAGGAAATATATTTGTATTAAGCAGGCTATAAATATTGAAACAAATGTTGATTATGTGAAATGTCGTTAATATTTTTTCGCTAATACTGACGAAGCCATCATTTATTATATATATTTTTTTACATTTCTTTTTCCTGTGATTTTGTAAGTGGATAATAACATTCGCATGCTGTTGTAAGAATGTTAAGAATAGTCCAACTGGTAACCTAATCAACATCTGGTCACACTTTATTTGGATAGTCCGGATTTTCCATCTGTAGATGCTCTACAGATGGTCATACTATCAACAAACTATCTGTTGATAAGCAACTGCTTCATAAGGTTATGGTTAGGGTTATGTTTAGAATAAGGGTTAGAGGTTAGGCTTAGAATAAGGGTTAGGGTTAGGATAAGGGTTAGGGCTAGGGCTAAGGTTAGGGTTAGTAGATAGTTAGTTGAAATGTTACTGATAGCCTGTAGATAATCTGTAGAACATCTACAGATGGACTATCCAAATAATGTGATACCCAATGGTGGGAGGTTCAATGCATCAAATGGTGGCAGGTTCTCAAAGTACCATGATGGACACTGTGCACATTAAAGCAAAGGCGCAAACTCTCCTGTAGCACCACCCCAATTGGTTGAATTATGTGTGTGAGACAGAGTACTGTTTGGGTGTTATGCCTCTTATTTATTGAGATAGCCTATAATTGTCTCACTGTATTGGATGAATGATCTTATTGCTTTTCAGGAAGGAAAGGGTAAGTAAGTTACCCAGGATGTAATCAAAGGATAGGAGTCTACATCTATTTTAGCACAGGGCAGGGCATGCCCTCTCTCTGCATTTACATACATGGGTCCATATGGAATACATGCTTGTGACGGATGAGAGTAGGCGTGGTTCAGTCAGTCCCATAGGTTAGTCGGGCTGGAGTCCCTTACACAAGGCATAGTAGCAGTGGTGGAAAAAGTACTCAATTGTCATACTTGAGTAAAAGTAAATATACCCTAATAGAAAATGTCTCAAGTAAAGTGAAAGTCACTCAGTAAAAAATATGCTTAAGTATTAAAAGTAAATGGAATTGCTAAAAATGTACTTAAGTATCAAATGTAAAAGTATAAACCATTTCAAATTCCTTATTTTAAGCAACTCGGACTGATAGCCAGGGGCACACTCCAACACTCAGACATCATTTACAAATGAAGCATTTGTGTTTAGTGAGTCTGCCAGATCCGAGGCGGTAGGGAGGACCAGGGATGTTCTCTTGATAAGTGTGTGAATTGGAACATTTACAAGTAGGCCATTATTGTAAATAATATTGAGGACTTGTGAGGCGTCTGTTTCTCAAACTAGACACTCTAATGTACTTGTTCTCTTGCTCAGTTGTGCACCTGGGCCTCCCACTCTTCTTTCTATTATGGTTAGAGCCTGCTTGCACTGTTCTGTGAAGGGAGTAGTACACAGCGTTGTACGAGATCTTCAGTTTCTTGGCAATTTCTCGCATGGAATAGCTTTCCTTTCTCAGCACAAGAATAGACTGACGAGTTTCAGAAGAACGTTCTTTGTTTCTGGCCATTTGAGCCTGTAATCGAACCCACAAATGCTGATGCTCCAGATACTCAACTTGTCTAAAGAAGGCCAGTTTTATTGCTTCTTCAATCAGCACAACAATGTTCAGCTGTGCTAACATAATTGCAAAAGGGTTTTCTAATGTCAATTAGCCTTTTAAAATTATAAACTTGGATTAGCTAACACAATGTGCAATTGGAACACAGGAGTGATGGTTGCTGAAAATGAGCCTCTACGCCTATGTAGATATTCCATTAAAAATCAGCCGTTTCCAGCTACAGTAGTAATTTACAACATTAACAATGTCTACACTGTATTTCTGATAAATGTTATGTTATTTTAATGGACCAAAAAATGTGCTTTTGTTTCAAAACAAGGACATTTCTAAGTGACCCCAAACTTTTGAACGGTAGTGTATTCATACTTGGGTTATCACCTTTCAACAGAAAAATATAGAAAATCACTGGAGGATGTCTTTAAGGAGTACATCCACTACAGGGCATTACCACTTAGACTGTGATTGAACAGAAAGACCCACTCCAATGAGATACATTGCTCCAATTATATGTAGTGGACCGGTGTTGTGTTCACTCTGGGATGCAACATTACAATACAAGAATGTGGAGGGAGTCGGATACAAATAAAATTGGCTCATTCATCATGACACAATAGGACCAGTAATCGTAGTTCTGATCACATTTTCTCCCCATTCAATTTTGACATGTTATTCTCTGTGTTTATTGGCTTCTTGAAGTTGGGTTGGGCTTTGGAGGGATGTTTGATGTTATAGGTCCTATGCACAGCGCAACAGCAACAACCTACGTTTCTATCTTATTACATATTATAAACCCGGTGGTTTGAGCCCTGAATGTTGATTGTCTGAAAGACCGTAAACCACGGGTATGATAAAAAAGTACATTTTACTGTTCTAATTAAGTTGGTAACCAGTTTATAATCGCAATAAGGCACCTCTGTATCCAGAACAGCCCTTACCTATGGTATAATGGCCATATAACACACCCAGTTGTGCCTTATTGCTTAAACAACCAAACCAGACCTAACCACCTTGACCCATCCACCCAGCCAGCCACCCTGACCCATCCACCCTGACCCATCCGCCCTGACCCATCTGCCCTGACCCATCTGCCCTGACCCATCCGCCCTGACCCATCCGCCCTGACCCATCCACCCTGACCCACCCACCCACCTTGACCCGCCCTGACCCACCCGCCCTGACCCATCCTCCCTGACCCAGCCACCCACCTTGACCCGCCTTGACCCACCCGCCCTGACCCATCTGCCCTGACCCATCCACCCTGACCCACCCACCCACACTGACCCATCCACCCTAACCCACCCACCCACCTTGACCCACACTGACCCACCCGCCCTGACCGATCCGCCCTGACCCATCTGCCCTGATCCATCCGCCCTGACCCATTCGCCCTGATCCACCCACCCTGGCCCATCAACCCTGGCCCATCCACCCTGGCCCACCCACCCTGACGCACCCACCCAGCCACCCTGACCCATCCACCCAGCCACCCTGACCCATCCACCCAGCGAGCCAGCCACCCGCTGCAACTATACTTGTATTAAAATAGACCCATTCCTTCTCCAACAAGCAGACTCCATTGATGTTGACCTGAGGGCCACTTAAACAAAGAAAGCCATATGGCCTGCTTAACTAAACATATTAGAGGCCGTTTTCCTCCCTAGCCAGACAGACAGATGTACGAGGATGGACTGCAGAGAGAGATAGATAAACAGAGACAGGAGGAGACAGGATGAGACAGAGTGCCTCTGCTCCGCTGTCTTACTTGTTTTGAGAGCTTACCAGGGGGAGGTTGTTTGAGAGCTTGGCAGGGGGAGGTTGTTTGAGGCCAGCTCAGCTGTCATTCTGCCCTGGGTGCCTACTCTTTTTGTCTCTAACTTCTATGCCAAGAGCTCCAACCACAACAATGGCTACATTCTTAGAAAAAAAAGTGTTCCAAAGGCGTTTTGTGGCTGTCCCCATCTGAGAACCCTTTTTGGTTCCAGGTAGGACAGTTTTGGTTCCAGGTAGAACTATTTTGGGTTCCATGTAGAACCCTCTGTGGAAAGGGTTCTACATGGAACCTAAAATTGTTCTACCTGGACCCAAAAGGGGTTCATCAAAAGGTTCTCCTATGGGGACAGCCGAATAACATTTTTGGTTGTAGATAGCACATTTATTTCTAAGAGTGTACCTAGAGCCTGGCTATCAATCTGTTATTTACTGCTGTTGCCTGGACCAGTACCAGAAAGGTTATTTGCATGATTACTGTGAGAGTATCTGACAAATTTGGCATAATTACTCAGCACTTCTCACTCCGTTCGTCACATTGTTGTAAACCAAGGGCTTAGCATTGTGTAACGTATATGCCGGGAGTCAGCAAAATGGTGAAGAAGGTGATTTTAATAAAGAACCGAAGCAAATTAACAAACATGACACAATAGGACCAGTAATCGTAGTTCTGATCACATTTTCTCCCCATTCAATGTTGACATGTTATTCTCTGTGTTTATTGTCTTCTTGAGGTACATAACGTGTGAGAAAACAATAAGACCTAGTGACTGAAGACAACTGAGGGATAAATAAAGGGGCGGTAATCAAGGAGAAAACTGTGGGTTGCCAGGTCCGGTGGTTAGTAGACCGGTTAGTAGACCGGCGATGTCGAGCGCCGGAGGGAGGGCGTGACACATTGTTAGATTTACTACTGTTATTTTGGAGAAATATCGTTTTGGGTACAAGACTGTCAGTGTCAAGACAACAAATAACTTTTATTTTGAAATGCTGTTTTGCACAAGCACCTTTTAACCATCTAATTAACCTGATAATAACGTGTAACTCTGCTCTCTAACATGGTAGCTGGTAGGGTTAAAGGCTTCATTTAATGTTAGGCCGGGAGTGTCATTTCCTCAATTAAGATTTCTGCAGGGACTGAAGATTGACCTAGTTGTTGTTAGGTTTGTGTTGTAAATGTACACCGTCACCATTGGCCAGACTTATTTTTATGGGTTGGTTTTCAACTTGTACACTCTTTGAAAAAAAAGGTGCTATCTAGAACCAAAATGGGTTCTTCGGCTGTCCCCATAAGAGAACCCTTGGAAGAACTCCTTTTGGTTCCAGGTAGAACCCTTTTGGGTTCCATTTATAACTATTTCCATAGAGGGTTCTACATGGAACCCAAAAGAGTTCTCCCTGGATCCAAAAAGGGTTCTCCTCTGGGGACAGCCGCAGAGCCCTTGTGGAATCTTTCTTTCCAAGACTGTAAGACGGTCTGATTTTATGGATAACATCTACGTTTTACTGTTCTAATTACGTTTTCAAGTCCACTCAGGCCATACCCTTTTGCAGAGTTTCTCCCCTTCATATACATGTTTTCTATGAACTGTAGCTTGAAGGTAGCTTGAAGACTGTGTAGCTTTGCTAAAACAAGACTACAGATGCAGTACATTGATAGACAATCCCATAGCCTCTTGGTATTAGGCTTCTCTGTGTAGTAGGAATGGCAGCTTGTTCAGTAGGCCAAGAACAGACAGACGCCCTAAGACTTGGCCTAATTCATGCTGTGGAGGCATATTATTAATGCCCAGATGGGAATAAGAAGCATAATGTATTGTGTGTTTTGTGTTCCCTCTGTACCAGGCTTTTGTTGGGGCTTATTCCTCTGAGAATGTGATTGTGAGTCTTATTGTGCAGCATTTAAATGGCTGTGCTCAGCTAAAGTTATTTCTAAATAATCATAGGAGATTGGCTAGGCTGCCAACTGAGCAAAAACATCAGATCAATATTCAATTTTAGCTCATATATCATTGTCAACAAACCAAAATTAAACTTCAAATAAATACTTAAAAAAAAAATAAACTAATGTTGATCCTGTGTTAAAATAGGGGTTAAAATGTCATCAAGAGAAGTTGAAATAACAAGGAGTTAAAACCTTTGCCCATCTACTTCAGCCATCTAGAAGTATGGTTAACAGAGACAAACAGTTATACTCCACCAGCCCAGCACACATCTCCCAGGCAACCATATCAGTAGTCGCCTCCTTGTCCACTCTGTTAGCGCTGCTCATACAGATGTGGGATCTTCATTTGAGCCAGTTTGCTACAGCAGGAAAATAATCCTGCAGCAACAGGACATGTTCATTATTATGTGGATTATAATTAATGGAAATTCTTGTAGGGGTTAATACATTTTTCGTAAGGGAAAAGTGGAAATTACAAACTTCAGAAGCCTTTTTAAACCTGAAATTCACTACAAGGAAGGTGTCCTGCAACAGGTTGATCAAATTAAGATCCTACATGTATCTGTTTCTCAGTATTCATTACAAATCCCCCTCTACACTATCATCATCTCCACCGTCTGGTGGACTCCCTCCTCAGACCGACATTAGCCTAGCTAGCTCACCTCTGTCTGAAACCCATTACTGAAGGCCTCAAGAGGAAACAACCTCTGGTCTCCAGGCTGAAAGCTAGGCTGTAGAAGCTCCAGCTAAAGCTTACAATGTGTAAGGCTTAGCTGCGGCTGTGTTAACGAACGGGTAATGCATTTAAATCTGCCTGATAGGAGCTGCCTGGATCTGATCTGGATCTGGCCTGGCACCGCTTAGTTACATTGGTTGCTTGGCGACAGCATTTACACTGGTCCAAAGGTCACTTATTTTCTTCTCAGAAAGGGAAAACAACGTAAATGGGGCAATCTGCAGTTGCAACATTCATTTTTTAACTCATAAATTAATGATATGTACCCATTGATTCGTGAAGAATATAACTTATAAAAGCCTCATGAGGTTCGTTCAACTGTCGTACCCCATCATTACCCACAATATAACCTTGTTTTACTCCAATGTTTGTAAACAAAGTAAATGTAAACAAACATTGTAAAGCCTCAAAACATGGTTTAAATTATACTTTTGATATGAGTTATTTTGCATACATAGCTCTGTCTATTAATTTGAGAGTGGTTACATTTCTCCAGCACCACCCCCAGCTTTTTACCGAAACAGTGGCAGGGAACACACTTTGTTCTTGTTTCAACTGCGGATTGCCCATTTAAAGGGTAAAACACAAGGAGAGTGAAGGTTACAGGGGAATTGAATGAATAAGACCTCGCCTCCCTTGCAGAAGAGATGATTAATAAAAGAGCCTAAGGACTACAGTAACACTACACAAGAGACTGAAGAAAGTAAGGGATTTAGAGTGATGGACTTCTGATCTCGGTGCGTATAGATCTCTCCGGGCAGCTGGGATACTGCCCATCACTGAGGCAGCTAGAAAATATCTCATTAAGAACTTCCCTTCAGACTTCCAACCGAGTGGGGTTCAAAGGTGAAATAGCCACAGAGGTCATCCAGTGCCGGCCATCCAACCAATTAGTCTGTGATTGAGGAATTCCAAGGTGGCTGAAAATTCCAGTAATTGTGTGGTGTGTTAGATTTAGAACCAATAGACGTTGAACCAACAGTGTCTCTGACTCTTAGTCAGGGCTTTACATGTTGCCGGTAATGAAATATGGCCTAAACTTAGCCTGCAGCCTGGGAGGAGGTGCTGAATGCTTTGGATTGACTTTGATCACTCTCCATCATTCCCTATGTGTGAGTGAACACAGTAGAGTGAGCAGGCAGCTGTTAGCATCTCAGCTATGTTCAGCATGAGGTGATTTGGACGCTCACCCAACAAACGCATTCTCAATGGCTGGGTCATTTGACTCTTTCACAGCACTACCGATTGTCATTATGGGAAATGTACGGTAGCTTAACAGTTTGCTTGTCACAAATCAACACTCTGGATGAGCATTATATTGAAGACTAGTGATCACCTTTATAGATTCAGCTGTAGACCTACTGACAATATGCACCGCGGTGTTGTTGTAGCATATGTCCTTCATTGTTGACGATTTAAAGCCATATATCCAAATCTGTATTGCTTTGAAAGCAGACCTTTAAACCTCTTGCACCTGGCCTTTAATCCTTTGTTTTGCCTCTTTATCTTTTAAAACATGATATGTTCCTTGTAGGAGATACACTATATTTGCATGAATTTAGATCCATTTCAGAGATTGGGTTGTTTTTTGTCATACTCAACCAACTCCCAGAACTAGCCTCTAAGGCAACCTCAGAAGGCCGTAGCTAGTGTATGGCTGTGTCAGGTTAGGCAAGTGGCCGGCCAGGGGCAAGGCTAGCTATGGCTGGGGGTTGCTTGAACCCCCAATAAGTGATGTGGCATTCACAGGGGATCTTGCTATTCCCTGGTCTAGTAGGAAGGCTATATCCGACAGGAAGACATTAAACATGAGTCATTGTTGACCCGTGGACCAATGACAGTGAGCCGCTGGATCAGGGGGAATATTAAGTGCACTGATGTCTGTTTGCCTGTCTGATGGTGTGAGAGTGTTACCGTGCTTCACGTCTTTAACATGCATGCAGTGCTCAGCTCACACATCACACACACTCAGCTCACACTTTCCTGCAAAGCCCTCAGGTGACTGTAATATGTCATATGTAATATACCGTATGACTAATAATAATTGCAACAAATGAATCAATAAAGACTATAAGATGAATCACTATGGTGCCCTTCAAAAGACGTTTAAACAAGACGATATCCTCCTCCAGATAGGCCGACTGTCTCTCCAACGTTTTCACCCGGTCCCTGAAAGCAAGAACCTCAGAAATGTCCAGTATGCTGTTTGTAAACTGCTAGTACACGTCTAGACATTTCACTTCGGTCCCTGAAAATGAGACCCTCCAAAATGTCCAGTATGTTTTTTAAACACATAGGCCTGCAGAACCCAGAATGTGCTTCTGAGACCCTGTGTCATCAAGGCCACTGTGGTATGGGCTCCACTGTGAATTGTGTGCCAATAAAATGTCTCAGGGCCAACCATTTGTTTGGGGGTCACACTGACAGCCACCTGACTCAGCAGGTGCAGGGGAACAGGCTCCTCACTGGCTGGCTTGTCACCTGTTGTGAAACATTTGTGTCGTGTTTGTGCTAGCTAGCGACTCACAAGGCCTAATGTCACGCTGGACTCCAGGTCAATAAAAACAGGCTTATTTCCAGACACCATACCTCCACTGGAGATATGTAAACAATATGAAGTATATCTTATCTATCCCATACCAGGAAGTCTCACAGGGCACAGGCAGAGGAGAAAATGGATGCTGCTAATCCCTCAGTGGGACTGGAGAGCCAGGCAGTGCAAAACCCAAACAACGCTGCTGCCTGTTATTACACCTATCCAATAACAACACTGCTGCCTGCCAGGCTGCCTGTTATTACACATATCCAATAACAACAATACTGCCTGCCAGGCTGTCTGTTTTTTACACCTATCTAACAATAACACTGCTGCCTGCCAGGCTGCCTGTTATTACACCTATCTAATAACAACACTGCTGCCTGCAGGCTGCCTGTTATTACACATATCTAATGACAACAATACTGCCTGCCAGGCTGCCTGTTATTACACCTATCCAATAACAACATGGCACAGAAGAAAAGTATTGGGTGTGAAAACAGGGACAATGGCCGGTTATAGTGAGACCAACACAGCACAATAGTAACTCTCGTGGCCACGCAGGCTGGCTGGCAGGCAGGCGGGCTGCTGAGACTGCCGTTGCCATGGAGATGAACTCCCCCGTTGGTTCTGTGTATTGCCTGGTTAAGTTTGGTGCCTTCACTGTAGAATGGACCCACAGCTTTGCTGAGAGAGCAAGGGAGCCTTGTTGAGCTTATAGTTTCATTCCCAAGCATCGTACTTTATTTGGCACCATGTTGAGCCTTTAATGAACTAATGATCAGTCCAACTCAGAAACCCTGCCAGCACCAGTGAATAATGTGAATCTCTCTATCCCCCTCGTTCTGCCATCTCCGTTTGTTTCTCTTTCACATTTTCTCTGCCTCTCTTTTTGTCTCTCTCTCCCTCTCTCTTTGTCCCTGTTTCTCTCTCTCTCTTTGTCTCTCTCTCCCTCTCCTTCCCTCTCATTAATCAAAAGTGAACAGACATTTACATATAAATCATGGTTGAGAGGTACCCTTACCTTCAGTCTCTGCTAGCTGTTTCAGCTACTACTGTATAGCTCAGAGTAGTCAACCCTAATGTACAGTATAAATGCAATAATTTCCATCTTCCTTTTCCACTTCGGAAGCACAGTCAATCCCTCTGGGTTTGAAGAGTAGTGCAGAGAAGGAAGCCTATAGTGTGCTCAGCCAAGGATGCACAATATGGCTGTCACTTTAAGGAACATTTTAGGATGTCATTATCCACCTTGACGAGCACAACACTTCCCGTCTTGTCTTCTTTGTCTGTGTTCGTTACCTCCAATGATGTAGAGAATTCTGTCGTTGACCCCCATCAACATGCATTACAGAGTCATCTTGGAGTTCTATCATTGTTGTAGTTCCAGTTGGTTACATTAGAAGCACAGATTCAATCTAGAAACACCAAAGTCCTCTGGAGTAGAATGTTTGTATTTCAGAGGTGAATGTTATTGACCACTCACTACCCAGACTGAGTGAATTTAACAAAGCAATCATTGTAATACTGTTAGGGCTGCCATCAAGCGAAATCAAACTTTCTGATCCATGCTGTCACGCACACACAAATTATTACTGTGTTTTTGCAAACATTACTGTAGTATTTACTGTAGTGTTTTTGTAGACACTACTGTAGTATTTACTATAGTGTTTTTGTAGACATTACTGTAGTATTTACTATAGTGTGTTTGTAGACATTACTGTAGTATTTACTATAGTGGTTTTGTAGACATTACTGTAGTATTTACTGTAGTGTTTTGTAGACATTTCTGTAGTATTTACTATAGTGTGTTTGTAGACATTACTGTAGTATTTACTATAGTGTGTTTGTAGACATTGCTGTAGTATTTACTATAGTGGTTTTGTAGACAATACTGTAGTATTTACTATAGTGTGTTTGTAGACATTACTGTAGTATTTACTATAGTGGTTTTGTAGACATTACTGTAGTATTTACTATAGTGGTTTTGTAGACATTACTGTAGTATTTACTATAGTGGTTTTGTAGACATTACTGTAGTATTTACTATAGTGGTTTTGTAGACATTACTGTAGTATTTACTATAGTGTGTTTGTAGACATTGCTGTAGTATTTACTGTAGTGTTTTTGTAGACAATACTGTAGTATTTACTGTAGTGGTTTTGTATACATTACTGTAGTATTTACTATAGTGGTTTTGTAGACATTGCTGTAGTATTTACTATAGTGGTTTTGTAGACATTGCTGTAGTATTTACTAGTGTTTTTGTAGACAATACTGTAGTATTTACTATAGTGTTTTTGTAGACATTACTGTAGTATTTACTAGTGTTTTTGTAGACACTACTGTAGTACTTACTATAGTGTTTTTCTAGTCATTACTGTAGTATTTACTGTAGTGTTTTTGTAGACATTACTGTAGTATTTACTATAGTGTTTTTGTTTTATTATTTTTTATTATCCTGCTGGACAAATTCTAAAATAGCTAATTTTCCATAACCTGTAGGTAGGTAGGACTGGAGTCTGAATGGATAGTTGAGAGCTTCAGTTCTTTTCTATAACACAATATATGGTCTATACTGTACTTGGCATGTAGGTTTCTCACTTATGGCTGGCACAAATTGGGATATGGGGGAACATAACATTTCTTGAACACCACATTGGAGTTTCAATAAAACACAATTCAGATTGGGGTTTCATTTTCACTCTGATTCTAGTCCCCCTTCACCCCCCCCCCCCCAAATCCTAAAATAAACAAATAAATAACAAAAACTAAAAAACATTTTATTTGAACAAGATTCAACGATAAGAGCCTGGCTTTGAGCGCCCATAGAACAACAGTACCTTTGATCATGTCTCTGCTAAGGGGAGAAGGAGGGGTGCGCTTCCCCTTTGAAATCTAAAGTGCTTTTTTCATTTCTACATCACCCTCCCTGACAATTCTCCTGCTCTGCCATCCAGTGACTGTTCTGGGGACACACTGAGTCCCTGTATCTCCCACAGCCTCTTTTGTCTGTCTGGTTTGATTGTAGCCGTGTTGTTTTTAAAGGAAAAAAGCTGGATGAGGGTGTGAGCCAGATGAGCGGCTTGTTAAAAGGTGTCTGCTCTGTTGTTGTTGGTGGTTTCCTCCAGGCATCATTCATGTGCTGTGTTTAATCTGTCAGGAAGTGGCTCAGTGTTGTTTAGCTGGCTCCTAAGGAGGGATGGAGTGTGACTGTAGTCCTGCTGTGAGTGGCTGGAATCCTATAGGGAACATAGGGGTGTGGCTCCCCCTGCTTCCCTGCTCCAGGAACATCAGGATCCAAAGAAACAGAGCAGAACCAAACAGAGAAGAGCAGAAAAGAACAGAACAAAGCACAACAGAGCTGAACATAACAGAACAGGGCTGAAGAGAGCAAAACAGAACAGAGCAGCAATTCCTGTTGATGCAACACCAAAGCAAACACAAGTGCCTTGCTTGGCTTTCAGATACAGAATAATAATGATCCAAGAGGGTCTCCTACCTAAATGCCTTGCATGTGTGTCTCTTCATCATGTTCCCCTTACTGTATTTCTACCGAAGCTAAAGCTCTATCTCAAAGGCTCTTCCTGCAGCTCACAGTGGCACAGCATAAAGGTGCGATGTCATCTCATGTTTGCATGAGCGTCAGTGCACCTGCCAGGGCAGATGGTCAGACCATTAGTCAGGCCTCGGCCCCAGCCCTCTCATTTATACATAGAGGCACCTCCAATCACAGTCCCTGCCCAGTGGTGGTGGATGACGTGCGTTTTCTCTTACACAATGTGAAGCGTCTAGTCTGAGCATCTGGAAAAGCTCTCTAAATCTAATCAATTATTCATTATTGTTTGGCGACAAATCTCTTTCTGTTAGTGTTTTCCTGTGGATTGATCTTGGTATCACTGATCCAGTCTTTTGAGGAGAGTCAGGAGAGTGCTAGAAGAGAGCAATAAGTAAGACAATCAAAACATGTTGAACAGTTGTTGCTGTCGGCCCAATACCTCAGCTGCAGGACAGGATTCTGACACCTCTACGTATCACACTATGAGATGTGGAAGTGAAATCATACTAGAGTACATATCGTGCCACCTCAGTTCTTGGAAGTCTAGTCCTGTCTAGAAAAGTTTGGGGTGAGTTGTGGATCTTTTCAAGCTAGCTCAGCCAACTAGGCCGCTACATTACATTTCATCTACATCAAGTGTCTCTTAATATGAGCAATCCTGACATCAAAAAACATTTAGAACTCAACCTTCAGTGGCAACTCTGCTTGGAACAACGTCATGACATAAAAATCCCCAACAGTTCATCCTAATCCTCTGGGTGGTGACAGTGGTGACTCCATGCTGTCCTGGCGTCTGCCTTACTCTGTTGTCACAGAAAACAACATGAATCTACCCATCAGGATGGACCTTTTTCAAAGTCTGAGGAGTTGTCATGGTGCTCTTATTTCTAGTTCCTTTCTTGTTCTGTATATTAATAACAGCCACAAATGGTTTGCTACCAACCAGATGTATTGGGACTGCATACGGGTGCTGGTAGCTTGCCAAGAAATATTACCTCGAACCCATCGTCAGTAAAAAACAGCATGTGGTTGTACCACTATCTTCACAAACCTCATTTTGTATTTCTGCGAGGCCGGCAGCTGCAGTGATAGATGGATGAGGAGAATGTCCGGAGGGAAAATTGTCATAGCTGACGAATTCCATTACCTCTGTCAGGCTGTGTGAAGACTCCAATCTGGTGTTGAAATGAAACTAGCTCCTGTGCACCATCCGCGACGGACTCTGATAAAAGTGGCTCACTTTAACAGACTGGGAACTTCAGTGTTTATAGGTAAAATGGCTGACTTACCTATTCATACTCTGAAAGCCCTAGTTCCCTCAAAGTCAAAATCAACATAGGCTACATACAGTACATCACACTGTAAAGGGACTTCGTCATCTAGGATCGTGTATACATTTGTGTTTCAGATGTTGAATTTATTTTTACTGTGACCGAAACACGTACAGTGTAACTGGCAATAAAGGGTTGAAACCCTATGACCATGTCTCATGACTGTGGTGTAACGTCACAGCTGAGATAATATACAGTACACAGAAATACTTAAACACATAGCCCTGCTGAGTTAACTGGGACCAATATGGCCGCCGACTGCAACACACCCCACAGGGCCTCTGCTTCATGTTAGCCGGGGCTCTTTTTGTCAGTCCCCTCACACGCACACACACACACACGCACACACACACACACACACACACACACACACACACACACACACACACACACACACACACACACACACACACACACACACACACACACACACACACACACACACACACACACACACACACTCTCCCCTTAATCCCTCCTGCCTAGGATGGTACCCCCTGCTGATGGAGCATGTAGGGGAGGGAAGCCCCTCGCTTGCTACAGCAGATGGCTCCATGAATCATTCATAGTGTCACGTTGAATAAGACATGAACACTTTAGAGGAGAGGAAACTGGGGACAGGGGAATGGTACATTACAGGGAAATGAACCTACCGCTGCTCCCAGACATTACTAGAAAAGGAACGGGGGATGGGCAACACTTCCGGCGTCGACAGAGATGGCCGCCTCGCTTCGCGTTCCTAGGGAACTATGCAGTATTTTTTTGTTTTTTTTATGTGTTATTTCTTACAATGCTACCCCAGTTTTATTACATACAGTCGGGAGGAACTATTGGATATAAGAGCAACGTCAACTCACCAACATTACTACCAGGAATACGACTTTCCCGAAGCGGATCCTCTGTTTGGTCCACCACCCAGGACAATGGATCGGTTCCCAGCCGGCGACCCAAAACAACGATGCAGTAGAAGGGGCAGACGGAGCGATCTTCTGGTCAGGCTCTGTAGACGGGCACATCGTCCACCTCTCCCGAGCATACTACTCGCCAATGTCCAGTCTCTTGACAACAAGGTTGATGAAATCCGAGCAAGGGTAGCATTCCAGAGGGACATCAGAGACTGTAACGTTCTTTGTTTCACGGAAACATGGCTCACTCGAGACACGCTATCTGAGTCGGTACAGCCACCTGGTTTCTTCACGCATCGCGCCGACAGAAACACGCATCTCTCTGGTAAGAAGAAGGGCGGGGGTGTAGGCCTTATGATTAACGAGACGTGGTGTGATCATAACAACATACAGGAACTCAAGTCCTTTTGTTCACCTGACTTAGAATTCCTCAGTCGTGTATATTCCCCCCCAAGCAGACACATCGACGGCCCTGAAAGAACTTCATTCGACTCTATGTAAACTGGAAACCACATATCCTGAGGCTGCATTTATTGTAGCTGGGGATTTTAACAAGGTTAATCTGAAAACAAGGCTCTCCAAATTCTATCAGCATATTGATTGTGCTACCAGGGCTGGGAAAACACTAGATCAGTTATTCTCACCTCCGCAACGCATATAAGGCCCTCCCCCGCCCTCCCTTCAGAAAAGCTGACCACGACTCCATTTGTTGCTTCCAGCCTATAGACAGAAACTAAAACAGGAAGCACCCGCGCTCAGGTCTGTTCAACGCTGGTCCGACCAATCGGATTCCATGCTTCAAGATTGCTTCGATCACGTGGACTGGGATATGTTCCGCATAACGTCGAACAACAACATTGACGAATACGCTGATTCGGTGAGCGAGTTTATTAGCAAGTGCATCGGTGATGTTGTACCCACAGCGTCTAATAAAACATTCCCCAACCAGAAACCGTGGTTTGATGGCAGCATTCGCGCAAAACTGAAAGCGCGAACCACTGCTTTTAATCAGGGCAAGGTGACCGGAAACATGACCGAATACAAACAGTGTAGCTATTCCCTCCGCAAGGCAATCAAACAAGCTAAGCGTCAGTATAGAGACAAAGTGGAGTCGCAATTCAACGGCTCAGACATGAGAGGTATGTGGCAGGGTATAAAGTCAATCACGGACTACAAAAGAAAACCAGCCCCGTCGCGGACCACGATGCCTTGCTCCCAAGACAGACTTTGAGGACAATACAGTGCCACTGCCACGGCCTGCTACCAAAACCTGCGGGATCCTCAACACGGGGTCCTCACAAGGGTGCATTCTCAGCCCTCTCATGTACTCCCTGTTCACCCACGACTGCGTGGCCATGCACGCCTCCAACTCAATCATCAAGTTTGCAGACGACACTACAGTGGTAGGCTTGATTACAAACAACGACGAGACGGCCTACAGGGAGGAGGTGAGGGCCCTCAGAGTGTGGTGTCAGGAAAATAACCTCACACTCAACGTCAACAAAACAAAGGAGATGATCGTGGACTTCTGGAAACAGCAGAGGGAGCAGCTCCTTATCTACATTGACAGGACAGTAGTGGAGAGGGTGGAAAGTTTTAAGTTCCTCGGCGTACACATCACGGACAAACTGAATTGGTCCACCCACACAGACAGCGTGGTGATGAAGGCGCAGCAGCACCTCTTCAACCTCAGGAGGCTGAAGAAATTCGGCTTGTCACCAAAAACACTCACAAACTTTTACAGATGCACAATCGAGAGCATCCTGTCGGGCTGTATCACCGTCTGGTAAGGCAACTGCTCCACCCACAACCGTAAGGCAATCCATAGGGTAGTGAGGTCTGCACAATGCATCACCGGGTGCAAACTACCTGCCCTCCAGGACACCTACACCACCCGATGTCACAGGAAGGCCAAAAAGATCATCAAGGGCAACAACCACCCGAGCCACTGCCTGTTCATCCCGCTATCATCCAGAAGGCGAGGTCAGTACAGGTGCATCAAAGCGGGGACAGAGACTGAAAAACAGCTTCTATCTCAAGGCCATCAGACTGTTAAACAGCCATCACTAACATTGAGTGGCTGCTGCCAACATACTGACTCAACTTTAGCCACTTTAATAATGGAAAAATTTATGTAATCAATTTATCACTAGTCACTTTATATAATGCTTACATACCCTACATTGCTCATCTCATATGTATATACTGTACGCTAAACCATCTACTGCATCTTGCGATCTTGATGTAATTAAAAGTATCACAATGCCACTTTATATAATGTTTTCATACCCTACATTACTCATCTCATATGTATATACTGTACTCTATACCATCTACTGCATCTTGCCTATGCTGTTTGGGTATCACTCATTCATATATTTTTATGTACATATTCGTACAAGGTAGTTGTTGTGAAATTGTTAGGTTGTTGTTAGGTTGTTAGGTTGTATTACTTGTTGATATTACTACATGGTCGGAACTAGAAGCACAAGAATTTAGCTACACTCGCATTAACATCTGCTAACCATGTGTATGTGACAAATACATTTGATTTGATTTTGATTTGAGATGGGGACAACGAGATCTCACTCATATGCTATCTCTCAGATGTGTTCTACAGCGCTGTCCAAGTGTCATGCTACATGTCAGACAGTGACTCATCTCTCGCTCTCTTTAATCTCTCTCTCTCTCTCTCTCTCTTCTATCTCACACTAAATACACTCTCTTCCCTCCCTTTGTCTTCCTCTCTTTCGTGCTTTGTTTCTCACTCTACCTTTCTCTCCATCTCTCTCTCCCTCCCCCATCTCCCCATCTCTCTCTCTCTCCCCCATCTCCCCATCTCTCTCTCTCTCTCCCATCTCCCCATCTCACTCTCCCCCATCTCCCCATCTCTCTCTCTCTCTCCCCCATCTCCCCATCTCTCTCTCTCTCTCCCCCATCTCCCCATCTCTCTCTCTCTCTCCCCCATCTCCCCATCTCTCTCTCTCTCTCTCTCCCCCATCTCACTCTCTCTCTCTCTCCCCCATCTCCCCATCTCACTCTCTCTCTCCCCCATCTCCCTCTCTCTCTTCCCCATCTCCCCATCTCTCTCTCTCTCTCTCTCTCTCTCTCTCTCTCTCTCTGTGTCTGTGTCTGTGTCTGACTCACTCCATCTGTCAGAGTGTTGCTGTTCCTTCTCATGCTGTGTTCTTGGGTAATCAGGCAGACAGAAAGGGAGGGAGACAGACAGACAGACAGACAGGGAGGCAGGCAGGCAGGGAGGCAGGGAGGGATGGAGCCAGGGAGGGAGGGAGAACGGCAGACCGGGAGGGGGCAGGCAGGCTGCTCTGTATGTGTCAGCGGGCCTCCGTCGCACGGCCAGCGCCAGACATGCTCAGAATCACAACAACATTTCCCAACGCATGGTGGCTACAGGGAGGTGACACTTCCCAAATGACACCCTATTCCCTATATAGTGCACTACTTTTGACCAGAGACCTATGGGAAGTGCACTATGTAGGGAATAGGGTGCCATTTAGGATGCAGGTGCTGTGCCACTGCTCGAGGTAGATGTTGCCCTTTACCACAGATCTAGGATCAGATCTCTCTAACTCCTATCCTAAGCTTAACCATCAGGGGAATGACAAAATATCTGACCCTGTATCAGTGGTTAGGTAACCTTTTTCCATGTGCTTCCTCTTTGCCGTGTTCGTTGTCATGTTAATCATGAGGCATAGCAATGATAAGGGAATTATTTGCTGCTGTTCTGTGTGGGTTAGACACATATTGGTTTGGGGCGGCAGGTAGCCTGGTGGTTAGAGTGTTGGACTAGCAACCGAAAGGTTGCTGATCAAATCCCTGAGCTGACAAGGTAAAAAAATTGGTTGTTCTGCCCCTGAACAAGGCAGTTAACCCACTGTTCCTAGGCTGTCATTGTAAAAAATAATTTGTTCTTAACTGTCTTGCCTGGTTAAAGAAAATGTTGAATAGGCTGATATTTATGGCAGAGCACTGGTGGGCAAAGAGTCTTATGATACTGTGTTCAGGTGAGATAAGATAAGCATATTTAGTTATGGTTGAGGGCAGGGGTGATAGTTTCTTCAGTGATGTCATTGCTATGCTAGTAAGGGACGACTAGCCGCCTTAACAATGAAGAAAACCTTGACCCAACCCTGCGAACTGCTAACTGGTTTTACAAAGAAAGGAACTCCAGTTATTGTCATTTTAGATGTAATCCTGATTCCTGATCTTCCCTACCACACATATGTTAATTAACAACTAAAATATGCATATATTAATAATAATGGAGAGATAGAGAGAGGAACTCCAAGGGGGACCCAGTCCTTGAGTGGAACCCCTGCTTTGAACAAGGACCACAAATCCCCAAAGTGAATACATTAACCCACTTTTCACTCCACATTAATTTAATGATATGGAGGAGGAGATTCATACATTTTTTTTGGTTTGGGATTTTTGTTTTAGATTCTGTCTCTCACAGTTGAAGTGTACCTATGATAAAAATTACAGACCTCTACATGCTTTGTAAGTAGGAAAACCTGCAAAATCGGCAGTTTATCAATACTTGTTCTCCCCACTGTATCTGTCATGTTTTTTTGTGTATGTATATACAGTGCCTTGCGAAAGTATTCGGCCCCCTTGAACTTTGCGACCTTTTGCCACATTTCAGGCTTCAAACATAAAGATATAAAACTGTATTTTTTTGTGAAGAATCAACAACAAGTGGGACACAATCATGAAGTGGAACGACATTTATTGGATATTTAAAACTTTTTTAACAAATCAAAAACTGAAAAATTGGGCGTGCAAAATTATTCAGCCCCCTTAAGTTAATACTTTGTAGCGCCACCTTTTGCTGCGATTACAGCTGTAAGTCGCTTGGGGTATGTCTCTATCAGTTTTGCACATCGAGAGACTGAATTTTTTTTCCCATTCCTCCTTGCAAACAGCTCGAGCTCAGTGAGGTTGGATGGAGAGCATTTGTGAACAGCAGTTTTCAGTTCTTTCCACAGATTCTCGATTGGATTCAGGTCTGGACTTTGACTTGGCCATTCTAACACCTGGATATGTTTATTTTTGAACCATTCCATTGTAGATTTTGCTTTATGTTTTGGATCATTGTCTTGTTGGAAGACAAATCTCTGTCCCAGTCTCAGGTCTTTTGCAGACTCCATCAGGTTTTCTTCCAGAATGGTCCTGTATTTGGCTCCATCCATCTTCCCATCAATTTTAACCATCTTCCCTGTCCCTGCTGAAGAAAAGCAGGCCCAAACCATGATGCTGCCACCACCATGTTTGACAGTGGGGATGGTGTGTTCAGCTGTGTTGCTTTTACGCCAAACATAACGTTTTGCATTGTTGCCAAAAAGTTCAATTTTGGTTTCATCTGACCAGAGCACCTTCTTCCACATGTTTGGTGTGTCTCCCAGGTGGCTTGTGGCAAACTTTAAACAACAACACTTTTCAACAACAACACTTTTCATGGATATCTTCAAGAAATGGCTCTCTTCTTTGCCACTCTTCCATAAAGGCCAGATTTGTGCAATATACGACTGATTGTTGTCCTATGGACATAGTCTCCCACCTCAGCTGTAGATCTCAGAGATCCTCACTGAACTTCTGGAGAGAGTTTGCTGCACTGAAAGTAAAGGGGCTGAATAATTTTGCACGCCCAATTTTTCAATTTTTTGATTTGTTAAAAAAGTTTGAAATATCCAATAAATGTCGTTCCACTTCATGATTGTGCTTCACTTGTTGTTGATTCTTCACAAAAAAATACAGTTTTATATCTTTATGTTTGAAGCCTGAAATGTGGCAAAAGGTCGCAAAGTTCAAGGGGGCCGAATACTTTCGCAAGGCACTGTATGTGGGGCTCCCGGCGCAGCCGTCTAAGGCACTGCAGCTCAGTACTAGAGGTGTCACTACAGACCCTGGTTCAATTCCAGACTGTATCACCATGGGCTGTGATTGGGAGTTCCATAGTACGGTGCACAATTGGCCCAGCGTTGTCCGGGTTAGGGTTTGGTCGGGGTAGGCTGTCATTGTAAATAAGAATTTGTTCTTAACTGACTTGCCAGGTTAAAGAAAAAAATAATAATTTACCAGGTACATGTTGAGGTTAGATAGTACCAGTAGTAGCCTACCTTTCTAGACCCACAATCTCTCACTGTTCAGAACAGTTTGTATGATTTTTTTCCTCATCAAAGGGAATGGCATCTTCTCCTCTGGACAGGTGGACGTGCCACTGCTGTATTCCTTCAGCTGTTCTTGTCTAATGATGTTCTGTATTATGTCATTCTGTATTATGTTTCATGTTATGTGTTGGACCCCAGGAAGAGTAGCTGCTGCTTTTGCAACAGCTAATGGGGATCCTAATAAAATACCAAATACCAAATTCCAGTCTTTACCAATAACCACAGCACCATCTGCTGGTTCAAGAACACACTACTAGAGGGCTCTACACAGAATAGTCTGGTGCACACAATTATTTATTTATACACTAGATGACTGATAGGGGGCGCTGTGTTGGCACTCCCTCACTGTTGTGATAGAAATGCAATAGAAATGCATGTATTAATGTGTACATTTGTTTTTGCCTCGTTTATTCTGTTACAGACACATTTATGCATATTATGTGAGCTAAACATAAAATAACAATATATGAAAACATTTTCCTTAAATTATCATTTGTTTTATTACTAATGTTACTGTCCCCACGTCAACAAAAAAAAGACTTAAATACATGTTCTTGAAACATTTAACTGAAATACAGTAGCATCCCATATATTCCTATGGAGGACTGGTCCTACTGGGGAGTGCCAATATGGCCGACAGGTGGCTTCAAAGCCTCTCAATGGCCAATACATAGAATTCACAATCCAGGGTTTATATACATCATTGGGTGCACATAATAAGCACTGGTAGAAACACACAAATATTACAACAACATAAAAGAATGGGAAGATGGTTTTGTATGATACACTGACAAAATGCATCATAACCCAGGGTTAGAGCCAAGATGGAGGTGCGGATGCTTCAACACAGCATCCCCTATTAGTCATCTAGTGTTTATATCACAGAGAGAGCAAAGTGTTCAGTCTACAGCGACTAATGCATGCTGGTGTTGGGTGGGCTTTTGGAAGGCCTGCATTCACCCAGTCACTCTTTTCACTCCACTTCGATACAAAGTGAGAGCATTTTCGCTAACCCTAACCCATTTCCTAACCTTAACCTCAGTCTCCTAACCCGCTACATTAATTATCCTAACCTGTGGCGTAAGTTCTACTGACCTTCTATGAAAAAAAAATAGTTTTTCACCTTATGAATATGGAGTTTTTCCTGGTCACGACACATGGTCAGGAACCATTCATGAGTAGGGCCAAAGATGGTGGAAAAATCAAGATACCCCATAAAGGCTGTTTGCCATTGAAACAAATGTTCACAGTTCCCATCTACTTAATGGAATTGGTATTTGTTTCATTGACCCATTGTTGACATTGTCCCAAAATGTTTTGCTTGTCGGCACTTACGGTTTCACGATATGTATGATTTCTGTATTTTGAAAGTGAAATATCTTGAAAACTTGACAGCAGCTGGGTCTGGTCTACTTAGTAAGTATTAGTTATTTTTAACCAGAAAAAGGAGCCTATAAAATATCTCGCTTTCTCTTCGGTCTCATGAGCCATGCAGTGAGGATTCAGTTTATTTCATTGGGTGGCAGCAAAGAGCTATCTCCAGTGCCATTAATAGCATTATAGGAGATCGGCAGTGTATCATTTACAGTGTAATCAATGGTTTATTACACAGTGAAATTGACTGCTTTTATGGACGACTGCTTAAACAGACCACTGACATTTCATACCATATGAATGTGTAATTTAGCATGAAGCTGTGATGGTTGTGTTACAGTTGTGCCACCGATCATCTCTATGGGTCTGAAACCTCCAGTGATGCCCTAGATGACTTTTTAGTGACAGGGCTCTAATGCTCTTTCACCTTCTCTCGCCCCTCTCTCTTTCTCTCTGTCCAGATCACGGGGGCGATCCTCTTGGCTGTGGGACTATGGGGAAAGTTTATGCTGGGTGCGTACATATCTATCATCGCTGACAGCTCCACCAACGCTCCTTATGTTCTCATCGGCACCGGAACATGCATCATCGTGTTCGGACTGTTTGGATGCTTCGCTACCTGCCGCGGGAGCCCATGGATGCTCAAGCTGGTGAGAGCTAGGATAAGTTGGTGAGAGCTAGGAGAGGTTGGTGAGAGCTAGGAGAAGTTGGTGAGAGCTAGGAGAAGTTGGTGAGAGCTAGGAGAAGTTGGTGAGAGCTAGGAGAAGTTGGTGAGAGCTAGGAGAAGTTGATGAGAGCTAGGAGAAGTTGATGAGAGCTAGGAGAAGTTGGCGAGAGCTAGGAGAAGTTGGCGAGAGCTAGGAGAAGTTGGCGAGAGCTAGGAGAAGTTGGCGAGAGCTAGGAGAAGTTGGCGAGAGCTAGGAGAAGTTGGCGAGAGCTAGGAGAAGTTGGCGAGAGCTAGGAGAAGTTGGCGAGAGCTAGGAGAAGTTGGCGAGAGCTAGGAGAAGTTGATGAGAGCTAGGAGAAGTTGATGAGAGCTAGGAGAAGTTGATGAGAGCTACGAGAAGTTGGTGAGAGCTAGAGGAGTTGGTGAGAGCTAGAGGAGTTGGTGAGAGCTAGGAGAAGTTGGCGAGAGCTAGGAGAAGTTGATGAGAGCTAGGAGAAGTTGATGAGAGCTACGAGAAGTTGATGAGAGCTACGAGAAGTTGATGAGAGCTAGGAGAAGTTGATGAGAGCTAGGAGAAGTTGATGAGAGCTAGGAGAAGTTGATGAGAGCTAGGAGAAGTTGATGAGAGCTAGGAGAAGTTGATGAGAGCTAGGAGAAGTTGGTGAGAGCTAGGAGAAGTTGGTGAGAGCTAGAGGAGTTGGTGAGAGCTAGAGGAGTTGGTGAGAGCTAGGAGAAGCTGGTGAGACCTAGGAGAAGTTGTCATCCGAGTAACTGAAATGTGTCTATTTCTTCCCACTGGGGAAGAAACAGAATTCAACATCTGTTCCACATTGGTTCAAAGTAATATAATTGAAATGATGTGGAAACAACGTTAATTCAACCAGTGTGTGCCCAGTGGGTTTGTTTCTGTCTTTGTTTCGTTTTTTGATACCTTTCCTTCTAAAAATGTCTTCCTTTCCTACTGTCATTCAACGTTCCTTGCAGTGTTTCGAGAATCTTATCGTGAGCAAAGGGTGAGAAAGTCTGCAAAATATACACAGTAACTCAGTGGCCGTTTTGTGGCGCCCTGTGTGCCCTCTCTCTGCAGTATGCCATGTTCCTGTCCCTGATCTTCCTGGCTGAGCTTGTGGCTGGCATCTCCGGCTTTGTCTTTCGTCATGAGGTAGGTGGCCCTGCCATACATGCCTCTGGCACTCACCCACAGGATCATGAGTACCCACCCACTTGGCACAATGTCAATTCAATGTCTATTCCACGTTAGTTCAATGTAATTTTGTTGAACTGACGTGGAAACAATGTTGATTCAACCAGTGTGTGCCCAGTGGCAGAATTCATCAGTCAGAGTGTCCATCTGTTTCACAACAGGAGAAGCTATGAACACAACAAGAACTTTGTGTTTGTGTTCCCAGATAAAGGGAACCTTCCAGAGGACCTTCAGTGAGGCAGTGAAGAACTACAATTCCCAGGACGAGAGGAGCCTGGCTGTGGACAATGTGCAGCGCAGTGTGAGAGACGGTCATCTTGACAGCCAAATTAGGGTTGTGATTAAAAACAGACTGTGATAAAACTCTCTCTCCAACCTCCCTCTCTCCCCCCATCCCCCTCTCTCCCTCCAGTTGAAATGCTGTGGTGTGTTGAACTACACCAGCTGGTTGTCCAGTATCTGGTTCCCTAACAACGGCATCCCACCCAGCTGCTGTGCCAGCATCTCTGACTGTAACGCTTCTGACCTGCACAATGTCACCATAGCCCCCAGCAAGGTCCACCAGCAGGTCAGACACACACACGGACAGACAGACACACACCGTACACACTGACAAACACACTCACTTGTCTTGTCTTCTACAGGGCTGTTATGAGCTAGTGACTGACTTCATTGAGACTAACATGGGGATCATTGCTGGAGTGACATTTGGAATAGCGGTCTCACAAGTAAGTAACAGTATGGGCCAGCTGTTCTTCCACTCTCCTTCTGTGTGTGTGTGTGTGTGTGTGTGAGCGTGCACCCAGTGCAGGTTATTAATGATTACACACGGCTGGGGCGGTGTTCACCGCTGCTCCTTCAGACCCAATCAGCTAGTCCGCCACTCAGAGCCTGTTCCATCACACACATACCATTCAGGCGCGCCTCGGGAACTATTATGCAGACCAGAGTACAAGAGCACACACACACACTCTCCATCCCTCTCGCTTTTCCACATATGCATACAGACACACGCACACTCTCTCTCTCCCCTACCTCCTTCCTCCTCTCTCCTCATTTCTCCTTTCTCCCTCTCTCCTCATTTCTCCTCTCCCTCCTCTTCTCTCTCTCTCTCTCTCTCTCTACTCTGCGCGAGTGTGGTCGTTACCTCCTGCTCGGCTGACATGCTCGATTAGCCCCACAGCGCCGCTCGTCGTCACAGCGACCCCCTCCATTACCCCTAATGGGCCTGGGGGAGGTAGGTAGAGAGAGTGAGAGTGTGTGTGTGTGTCTCCGTGGACGCTGTGACCTGCGACGGCCTGCTCTTCTGCAGTCCCGAGCCCATTAATTGCACCGTAAACGTTATGGAGGGAAGCGGCGAGGGGAGAAGGAGGGGTGGCAGAGAGAGATCAATGACACCTCTTAGAGGAGCAGCCACCCCTTTAATGTATCTTATCCCTATCCTTCCTCTCTTCCTTCCCTGATCCCTCCTCTCCTCCTTCCCTGATCCCTACTTGGCCCTCCATCCCCCGGCAATGAGGATGGAGGGAAGAGGGGGAGGGTGTTGGGAAGAGGGGGAAGATGGAGGAAAGACAGGACCTCTAAGAGAGATGATTTATTGTGTGCTGTTGGAACTGACTCATTTTCATCACCACCCCCCTCTCTTTTTCTCTCCCACTCTCTCCCCCATTATCTCTCTCTCTCTCCCACTCTCTCTCTCTTTCTCTCCAGTCAATTGGTATGCTGTTGGCATGCTGTCTGTCGCGGCTTATCACTGCCAACCAATATGAGATGGTGTAGCAGTGAGGTGCAGGTGAGTCTGACACACACACAAATACTTCATTTGAATCCACCAATCAAATTTACAAAAAAAGGATCCAAACATGTCAAAGGTCCCTGTATACATGACACTCAAGGGTACAGAAAGCACATCCTTCTCCAAACAGCTAGGCTGCCCATGACAGTTGAAACAGAGCAGTACCTAGCCAATTGCTTTGCCCTAGTTTTTGTCAGGCCTGCAATCTGGAGGCCACGCACTGCAAGCCTGTGTACGTGGCCGAGACTCCCAAATATCAGCCCCACCAGCTTGCACCTCCACCCCAGGCTGTCCCAGCATGCCAAAAGGGGCTGGTATTTAAGCAGCTTCTCAGCAAAGGCCTGCTCCATGTAGCCATCCAATGAGCAGCCCACTTCCAAAACAAACACCTCCCCCTGGTCTCCCCCCACAACAACAACAACATCTGGCACACAGGAAAACCCATTGTCATCAATATCAAACGAGCTTCCATCACACAAGAATGTTTATGCATGCGTGCTGTTGGTGAGACCACTTGTTCCACCTCGCTGGCTATCAGGTCAACAAGACGGTCATGTCTAGCAATGTATAAATCCTTGTATGATCCCCAGCCATTCACAACATGGGCAATGGACTCCATTTCATTTGACTCATGTAGAATACAAAATGGGTCATTATCTACAGGGTACCAGAGTGCTACACACACACACACACACACACACACACTCTTGTGTAGTTCTATTTGTCTCTGTGACTAAGTGCAATGCATCCAGTGTAATAAGGGGTTGTGTCACAGACCTCCATGGCTGGAACCCCTACAGCCCCCTGCAAGTCACAGTCAAACACACACACACACACACACACACAATCGTGATCTCACTATGCAAGATGGTTATCGCTAGCTCACACCTTCCCAGCAGGTCCCTCTAATTGGCCGTCCCCGACTGTGCTGCTGTGGATTATAAATAAAACTGTTTGGCTCGCAATTAAACACTCTGATTTATACCGTGTTGGCAGGGCTGTGTGGCGTGATTATGCCTTAAAGAGTTAGAATCCCCCACTTCTACCCCCTATGACACACTGGCTTAACCTCATAGGATTTAGCCTCATAGGGTTTAGCCTGATAGTGTTTAGCCTGCTAGTGTTTAGCCTGCTAGCGGTTAGCATGGCCGATCTTCACCAGAGCGTCATTGTCAATTTGAAGCTTGCAGAAACTGTTACTGGCTCCTATCCATCAGACATTGGTTGGCTGTTTTGTCACTTCAGAAGCCTCAGGGCTCTAAATAGACCAGAAGCCTGGCATGGGAGGCTCCGGGAGGGTTAACCGACAGACTGCGTTCCACAGGTGCAGAGAGAGAGAGAGTGGCATTTAGGCTTCTTACACACATCACAGTCCAAAGGCTCCGCTCATTACAGCAGACAAATGGCTATCTCTCTGGCTGTGTGGCGGCCCTGCAGAGACTTCTCAGGGAGATATGTCTTCCAAAAGCTTCAGGTGACAAGTTCCAAAAGAGAGGATCCCCTCGTTGTCACTGATTATGGGTGGTGTGGATGGTGTTTTCAGGGAATGTAGTCACACATGCGCAGACACACACGTACACACACAATCAGAGTCTCTCTGTGATTGTCGGCACCTTTGTTCTTGTTTCCTTCCAGGGAGACCAGGAGGAGGAGAGCGTACACGTCACCTTGGAACCTGGGGAGGAACACACCCAAACGCTGGCACAGTCCATTCTTACTTTTCCACACCTTATCTTTCTTACTTTATCGCTCTCTTTTTCTCTCTTTCATCTCTTTGAACACATTCCTTAATATGACACCATGCCATGATTAAAAATGTTACCTTTCAAGACCTTTATTCTTCTAAAATGAA
Source organism: Oncorhynchus mykiss (assembly GCF_057628025.1). Lineage (NCBI taxonomy): Eukaryota > Metazoa > Chordata > Actinopteri > Salmoniformes > Salmonidae > Oncorhynchus > Oncorhynchus mykiss. The sequence goes on from NC_143039.1 coordinate 20,688,028, forward strand.
TGGTTGTCGATTAGCACCTGCCTCAGCCATATGCTCTGATCCAGGCATGCCATGCCTAATTCAAACACTACCAATCTTCACTTACACAAGTTGACAATATTCCTAAGAAATTACCTTGATGCAACATAGCAGTGGAACGAGGAGCTATCTTCCCCAGTCTAAATTTCCTGGAAATAATTTTTGGGATGCCATCAGAATTTCCAATATGAGGTCTTTGAAAGAAACTTGAGCTCACTCAGAAGTGACTGAGTCTCTCTCTCTCTCTCTCTCTCACACACACACGCACACACACAGTGTCTGCTTTTTGCTGCTACATGGACTACAGTAAACCTACATCCTGCTTCTAATGACTATCACTCTAAATGACCTTGTGCAAGTTGCTCTCTGTGGATGTGTATTTGTGATGCGTTTAGATCCTCTGTATTCAGTCCTGTACTTGGTGATCTCTGCCACTCCCTCCCCTGTGCCTTCTGTCTGTCAGTTGGTTAGTCATAATGTTGTTTTGTTGTTGTAATATTTCATTTCATTTTAAAAGTCTTAACTAGTCATGTGTGTTTCTATAACAGTAGTCTGAGACACAGCCATTTTTCTGGTTTAAACCCCAGTTTTGGTGTTCAAATGTTTTTACACATTCACCTTCTGCTTGAGATCCCACTCTATCTGACTATCCTTGTCCATTCTCCAGCACATCCAGTTCTCTCTCTGTCTCTCTCCACCGCCACACCCCAGTACATTCGGTTCCAACACCCTCCTCCCTGACTGACGCATATCGCTGCACAAACTAGAGTTTCACTGAGTCAGCACTGCTTTCTGATGATGAGAGAAGACTATTCTACTTCCTGTCTTTTGTTGTTGCCGTTTGCTTCTCACTATATGGGATTGGTAGACAGAGAGAGAGCCAACTGGGCACAGACTGGTTGAATCAATGTTGTTTCCACGTCATTTGTGGAATAGACAGTGAATTAATGTCTGTCCAGTGATAGAAAGAGAGAGAGATTCATTCTCAGTGGCAGGACTTGAGGTGTTCGAGCTCGATTCGGTCTGTCATTGCTCTGGCTTGGAACAATCAAATGAAATACCACTTTTTGAAGATTTGCCACTTTTGTGTATTACTTAAATGGAGAATCAGTAATATGACAGCAACCTCTTAGGTGGGAATGACTGTAGGAATGACTGTAAGAATACTACGCTTTAGCGAGGGCCTGGGGGTAGAATGGAATGGGGCAGACCACCGAGGTCACTGACACTGTTACTGGTTCCATTCAACTGTCATGTGAGCACAGAAAGCTGGTTCCAAGATTCTATTTCTCTAATTACTAGGATTCTTTTAGGTTTTTGTTGTTGTTTGTTTTGGGGTTTTGAGCATTCTGAAGTAGCTCTGTGTTTTCGGGGATCACTATACAACCAATGTACATGATCAATTTATCTCTCAATCCAAAATTGGACAGATGAAATAAGACTGTATAAAAAAAGAAAGAAAACGTTTTAAAATGCATCACCAGCTAGCATGCCAACAAATGTATGTTGATATTGTGAACAATTGTGATCTTGAATATCTGAATAAAATGGTCATTACATCGTTTCAGTTGTGAGCTTCTGTTGTGAGATATTTACTCTCTCTTTTGTTTCTAGAACCGAGTATTTTTTGTTGTTGATAATAAGGTGGGTAGTTAATCGTCATTAATTAATTCTGCCCCTGATAGATCCAATATAATTTACAGGTAGCAATAATATTTTTTACCCCAGGGTGTCACTATCACATCTATGAAAAACGTATTCGCGATCCCGTCTAGAAAGGGTGTTCGTGAGGCAGGTTTGACCATAGAATTAGCTATTAGAATAATTTAATTATAGTAATTTAATAGGATTTTTATGGGCTGTAAAAAAAAATTACGAACAAGAACAACATCAAATGAAATCCTTACCGTTTGTTACAATGTAACGTATTCACAATGGACATCCGTATTCGTGATCATGAATCTGTTACAGCATCAGCAACTATACTTTGTTGATACAGCATAAACAACTAACTACTTTGTTGATAGTGTATACATTGTTAAAATTGTCACTAGTACACCTACTACTTAGTGTTTTTGTGGGCGGGAATGACGCAACCCCAGCCTGAATTAAACTCCTGTTTCAACACGTCGCCAGTTTCCTCAGATGAGCCTGCTCTATTCCACATCTCAAATTACATAATTATGATTTCTTTCTCGCCTCCGTATTTCTTTGAAAGGATGTAATTTGAGACCCTCAAATTCAAACGTACACGAGCCCTGGTTTTACTAAAACTGTGAAAGCAAGTTTGTCACAGTACACATTTGAGTCATCAGTATTGAAGTGACATTATGTTATTTTCTTCATAATCTCTCCAAAAGAGGAAGTATGGAAGGAAGGTAAAGATAGGTGTTTTTGTTGAAGGAAGTAAACATGTTCTAACCGGGAATTGACTTGCCAGAAAATCAGCGGGGTTGGTGAGAGACCGGCTAAAATCTGATTGGCTGAAAACGCAGTTACCGCTTGTGGGCTGACGCAAGTACGCCACTCTGCATCTCACCGTCCTCCTGCTGGTGCTGAGGATTTATTAAGCTAGCAAACTGCAATCGGTCGCTTTGCTCACAACAAACTGTCAAATGAAGACTTTATGCCTTCCACAGAAGTTTAACAAGTGAAGTGGTTATTCGGAAAAATACCAGGGACAATAACATCACGGTGAGTTTGTACTACTTGAGCTAAATTTATTCTCCACATATGGCTAGCTAGCTAATGTTAGCTGGTAATTCAGTGAGTTGAGAACGGAAGCATCAATTGGCCAGTGTAAGGATTTCTTAATTTTTGGTAGGCCTACTATGCAACTAATGATACTGAAATAACGTTACTTGAAGTAACTAACCGTATGGTGTCTCTTATTTCAGGTCGTTCATCCTGTTACTTTAGCCTGAGGGGGAAACATTCGACATTCGAGAGACAGATCCGGGAACGCCCTTAGAAAAAAGACACTTGTTAGTCAATTAGTGAGTAACGTTAGGTAGTACAGTCTCACAAGGCAGGCAAGACGTTTGAGAAGTCGGGACGTTTCCTCGGACTGAGTAAGCTTTTGCAGCAGCTAAATTTGTAATTGTAATCCGATAAAGAGCATTAGCTAGTTAGCTTGCTAAGGTTGATTTCAGACTGACAGAGTAAAACTGCATTATCATCGGTGACGCGAGGTAACTAGATTGTCTGCACGCGGTCAGGTTTCTCGCAAAAATGATGCACATTTCGGATTCGTACAATCAAAAGAATTCATTGTTCAATGCAATGAACAGATTTATTGGTGCTGTGAATAATATGGATCAGACGGTGATGGTTCCTAGTCTGCTAAGAGACGTGCCTCTAGACGAGGAAGAAGAGGTGAAAACGATATCACCGATTAGGACCGCCAGCAATGGGTCAACCACCTATTTCCAGGACGGGGACATGTACAATTACTATGTGCTATTAAAATCGATCAGGAATGACATCGAATGGGGGGTCCTACAAGCCGATGACAGGCGGAAAGAAAAAATGGGGGTGACCGCGTTGGACATATCCAGAATAGAATCCGATGATGATGATTTGGAAAAACAATTTCATTATCATTTGACCGGACTACACACGGTTCTGTCCAAGCTTACCCGGAAAGCAAACACCCTCACGAACAGGTACAATCAGGAGATTGGAATAAGGGGCTGTGGACTGTGACTACTAGAAAGTTGAGTGTGTCAGACGATAACATCAAAAGTCATTGGTGAACAGTGGAATGGGGGGGGGGTCTCCTAGTGATATCGTTTATATTTATTCCCACAGTGGCAATAAATAAATGTAACCTACTAGACGTTTCATATGCATTGTTCAACATTTCCCATCTACTGTTTGAATGATTGTTTGCACTAAGTCTTGTGTATTAACAGATTATTGTATGGATGGTCTGTCCACGTTAACATTTTTTGTTGTTGATTGGGCAACATTGCATAATGCCTACTGACAGTGATTTCATATGTTATGGTAGCAACGAGTCATTGCCATACCATTGACTAAATCATATGCTTAGTCTGTGAACTGGAATCAAATGATAATTATTTTGAATTTGAGTGATTCCAAGAGATTAACACCAACTGTAAACATTATTTAAGCACCATTTTATTTTTCTATAGAAATGACGGCTCAGCTATTAAACATCTGCTTATTGTTATGTTGTGATCAGTTTATTTGACAGAGTCACTGGTTTATTGAGAGGTACACAACTTCGGCATGATAGTTTTGTGACTTGATTAAACTGTAAGATTGTGATTAGTCTGAACTGAAGCCTACAGTGGGTATAGAAAGTCACCACCCCCTTTCAAAATGTTCACCTTTTGTTGCCTTACAGCCTGAAATGTAAACACATACATTTAGACTTTTCCCAGCTTTATTTACACACCATAACCCACAACATCCAAGTGAATCTTTCTCTTCTAAACTCAAAAGTAAAACAGTAAAATACCCTATTTGGACCCCTTAGAATTGCAAACTTGTTTTCAATCTGTGATCCAGTTTAGGACTTTGATCAGTTCAGAATGAAAGCAGTTTTGAAAGCAATTCAAAGCAAAGAGTCCACTATGGTAGGAAAGATCCATGAGATAAAGTTGTGAAAAGGCACAAGTCGGGCTGGATATAAAAAGATTTCAAAGGCTTTGTCCCTTGGAGCACAGTTAAGACCATTATTATTTGTTTTTATTTAACTGTTAGTTTACCAGGTAAGTTGACTGAGAACACATTCTCATTTACAGCAACGACCTGGGGAATAGTTACAGGGGAGAGGAGGGGGATGAATGAGCCTATTGTAAGCTATTAACAAGTGGTTAAGGTGTATGGCACCACCCAGACCCCGCATAGATCAGGCCGTCCCTCCAAACTGGAAGACCGGGCAAGGAGGAGACGGATCAGAGAGGCTACCAAGAAGTCATTGGCGACTTTGAAGGAGTTTCAGGCCTTTATGGCAAAGACTGGTCAATGTGAGCATGTGCCCACTATCACAAGCACTCTACAAATCTGGCCTCTGGGAGGGTGGTAAGAAGAAAAAACCCACATCAAGTCTCGTTTGAGCTTTGCCAAAAAGCACATTGTAGATTCTGAGGCAAAGTGGAAAAAGATGCTGTGGTCAAATGAGACCAAATTGAACATTTTGGTCTGAATGCAAAACGATATGTCTGGAGAAAACCCAATACATCTTTCCACCCAAAGAACACCATGTCTACAGTAAAGAACACCATGTCTACAGTAATAAAGAACACCATGCCTACAGTAAAACACGGTGGTGGCAGCATCCCATTGTGGAGGTATTCAAAGAGACATTACTAATTCAAGCAAAAGGTGGTTCAACCAACTCTGTTCATTTATTCGAATAGGGTATTTTGCAGTTTTAATTTGAATACATTTTTTGTAAGATTTTTTAAAAATTTTATTTACTTGGATATTCTTGGTTACTGTGTGTAAATGTAGCCCGAAAAAGTCATTTGATGTGTTTTCATTTCAGGCTGTAACAACATGCCCAAAACGGGACGCGTGCGCGACCGTGCGCAAATTGAGTTTGTCCCCCCGCACCAAACGCGATCACAACACGCAGGTTGAAATATCAAAACAGAACCAATTATTACCTTAATTTGGGGACAGGTTGAAAAGCATTAAACATTTATGGCAATTTAGCTACCTAGCTTACAGTTGCTAGCTAATTTGTCCTATTTAGCTAGCTTGCTGTTGCTAGCTAATTTGTCCTGGGATATAAACATTGGGTTGTTATTTTACCTGAAAGGCACAAGGTCCTCTACTCCTACAATTAATCCACACATAAAACGGTCAACCAAGTCGTTACTAGCCATCTCTCCTCCTTCCAGGCTTTTTCCTCTTTGGACTTTATACGGCGATTGGCATCTAACTTTCATAATAAGGTGTATTACCACAACCGACTGACCTCAGTTCATCATTCAATGACCCACGTGGATATAACCAATGAGGAGATGGCACGTGGGTAATGCTTCTTTAAACCAATGAGGAGATGGGAGATGCAGGACTTGCACGCATTCACTGTCACAAATAGAACTGACTTGCAAGCAGATGCTTGTTGGCGCACGTGAGCAGTGTCAGTGCAATGATTGAATAACATGTATGTGTAAATTTATTTTGCAATGCTCGCGCACGCGACACGAGCTATGTGTGGTCAGCATGTCAGGCAACAAAGGGTGAACATTGTATATTCTGTATATTCTGGGCAAATATGAATTTGTCAATAAGGTCATCTGAGGTCATACAAAGGTCAAGCATAATGTAATCAAACATTCACAGGAACTCAAACGGGTCCATTTCCAGTTGGCAAGAAATACCTCTTATGCAGTACTGTTGATTCCAAGATTCTTCTAGGTTGTGGGATTCCATGTATCCGGGATAAAACTATTAGATTGTCGACCTCTGAGATACAAGATTCAAATCCTTCAGATACTTGATCTTCCTTGAACCCCTTTCTCCATTGGGCTTATTTAAAGAGTTGCCAACCACATATGGCCTGTGTTCTGGTGTGGTGCTGGGACAACTATTAGGCCAGTGCAGTACTGTATGTCTGGACATGAGATTAAAGTCACTGTGGCCAGATTTGGACCTGGCTGTAATTGAGGCTGTGACACAACCTTTATACTTGACTGTCTGCCAGACCTGCTGCCATTCACAGCCAGCTCCCAGATATCTCACCAGCCTCTCATCTCTATCCACTTCAATAGAAACAAATAAAAGAAATGAACACAAATTGGAATTCTACACTGTTTAGGTCTAATACAGCTGTATTAGGGTCAGTAGGCCTTCAGTATAGTCATTTAGTAGGGGATTGTTTTGATTCACTAGGCCTTTGGATTTCTGTGTGTCCTGTGCTTAAAGTTATGGTACGCGTTACGGTTAGCATTTTAAACCAAAGTCATGAGACGGCAGTTTCATAACTCCTAGAGTTAATTGCATCATCTACCTCTCAACTCCAGTGGATGCAGCAACTCTGAAATAGACAAATTCCTTTGAGATGGAAAAGTGTTCCAACACCTATCCACTTACTCTCTCATTTCAAAGCTTGCCTTGACAACGGCCAAACCCCTTGACCCTCTCTGACAGCACAGATTATTCTGTATATCTAGTCAGACAGGTACAGTAGGTGACCTTCACCCTCAAAGGGAGAGGTGTCACACCTGATAATCTTATATGAGGTGGCATTGTGCTGGCAAAGCATCTCTGCCAGTCAACAGGGATGACTGTTGCTGTGGAGAAATATAATCTAGGCAGTACTTTGCCATCTATTGTAGTCAATCACAACAGGTCTGACTCTATTTTCAGTTATTTTCTCCACATACAACAGTGTCACCCCAGTTCACCCGAGTCTTGTTCGATCATATCACACCAGTGTACCACAGTTCAAACCGTTTGTTTGATTGTCTCAGACGTGGTCACAGATAATGCAGTAGTGGCCAACTGTGTTAAGTAGCAATTAAATGTTCACTGTTAATATAATAATAACCCATGTCATTTAGCAGATGCTTTCATCCAAAGGGACTTACAGTCATGCGTGCATTCATTTTAAGTACGGGTGGTCCCGGGAATCAAACCCAATATCCTGGTGTTGCAATCGCCGTGCTTTACCAACTGAGAAGCCTTTAGATAAAGGTCTTTGTCTTAAACATACATACAGTGGGTTTCTATATGGAAGGATCTGTTCAGGAGAGCAGCGCTACAGTACATGATGAATACAATGCTAGCATTGAGCTACATCCTCAGGTCAGTTTGGCTCACGTTCCAGACTGTATCAACTGACGTTGTCTTTGTGAGCAAACATCTGAAGGGATGTAATAGGATAATTCACCCAAATTGCAAATTGCAAAATGACGTGTTGGTTTTCTTGTATGCAGTCTATGGACAAGGTATGACAGCAGAAAGCTATTCATGCTTTGGTTTAGCTTCCCTGGCACTGTTTCCATGTGCGAAAAATACTCATATCAGGACCATGACGTGAATGTGATTTATGCCACAAATGCTAAAACGTTAACATTTAGAAGACGTGCCATGAAAATAAAACCAAAGCATGAATTGCTGTCATACCTTTTACGTAGACTGCTTATAGGGTAAGGAAACCAATGTGTCATTTAGTAATCTGGGTGAACTATACCATTAAGACGTAATGTCCCTTGGATATAGTTATAGGATTGTGGTGAGATGCATCACTGTAGTCTTTACACCCACATGAGAGAAAAAGACAATGTTGCATGAGTATGGAAGTCTATAGTGAAACTGTGTAAAGGGAAGTTGATGAAGCTCATGATTTGTAGCTAGCATGACTTGTACTGTACCTTTAAAGGCCTGAGTTGACACGCAGGATGCTAAATTGGCCATGACAAATACGAGTGTGATTAAACTCAGTCATAGAACGACAGACTGCCAGTCTGTAATTAAGTATACTGCTTTTTGTCACGTTCCTAACTTCCTCTTGAATTAGAAATCATTATAGGCCCTTTCCCATTTCAGCACATTAGCAATATTTCTATGTCTACCTTCATTAAGGAAAGTGGAGCAGTAAGCAGTGGATGTAAGATATGTAATTAAGCTGATATTATCTCTTTCTCTTTCTCTCTCTTTCTCTCTCTGTCTCTCTTTCTCCCTTTCCCTCTCTCTCTCCCTTTCCCCCTCTCTCTCCTTCTCTCCCCTTCCCCCATCTCTCTTTCTCTTCCCTTCCCTTCCCTTCTCTCTCTATCTCTCTCTCTCTCTCACACTTTCTCTCTCTCTCTCTCTCTCACTTTCTCTCTCTCTCTCTCTCTCACTTTCTCTCCATTCTCCATTTCTCTCCCTTTGAATGTGGCTAATTTGCATGATTTTTAAAAGAGCTGGCGAGTTAGAGAGCTGTTTGGGGAGCGCAGGAAACGCGCAAGCGAGGAGAATATGGATATTAAAAGAAGGGAGTAGGGTGAAGTGGGGAAGTGTATTGGTGCCTCATAATTGGTAATGTGTCTCTCCCATTGGACGCAGATAGTGCAAGTCTCTATCCAATTGGAAAATTGTGTTCGGCACTGCGGAAATGGAGACGCTGGCCTTTATTTTCTACCTAATTAGCTTTTAATTAACCCTTTACCTCTGGGGCTAGACTGGGTGGGTGGGGATCCTCTCCGGTGTCCCCTTGAGAGGCCCCCTTACACGCACGCACACACACACACACAAATACACTCCGTCACATCAGCCACCCCTCAGCCAACAGCTCGATCATGGCTATGAATGTTCATGTTTCCCAGTGCAGACAGCATTGATTTGTATTGACGCCATAATGACAGGGCTATTAGCTGTGTTCTTCCTGAGAGGCTGAGGGTATTGGTGTGTGTGTATGTATGTGTGTGTGTGTGTGTGTATGTGTGTGTGTTTGTGTGTGTGTGTGTGTGTGTGTGTTAACATAGTTGTGAAGGCCAGAGGACTGCAGTACAGTGTGATTGGGCCTTCTATCTCTCCGGGGGACACCACACTGGTCTGCTTGGCTCCAGAAGATGAGCGATGGCAGCGATAACTCCACCGCCCTTGAGGCTCTGTGCTACAAGAGCGCAATCACTGGCCCTGTGTGTATCTGACAGTCTGGGGACATACCACCCTAGTCCTGAAATGAAAGAGGAAACAAGGTCTTTGAGGTTTCTGCTAGCTGTGTGGGCTAACGCAGTCCATTCCTGCCACTGCAGACCTGGCTTTCAAACCACTGGCTCTCTGAACAGAAAGGACTGCTGATGGGCTGCAGCTACTGAGCACTGCATTTCTGTCCAATCAAAGCTGACCAGATGACTCAGAACCTCCACAACACTGGAGGGATGTCTCAGTTGGGTTATACAGAGTTGTCAGCATCCTATTGATTCACCCCTCCTCCCCTCCCTCTTGCCCCTGACACACACTCCAACCCTCCCATCCCCCCTCCCTCGTGCCCCTGACACACACTCCAACCCTTCCACCTCCCCCTCCCCTCCCTCGTGCCCCTGACACACACTCCAACCCTTCCACCCCCCCTCCCCTCCCTCTTGCCCCTGACACACTCCAACCACCCTCCCTCTTGCCCCTGACACACTCCAACCCTCCCCCTCCCCCTTTTGCCCCTGACACACTCCAACCCCCCCTCCCTCTTGCCCCTGACACACTCCAACCCTCCCCCTCCCCCTTTTGCCCCTGACACACTCCACCCCCCCCCCCCTCTTGCCCCTGACACACTCCAACCCTCCCCCACCCCCTTTTGCCCCTGACACACTCCACGCCCCCCCCCTTGCCCCTGACACACTCCAACCCTCCCCCACCCCCTTTTGCCCCTGACACACTCCACCCCCCCTCTCCCTCTTGCCCCTGACATACTCCAACCCCCCCTCCCTCTTGCCCCTGACACACACTCCAACCCTTCCAACCTCCCTCCCCTCCTTCATGCCCCTGACACACTCCAACCCCCCCGCCTCCCTCTTGCCCCTGACACACTCCAACCCTCCCCCTCCCCCTTTTGCCCCTGACACACTCCAACCCCCCCTCCCTCTTGCCCCTGACACACTCCAACCCACCCCCCTCCCTCTTGCCCCTGACACACTCCAACCCTCCACCTCCCCCTTTTGCCCCTGACACACTCCAACCCCCCCTCCCTCTTGCCCCTGACACACTCCAACCCACCCCCCTCCCTCTTGCCCCTGACACACTCCAACCTCCTCCCCCCTCCCTCTTGTCCCTGACACACTCCAACCCACCCCCCTCCCTCTTGCCCCTGACACACTCCAACCCTCCCCCTCCCCCTTTTGCCCCTGACACACTCCAACCCCCCCTCCCTCTTGCCCCTGACACACTCCAACCCACCCCCCTCCCTCTTGCCCCTGACACACTCCAACCTCCTCCCCCCTCCCTCTTGTCCCTGACACACTCCAACCCCCCCCCCCCCCCCCCCTTGCCCCTGACACACTCCACCCCTCCCCCTCTTGCCCCTTCCCCCCTCGTATCATTTCTCATCCCAGAAGCCTGTCTCTGGGGGTGGGTGTTGCTTTGAAGCAAAGCCCTACTAATCAATTCTGCCCATCGCTGCTCTCTCTCTTCCCCTTTCTCGCTCTGTGTCTCTGTGTTGGTGCCGCGTAATGATTATCTACAGTCCTTCATCAGCCAGCCAGTGAGCCAGCCAGCCAGCCAGCCAGTGAGCCAGCCAGCCAGGCCGATTGCCAGGACAGAAGTGGCTAATTCAATTAGTGCCGACCTTCTTTCCCGTGCCGGGTGCTCTCAAGCACGGAAACACGCGCACGGAAACACGCGCACGGAAACACGCGCACGGAAACACGCGCACGGAGCGGGCTTGAGAACATGACTCACACCGAGAGAGAAGTAGGGGATTGAACTGTGAGTCGCCATGACTACACACACACAAACCAGTGGAGGCTGCTGAGGAGAGGACAACTCATAATAATGTCTGGAACGGAGCAAATGAAATGGCATCAAACACCTGGAAACCATGGAAACCATGTGTTGATGTATTTCATACCATTCCACAGATTCTGCTCCAACCATTACCACGAGCCTGTTCTCCTCAATTAAGGTGCCACCAACCTCCTGTGACACAAGCTGTAGCCAGACTCCTGCTGATGATAACTTCTCCTACAGGGATTATCATGTGTATTAATGCTAGAGGAACAAACTGAACAATGTGTTTTACTGTGAGGGAGGTGTGAATGTACTGATGGCTTGTGGAACATCTAGATAGAGAGAGAGAGAAAGACAAAGGGAGAGAGGGGAGGCTGGTTTAATTGGTGTTGTTCAGTGGAAAAGATAATGACTGTATACCTGTGTGTTTGTGTGGATGTGTGTGTGGATGCATGCGTGTGTATATTGTTATACCAGTCTTTTAGTATTGGCACCAGGGTTGGGAAATAAGGGACCCTGTTCATCTCTTGAATTGGAATTCCAATTATTCCCAGTAATGGACAGCATCTGAATGGAACTGACCCCAACCCTGAAGGGCATTGGTTTTATATTCCACTTGACCACATGGTCAGAAGTGACATTTATCAGTGGCTGACAATCTTTCCCAAAAATCAATACATGGACCTAAAGATGTTACAATGTCATTTAGAGTGCAATCCATGGTGGGTCAAGCCTTTTGACCTCTCTTGACCCCAACTGATTGTTATTGGACATACAGTACCTCTACGTGTATGGCTCCTTATTGGATGATTTCAACATCCATTAGGTGATAATTAGATCTGGTTAACATTTAAGATTTAGCTGTGATGTGTGTGATGTATGATGTGATGTGTGTGCAGAGGAGGCCATGTACGGTAGGTTAGGTCTGTGGATCGGCCTCTCTCTCTCTCGATCGCTGTCTGACACCTGACAAACTCTCTGCTCTCTGCCCCAACCACTCTACTGTGTCTGAGTGACCGACAGCAGAGAGAGAGCGAGGGAGAGGGGGAGCAGACCAGTGGAGAGAGAGTAAGAGTGTGGGAGCAGACCAGGGGAGATAGGGGGAGCAGACCAGAGGAGAGAGGGGGAGCAGACCAGGGGAGAGAGAGGAAGAGTGTGGGAGAAGACCAGGGGAGAGAGGGGGAGCAGACCAGGGGAGAGAGGGGGAGCAGACCAGGGGAGAGAGAGGAAGAGTGTGGGAGCAGACCAGGGGAGAGAGGGGGAGCATACCAGAGGAGAGAGGGGGAGCAGACCAGGGGAGAGAGAGGAAGAGTGGGGGAGAGAGATATTTTCTCCATCCCTTTAAGCCTATCCCCTCTGAAGTTATTTCCCTTGAGAGGGGACTGAGCATAAAAGCGAGGTTATATCTGAGCTAGCCGGTGTGAGAGGAGCACAAAGGGTTAAGTCTGAGTACCTCTCCCAGGGGAGGGAGGGAGAGAGAGGGATTGTCCCAGCTCCACCTCTCCTTCACCTCTCCTCCCTCGCTTTGTCCTCTGGCAGTTTGCTGGGAGGGTTGCTAAGTAACCACCAAACCTACTGTTAGAGAGAGAGAGAGACTGGTAGAGAGAGAGAGAGAGAGAGAGAGAGAGCGAGACAGACACAGATAAAGAGAGATAGAAAAGCAGGAGAGGAGGGGAAAAGCAATTAGAAAGTTGTTGGTTTCAGATGGTTCATTACTATGTTCGTGAGAACATATTGGCTCCTTAGACAAAGTTACTCTGAAGCTTTTATATAAACATGTGGAGCCTTTGTCCTATTGTTTAGAGAACTGATGAGAGAACTCTTCTGGTAACACACTAGGTGTTTGTCAGTGGAGGCTGGTGGGAGGAGCTATAGGAGGACGGACTCATTGTAATGGCTGGAATGGAATTCATCTCTACGGGATCGGTGTCCCCCCGTGGGACGGTTGAGCTAATGTGATTAGCATGAGGTTGTAAGTAACAATAACATTTCCCAGGACATAGACATATCTGATATGGGCAGAAAGCTTACATTCTTGTTAATCTAACTGCACTGTCCAATTTACAGTAGCTATTACAGTGAAAGAATACCATGCTATTGTTTGAGGAGATTCCACAGTTATGAATTTAAAATGTATCAATAAACCAATTAGGTACATTTGGGCTTGATACAACATTTTGAACAGAAATGCAGTGGTTCATTGAATCAGTCTAAAATTTTGCACATACACTGCTGCCAAAATCTAAATTGCACATAACCTGGAAAAATACATGATGGCCTTTCTCTTGCATTTCAAAGATGATAAAAAATAAAACTGCATGTTTTTTCTCTTTGTAATATATTTTACAAGATCTAATGTGTTATATTCTCCTATATGAATTGCTTCAGGTCCTGAGCTACAGGCATTTAGATTTGGGTATGTCATTTTAGGCGAAAATTGACAAAAAGGGTCAAATCCTTAAGAGGATTTATTAGTGGAACAGAGTCAAAACATGTGGGGCTCAGTGGGTAGCATCGCAGTATGCTCATGTCTGTCACGTACCCTCACCTCTACATAACCCTCTGAGCAATATCAACTACTGGCACCGTGACCTGAATGCTTTTGTCTTGATTTGGGGTGCTGGGAGGGGGGTGGGAGTTAAAAATCAATGTAAAAGAATCCCCTTTTTAATAAAGCGTCTATAATTGCATTTGTGTAGTGGCACACAGTTGAGCAGGATTTCCACACAGGATTTGTTGTTGTTGCAGGGTCTGGAAAAGGGTTTAGCCTTTTATGAAAGCATTTCATGTAATTCTACGTCATTTACATGATAGAAGACATTAGCAGAATCTTTTGTAATACCACAAAATGAGTTGCTACTCTCACAGTGACAAACTGATAGCAATAAAAACAATAGTCCAGGCCAATGAAGAGACACACTGATTGTACAATATTAGGAGGAATATACTGTGTCTATATATACTGTATAGTGGAGGCTATATATATACAGTACCAGTCAAAAGTTTGGACACACCTACTCATTCAAGGGTTTTCTTTATTTTTACTATTTTCTACATTGTAGAATCATAGTGAAGACATCAAAACTATGAAATAACACACAAATATATTTCTGATTTTAGATTCTTCAAAGTAGCCACACAGGTGACAGCTTTGCACACTCTTGGCAATCTCTCAACCAGCTTCATGAGGTAGTCACCTGGAATGCCCTTCCAACAGTCTTGAAAGAATTCCCACATATGCTGAGCACTTGTTGGCTGCTTTTCCTTCACTCTGCGGTCCAACTCATCCCAAACCATCTCAATTGGGTTGAGGTCAAGGGATTACGGAGGCCAGGTCCATCACTCTCTTTCTTGGTCAAATAACCCTTACACAGCCTGCAGGTGTGTTTTAGTCCCAATAAGCGCAAACCAGAAGGGATGGCGTATCGCTGCAGAATGCTGTGGTAGCCATGCTGGTTAGGTGTACCTTGAATTCTAAATAAATCACAGACAGTGTCACCAGCAAAGCACCATCACACCTCCTCCTACATGATTCATGGTGGGAACCACACATGCAGAGATCATTCGTTCACCTACTCTGTGTCCCACAAAGAGACGGCGGTTGGAACCAAAAATCTCAAATTTGGACTCATCAGACCAAAGAACAGATTTCCACCGGTCTAATATCCATTGCTTGTGTTTTTCGGCCCAAGCAAGTCTCTTCTTAATTTTGGTGTCCTTTAGTAGTCGTTTCTTTGCAGCAATTCGACCATAAAGGCCTGATTCACGCAGTCTCCTCTGAACAGTTGATGTTGAGATGTGTCTGTTACTTGAACTCTGAAGCATTTATTTGGGCTGCAATCTGAGGTGCAGTTAATTGCCGATTTCTGAGGTGCAGTTAACTCTAATGAACTTATCCTCTGCAGCAGAGGTAACTTTGGGTCTTGGAATTAATGCCTAAACTTAACTGTTGCAATTTGACGTTTCTCCCCCGTGGACAAACATTGAATACTTAAGAGGTCTGGTTGGTTAAATAGGATGTAAATATATTTTAGTCAAAGCCAAAAGGAAGGATAAGATACTCTTGTACGAAACAAGTGAGACGGTGTTGATTTTATTATTAAGGAGCCTATCAACAAACATAGGCCAGCGACCGACAGTAACAGCTGTGCCCAGCTACCTCTGCTTTTTATCTGAGAGAGAGAGAGAGAGAGAGAGAGATTCAAGGACAACACAGGACAAAGAGAGTTGGCTGATAAATGAATAGAGGAATAAAGGTCTGGAATTAGATTTTCTGCGGCCAGGGTATCGATCCCATATGATCCTCAGATGCAGGATAACACAGTGGCCTGTGTGCTGTGTGTGTATGTCCTCTCTCTCTCTCGCTCTCTCTCTCTCTCTCTCTCTCTCTCTCTCTCTCTCTTCCTCTCTCTCTCTCTCTCTCTCTCTCTCTCTTCCTCTCTCTCTCTCTCTCTCTCTCTCTCTCCTCTCTCTCTCTCTTCTCTCTCTCTCTCTCTCTCTCTCTCTCTCTCTCTCTCTCTCTCTCTCTCTCTCTCTCTCTCTCTCTCTCTCTCTCTCTCTCTCTCTCTCTCTCTCTCTCTCTCTCTCTCTTCTCTCTCTCTCTCTCTCTCTCGCTCTCTCTCTCTCTCGCTCTAAACAAAAAAAAAATCACATACGGGGGGAGGGGTAGGGCGGAAGAGAGGCACTAGGACCTTTCTGTTTGCTCAGGGAACAGACGAGACAAGCCTTCAAGAATTCATAGGAAATGAGGCTGAAAATATTCTCATTCTCCATGACACTCCTTCACTCCCTCTCTCCTTCTCATCCTGCTCTGATAGAGGGAGTGGGTAGGGGGGGGGGGGGGGGGGGGCATTCTATTTCTGCCAGTCCCCTCCTGACACCGGAGTGGTTATTTTCCAGAACGGGGTTGTGTGAAGACTTGTTTTATTATCGTATCCACAACTAACTAATGACGGGGGGAAAACAATCAATAGTTACATATCGCAATATTATATCGATAATTTGAATCAAATAATCGATTTCCAAATAATAATATTTATATATGTATGTTTTGTTGTTGTTGCTATTTATCGTCAGCTAGAGCTAATCGGCTGTACCTGCAGCAAAACTCTGGTGTTTTCCATCCTAGCTCCTTTTTAAATGGTGAGCCAACATGTTTTCAACACTTTTATTTCCATGACTGATTAAAAAAAAACGTAAAAAAAATATTCTCTCTTGTCTCTTTGTAGCAGACATGTAGAGAGCAATATGTTTCCATCATCAAATCACAATAAAATCGCAGTATCGAATCACGATACATATAGAATCATGTGAATTGCAACACATATCGTATCGGCACCTAAGTATCACTATATAATCGTATTGTGAGGTCCCTGGCAATTCCCAGCCCTACAGCTGACAGTATTGAGTGCATGTCCTTCTCCTTGGCTGAGGCAGACCTAAACCACCAACTGTTCCTGGCTGAGGCAGACCTAAACCACTAGATGTTCCTGGCCGAGGCAGACCTAAACCACGAGCTGTTCCTGGCTGAGGCAGACCTGAACCACTAGATTTTCTTGGCTAAGGCAGACCTAAACCACTAACTGTTCCTGGCTGAGGCAGACCTAAACCACTAGATGTTCCTGGCCGAGGCAGACCTAAACCACGAGCTGTTCCTGCCTGAGGTAGACCTGAACCACTAACTGTTCCTGGCTGAGGCAGACCTAAACCACTAGCTGTTCCTGGCTAAGGCAGATCTAAACCACCAACTGTTCCTGGCTGAGGCAGACCTAAACCACTAACTGTTCCTGGCTGAGGCAGACCTAAACCACTAACTGTTCCTGGCTGAGACAGACCTAAACCACTAACTGTTCCTGGCTGAGGCAGACCTAAACCACTAGTTGTTCCTGGTGTGTGTGTGTGTGTGGGTGTGGGTGTGGGTGTGGGTGTGTGTGTGTGCAGACAGTTAGATGGCTTCATAAATCAAGTAGACAGCTATTCTGTTGAGCTGAGAACATTTCAATGGGACCGCTGTCAAAGATCTACTGCCGGCGCTGCTGCTGTACTCTGACTCAGAGCTTCACCACACTATAGACGACGGAAAATAAATAGCTTTGACATGAAGGACTTTCTCTCTTTCTCTTTCCGTCTCTCACTCTCTCTCTCGCCACACACATCCACACATGGTCACACACAAACGCACAAGGCCAAACATTCCTAAACTGTGTATGCATGTGTGTTTGCGTGTGTGTATGCATGTGTGTGTGAGCACCCGTGCCTGCAGTTATATGTGTGACCTCCCCAGTCTATTGAGCACACACAGTAACATGTGGCTCTTCCTAACTGAACATAATCAACAACAACCCTTCTCTGCCGTCACCACTCTGAGGAAATGATTCTATTAGAGAATGGATTGGGCCTGGGAGCTGGAAATCCCCATGAATCTACATGGCACTGCAGCTCCAAGCCTCATTTACCGGCTCCGCTATTGGACAGCACCGTAACCCTCCCCTCCCTCTCATTCCACAACCCTCCCACTCCCCCACTTGTCAATATCATCATACCGGCCCCCAGTCATCGAGCTAACGTCTGACTCAGTTGATGGAAACAGGAAGTGAGGAAGGTGGGGACTTTTTCATAATTAGTCATCCCAGGTCTGTTGTTTGCTTAATATAGCTGCTTCATAGTGTGTGTGCTTTAGACGGTGGGTTTCAGCCAACACAAAATAACCCAGACCTATGAATAGATTCCATGTAAACAAAACATGGCAGACCACGACAAGAGAGCGTGGCTCAAGAGTGTACTGTGTGGTGTGTGTGTGTGTGTGTGTGTGTGTGTGTGTGTGGTGTGTGTGTGTGCCTGCCAGCCTGCTTGTGTGTGTGTGTGTGTGCCTGCCAGCCTGCTTGTGTGTGTGTGTGTGTGTGTGTGTGTGTGTGTGTGTGTGTGTGTGTGTGTGTGTGTGTGTGTGTGTGTGTGTGTGTGTGTGTGTGTGCGTGCGTGCGTGCGTGCGTGCGTGCGTGCGTGCGTGCGTGCGTGCGTGTGGCGAGAACAAGCTGCTTTTACCCAGCTTGGTGCCGTTGATGAGCTGTCGTTTTATTGGTTAGCTAAATGCCACCTCCTGACTGTGTGATATATCACTCTTTTTTACATTTTATATATTTATTTATTTTATTCCTGTTTTTCTCCCCAATTTCGTGGTTTCCAATTGGTAGTTACAGTCTTGTCCCATCGCTGCAACTCCCGTATGGACTCGGGACAGGCGAAGGTTGAGAGCCGTGCGTCCTCCGAAACACGACCCAAAACAAGCCACACTGTTTCTTGACACAATGCCCATCCAACCCGGAAGCCAGCCGCACCAAATGTGTCGGAGGAAACACTGTGCACCTGGCTACCGTGTCAGAATCTCTAGTGGCACAGCTAGCACTGCGATGCAATGCCTTAGACCACTGCACCACCCGGGAGGCGTGATATATCACTCTAGACGCAGAAAAAACTATATTTAGACAGAAACCATCCCCATCACGTAATGTAGAGGGCTGGGAAACATCACACTACTGCTGCTACTGGCCAGTCCAACATGCTATTCATATCTTACCCTTATGAGTTATCAGCCCACCAGCTGAAACTGCATGGTGATGATAAACAATGTACTTATAGGAGTAAGTTACTGTATAGTTCAGCAGTACTGGAAAACATAATGTCAAAATCTTCATGTTTGAGAACCTGTTGCAGTGAAAGCAAATGACTGTAAAAATGGACTGTTGTTTACAGGATAGTACAGTGTACTAAAGCTACATGCTACAGTACAACATTATACCACACCACTCTTATCGTTCTGGTTAGATACAGTGCCTTGCGAAAGTATTCGGCCCCCTTGAACTTTGCGACCTTTTGCCACATTTCAGGCTTCAAACATAAAGATATAAAACTGTATTTTTTTGTGAAGAATCAACAACAAATGGGACACAATCATGAAGTGGAACGACATTTATTGGATATTTCAAACTTTTTTAACAAATCAAAAACTGAAAAATTGGGCGTGCAAAATTATTCAGCCCCCTTAAGTTAATACTTTGTAGCGCCACCTTTTGCTGCGATTACAGCTGTAAGTCGCTTGGGGTATGTCTCTATCAGTTTTGCACATCGAGAGACTGAATTTTTTTCCCATTCCTCCTTGCAAAACAGCTCGAGCTCAGTGAGGTTGGATGGAGAGCATTTGTGAACAGCAGTTTTCAGTTCTTTCCACAGATTCTCGATTGGATTCAGGTCTGGACTTTCACTTGGCCATTCTAACACCTGGATATGTTTATTTTTGAACCATTCCATTGTAGATTTTGCTTTATGTTTTGGATCATTGTCTTGTTGGAAGACAAATCTCCGTCCCAGTCTCAGGTCTTTTGCAGACTCCATCAGGTTTTCTTCCAGAATGGTCCTGTATTTGGCTCCATCCATCTTCCCATCAATTTTAACCATCTTCCCCGTCCCTGCTGAAGAAAAGCAGGCCCAAACCATGATGCTGCCACCACCATGTTTGACAGTGGGGATGGTGTGTTCAGCTGTGTTGCTTTTACGCCAAACATAACGTTTTGCATTGTTGCCAAAAAGTTCAATTTTGGTTTCATCTGACCAGAGCACCTTCTTCCACATGTTTGGTGTGTCTCCCAGGTGGCTTGTGGCAAACTTTAAACAACACTTTTTATGGATATCTTTAAGAAATGGCTTTCTTCTTGCCACTCTTCCATAAAGCCCAGATTTGTGCAATATACGACTGATTGTTGTCCTATGGACAGAGTCTCCCACCTCAGCTGTAGATCTCTGCGGTTCATCCAGAGTGATCATGGGCCTCTTGGCTGCATCTCTGATCAGTCTTCTCCTTGTATGAGCTGAAAGTTTAGAGGGACGGCCAGGTCTTGGTAGATTTGCAGTGGTCTGATACTCCTTCCATTTCAATATTATCGCTTGCACAGTGCTCTTTGGGATGTTTAAAGTTTGGGAAATCTTTTTGTATCCAAATCCGGCTTTAAACTTCTTCACAACAGTATCTCGGACCTGCCTGGTGTGTTCCTTGTTCTTCATGATGCTCTCTGCGCTTTTAACGGACCTCTGAGACTATCACAGTGCAGGTGCATTTATAAGGAGACTTGATTACACACAGGTGGATTGTATTTATCATCATTAGTCATTTAGGTCAACATTGGATCATTCAGAGATCCTCACTGAACTTCTGGAGAGAGTTTGCTGCACTGAAAGTAAAGGGGCTGAATAATTGTGCACGCCCAATTTTTCAGTTTTTGATTTGTTAAAAAAGTATGAAATATCCAATAAATGTCGTTCCACTTCATGATTGTGTCCCACTTGTTGTTGATTCTTCACAAAAAAATACAGTTTTATATCTTTATGTTTGAAGCCTGAAATGTGGCAAAAGGTCGCAAAGTTCAAGGGGGACGAATACTTTTGCAAGGCACTGTATTAGACAGAAATAGAGAGATCTCACAGTGAAAACACTAAGGGGCCTCTGGTATGGGAGCCGTTACCCTCGGGCCCCTGGATACACAATGCTGAGGGATCGACTGTATTGATGCAGCTCCTGTCTCTGTGTACACTAGCTAACCAGCTCAGACCACTCTCACCCCACCTATGGGAGAAAGGCAGGTTGCTGACACAGACCATACAGAAGCCAAGACATGTCACAATGTCCTCCAGCTGATCTACCACGAGTTGCATTCTGGGCCGCTGCATGGCTGTGAGGGACTAGGTCAATGTTTTGGACGTGATCAACTTGTTCTCTCTGTCCAGAAGTCCTATCTAGGGTCAGGTCAAGAAGGAAGTTAGATTAATAGATGTACTAAGCAACTCTTTTAGAAGAAAGTGACTTTCTCTATTACCTCAACCTTTTTTTAACCTTATTTTGGGGTTTTTGTTTACTCATGCTGCAGTAAAATGGGCCCAAGACAGACGTCATGGATTTTGCATCAAACCATATATTCTTTACACAAACTATCATACCAATCTGATTACAGTTTACTGGAGTGGTTCCCAACCTTTTCTGTTACTGTACAAACTGAATTTTGCCCTGCCTGACAAACCCACTCATGTGTATTCTACCTTATGGTCTCATGAGTCTTCTCAAGTACCCCCTGTGTATCGGCAAAGCGCCCCCAGGGAACCTAGTACCCCTGGTTGGGGACCACTGGTGTACTGGATAGGGTTGCAATGATATTGGTAATTGGCCAAAGTTAATGGAATCTGCAGTCATTTTGGTAATTAACAGAATATCTATGGCGATCTACCGTCACTTTGGTAATTTATACTTGAATAACTGTAAAAAAAATATATATATTCGTATAGTATTCATTTTTATATCTGTGTCCCTATTGTCCATGAGTTTCTAGTAGATAGACCATATGGTTCAAGATAAAATAGCCTAATTAATGTAAAAAGCATCTAATCAACAATGTCATTATTTTCAATTACCTCTGCAACTGGTCTAACTATTGACTTTTTTTCACAACTGCCTCCAGTTTGACGCCAAAGCATTTACAACAAAGACGTATTGACATAGTAAAATAAGAAATGCTAAGGATATTTTATGCTGAATCCTTCATATTAAACACCAAAGGTATTCACCAAAATTATTGTTTTTATTTTGGATAATGTTTTACAGCTTTGTCATTCCATTTTTTTATTTTAAAATCATATTATTTCATTATTTCATATATTTGACATTTTATAAGGCCAGAGATGATTAGACTCTGATAGGGCCAGAGATGATTAGACACTTGATCATCTGAAGTACCCAAAATAGCCACTAATTGTTTTGTGATAGAAAAAAAACATGAAATCCTTCAAAGACAAGAATTCTGGTAGGTTACTGGTCAACTTTGAAAGCTTCCAGTAATTTACCCTCCTTGGTAACCCTTGTACTGAACCCACAAGGTTATCTCCCAGGAAGATTCTACCTTTTGTGTGTTCCCCTAGCCTGTCTATTATCAGAGTCAGGCCTCCAGTGTGGGTGGTAGGTGTTCCCCTAGCCTGTCTATTATCAGAGTCAGGCCCCCAGTGTGGGTGGTGTGTGTTCCCCTAGCCTGTCTATTATCAGAGTCAGGCCTCCAGTGTGGGTGGTGTGTGTTCCCCTAGCCTGTCTATTATCAGAGTCAGGCCTCCAGTGTGGGTGGTGTGTGTTCCCCTAGCCTGTCTATTATCAGAGTCAGGCCTCCAGTGTGGGTGGTAGGTGTTCCCCTAGCCTGTCTATTATCAGAGTCAGGCCTCCAGTGTGAGTGGTGTGTGTTCCCCTAGCCTGTCTATTATCAGAGTCAGGCCTCCAGTGTGGGTGGTGTGTGTTCCCCTAGCCTGTCTATTACCAGAGTCAGGCCTCCAGTGTGGGTGGTAGGTGTTCCCCTAGCCTGTCTATTATCAGAGTCAGGCCTCCAGTGTGAGTGGTGTGTGTTCCCCTAGCCTGTCTATTACCAGAGTCAGGCCTCCAGTGTGGGTGGTAGGTGTTCCCCTAGCCTGTCTATTATCAGAGTCAGGCCTCCAGTGTGGGTGGTAGGTGTTCCCCTAGCCTGTCTATTATCAGAGTCAGGCCTCCAGTGTGGGTGGTGTGTGTTCCCCTAGCCTGTCTATTATCAGAGTCAGGCCCCCAGTGTGGGTGGTAGGTGTTTGGTGGTGTGTGTTCGGTGGTGTGTACTGGGTGCCAATGTGAGTAGAGGGGGCGTGTGTTGTAACATGACTCCTGTTTAGTCTGACAGGCCAGGAGGGGTGTGTTGTAACATGACTCCTGTTTAGTCTGACAGGCCAGGAGGGGTGTGTTGTAACATGACTCCTGTTTAGTCTGACAGGCCAGGAGGGGTGTGTTGTAACATGACTCCTGTTTAGTCTGACAGGCCAGGAGGGGTGTGTTGTAACATGACTCCTGTTTAGTCTGACAGGCCAGGAGGGGTGTGTTGTCAGAATGTGCTGCCTGCTCCCTGACAGCCAGCCTCAGCAGTGATAGATAACCACCCCTCTCTCTTTCTACACTCCACATCCTCACATGCTCAGAGGAAAGGATGGAGAGAATGAGAGCGAGAGAATGAGAGCGAGAACACTCCCACACATCTGGAGTTTGTCCTTGACACAGGTTGAATTCATTCCTCTGCTCACGCCTCCACACAACTCACCATCCCTCCATCATAGGACAGAGAGAGAGAACGATAGAGAGATCCCTGCCCGCCCCCTTCCTCCCTCCTCCTCAACCCCTTAATCTTCTGTCAGGCTGTCAAACTATTTCTGCTTGGAAGAAAAGTTACAGAGAGAGAGAAAGAGAGGAAGAAGTGGAGTTGCCAGGTTTATTTGTTTTCCCTCTCTCCTCTCAGTGTTGCGCTCTCTGTTGTCAGCAGCCTCTCAGGCTTCATTAAGTTGTTAAGGAGCCTGCTTTGCTGCCAGAATCACAAGGCTTCAACCCAAATGGCACCCTAGTCCCTATTTAGTAAACGACAGCCCTGGTCAGAAGTAGTGCACTAAATATGAAATAGTGTGCCATTTGGGACAAACTCAAGGGTTCTCTAAAAGCACTCAGGAGGAGATGGAATAGGACGTTGAGGAACACTTCACTTCAGTGGTCATTTTCATTTTCCATAAGGTGTTTGTTTTGCTTCCGTTTGTGTGAAAGGGGGAGACCATGTTCACGGAGGAACTGAGAAAGTTTGTGCTTTCAGCTACTGTACAACAACACTGTCTCGCTCCTGGTTACTGTACAACAACACTGTCTCACTCCTGGTTACTGTACAACAACACTGTCTCACTACCGGTTACTGTACAACAACACTGTCTCACTCCTGGTTACTGTACAACAACACTGTCTCACTCCTGGTTACTGTACAACAACACTGTCTCACTCCCAGTTACTGTACAACAACACTGTCTCACTCCTGGTTACTGTAAAACAACACTGTCTCACTCCTGGTTACTGTACAACAACACTGTCTCACTCCTGGTTACTGTACAACAACACTGTCTCACTCCCGGTTACTGTACAACAACAATGTCTCACTCCCGGTTACTGTACAACAACAGTGTCTCACTCCCAGTTACTGTACAACAACACTGTCTCACTCCCGGTTACTGTACAACAACACTGTCTCACTCCCGGTTACTGTACAACAACACTGTCTCACTCCCTGTTACTGTACAACAACACTGTCTCACTACCGGTTACTGTACAACAACACTGTCTCACTCCTGGTTACTGTACAACAACACTGTCTCACTCCCAGTTACTGTACAACAACACTGTCTCACTTTCCGGTTACTGTACAACAACACTGTCTCACTCCTGGTTACTGTACAACAACACTGTCTCACTCCCGGTTACTGTACAACAACACTGTCTCACTCCCTGTTACTGTACAACAACACTGTCTCACTACCGGTTACTGTACAACAACAGTCTCATTCCCGGTTACTGTACAACAACACTGTCTCACTCCTGGTTACTGTATAACAACACTATCTCACTCCCAGTTACTGTACAACAACACTATCTCACTCCCGGTTACTGTACAACAACACTGTCTCACTCCTGGTTACTGTAAAACAACAGTGTCTCACTACTGGTACTTGTGAAGTGAAGGAGTTGTTGTAGTTTCTAATGTTTGATAATGTATGTACACTAGTTGGTAGGTGACGTGTTCACTTGGAATTGGTCCAATTCCATTTAATCTCAAGTCAATGAAAACATTTATATTGTATTTATGAAGCCTCCATCTTGTTCGTATTTCCATTAACTTCCACAGTGGATCTGTTTCATCTTCTCCCTGTGTTCTGTTCCGAGCCCTCTGATGACCTGCTCTTTCACTGTGTAGGACTGGCCTTTCAGACAACACGCAAAGGGATGTCGGAGAGTTGTGTGTGTGTGTGTGTGTGTGTGTGTGTCGCTCTTTCTGACTGACTGTGTATGTCCGTATTTGTTTCAGTCAGTCTCTGTCTGGGTGTTGGTTTGTGTGTGGTTGGTTCTTACGTGTGTGCTGAGCTCTCCTCTCCCTCCTGTGTGTGTGTGTGTGTGTGTGTTCAGGTGCCGCTCGACATCGGCGCGGCGGATTAGGCAGGCTGTTATCTTGACACTTGCAGGCACTGAGCGAGAGGTAGACCGCACCGCTCCCGTTTACACACCTCCTCGACTGTGTCTGCCGCTCTCCCCCCTCCTCTCTCATCCCCCCTCTGTCGCCACGGTAATTGAAAGCAGAAAGAGAGCGAGCACGTGGAGAGACGTGCCCTGTGTGGATAACACACACACACACACACACACACACACACACACACACACACACACACACACAGAGTGTACTGCCACTGTCTCCAGTCCCAGTCAGTCTTCACAACAGCTCAACAGTACTGCTACTTTGTTTTAAAAGCAGCCCTCTCTACTTATTTTCTTCCAGTGTTGCCAGGATGTAAACACACAGCTGCTGCTCCTCTGGTTGTGTGTGTTTTGTCTGTCCGCCTGTCTGATGGTCTGTCTGTTAGTCTTTATATCTGTCAATCTGTCTGTCCGTCTGTTAGTATGTCCATTGGTCTGGCCGTCTGTCTGTTAGTCTGTCACTCTGTCCGTCTGTTAGATTAACAGACTAAAAGACTGTCTGTTAGTCTGTCTTTCGTTCTGTTGGTCTGTTAGTCTATCCGTCTGCAAAGTTGGACTCTGTGTTGTCTATATCCCCATTGGCTGAGACTGTGTGTGTGTGTGTGTGAGCGTGCATGCGTGCGTGCGTGCGTGCGTGTGTGTGTGAGTAAGCGTGCGTGCGTGCGTGCGGGCATGTAAATGATGAGGTCCCTGTGGCTTTTAGCTGGGTGACTTTACACCCTGAGCAGCATTACTCCAAACTCCAACACAAAGGAAGCCCTGGCTGTGTGTCATTTAAGCAATACGGCCCGCGGGGGTGTGGTATATGGCCAATATACTCATGACATGATGCGGAGTGCCTGGATACAGCCCTTAACCGTGGTATATTGGCCATAAACCACAAACCCCTGAAGTGCCTTATTGCTATTATAAACTGGTTACCAACGTAATTAGAGCAGTAAAAATACATTGTTTTGTCATACCCGTGTTATACTACGACTGTCAGCCAATCAGCATTCAGGGCTCGAACCACACAATTTATAATGAAGGATATACAGCACCGTGAAGCATTCACACCCCCCTGATTCTAATGCTGCTGTGTTGGTTTGGTCCTCTGTCTGTCTGACCTGGCCCTGTGGGGTTCTGTAGATGTATTTCAGCCTATAAGATCAGCCGGTTTTAAACTGTCCAAGGCAAGACAGAATGTCCCATAGATTGGTTAAATGGACTTACAAGCTGCCGTTGAAGAAAATAATTATTTCAGCAATCGTGGCTCGCACTGAAATTTATTCAGGATCTCTATGGTGGCCCCTTCCCACTACTGCAGATATGGTAATTAGGTGAATATATTGGAGCAGACTGGACTATGTCCTCCTGAACACTGATAGGTTTGTCTGAGTTTGACTGGTTGCTGACATTTGCTCTGCCTCTGCTTGACACCCACTCACTCAGTGTGAACAGTGCCAAGCTCTCAGCGCCCGCTGTGTGTGTGTCAGTGTCTCTCTCTCTCTTTCTCTCTCAGTTTCTGTGTTTCTGTCAGAGGGTCTTTGTAGGGACCTGGCGGGCCTCCAACACAGTGCCTGAACAGAAAGCTGTGACAGAGAGAGAGAGGAACAGTGTCTGAGCCAGGGGTGAGAGGAGGGGAGAGTGAACCTGGTGATGGGAGCACCGGGTTCATCCATTGTTTGGGCTGGGTCGGATGGATGCTTACGATGTGACTGCTTTGTGTTTGTGTCTATCTGTGTATGAAGTAGCCCAAGGACAGGGTAGTCCACTGTCTGTACCATGAGCCTCCCTCCATCTCTATGACTGAGAGACAGGCATTGATCAAAAGCCCCTTAATGATTCAGTCTGCATGTGAAACAGGGTTGAGCTCAGATCCTTAAGCAGCCATGGTGACGATGAATGACAATGGTTTTATTTATTTAACTAGGCAAGTCTTTTAAGAATAAATTCTTATTTACAATGATGGCGTATTTGTAAAGTACCCCCCCCCCCCCCGGCCAGACCCCCTCCCATAACCCGGGCGACGCTGGGCCAATTGTACGCTCCCGATCACGGCCGGTTGTGATACAGCCAGGGATCGAACCCGGGTCTGTAGTGAAGCCTCAGACCGCTGTGCCACTCGGGAGGCCAAATGCCACACAGTGTTTAAAACCATTTCATGCACCGGCCTTTTTGTGAAGTGTATGTGTGCATGTACCCTGGTGCATGTATGGTGGTTGACAGGGTTTTTACACAGAGAGATAGAGGGAAAGTATCTGTGTTCTTAGGTAGGCGATTAAAGTGTGTGTGTGTGTGTTTAGACTGCTGCTTTGTGTATTGTGACATGGTTTGCGGTCTCCTCTCTCCGCAGTAGCCGTCACACTCTGCAAACAGCTGGTTTCCCCTGGAGACATAAGAGACCGCCAGCTTTCTGGCACCACATGCTCACATCACACGGTGCCACGACACACTGCACCACACAAACAGGAAACACATCATCGCCACTCGCCTCCTTCTTACATAACCAACCGCCTCAAACACACACAAACTCTTCCCTCTATTGTTTGGGTTAAGTCAGGACATCCTCTTTGGGTTGCCATGGGTTACAATGCTTGTTCGGCTCCACAGAAGCTCTTTGTAGAGGATAGCGTTACATTGTGTGTGTCTTTTCATGCTAAAACTCTCCTAGCATTGAAGGGAGGCAGTAGTTATTCTCAGTCTGCTGTCTTGAATGGCTTGAAGAAGCCCAAAGTCAAGTTTTTCTTCACTTATTTCTTCAATTGAATCAATGCTTGTATAGATGAAAACCAGGGGGGATTTTTAGAATTCATGACAAGAACAGAGAGATAGAGAGCTGGCGCAGAATGGAGCAGAGAGAAAATAAGCGAGAATTTCCTTGTTCGGCAGCGAGTCAGGGTCTAGTCATTACAGGTAGGGGGAGCTGCTGTAACGCTGAGCTCCGTACCTCTGAGCTCCATACCGCTTTCCTCTCATCTCTCAGCTCCGCTGTTCACAGACACACACTCCCATCCTCCACTCCGCTCCCCTCAGCGCAGGAGCCTCTCCCTCCCTTTCTCTATCGCGCTACAGCTTTGTCTCTCTGTCTCTCTCTCCTTCTGTCTGTCATCTTCAGCGGCACTAGAGCAAGGGAGCGTGACACTATCAGACAGGTGTGTGTGTGTGTGTGTGTGTGTGTGTGTGTGTGTGTGTGTGGCTCTCTGTTGAGCAGCGGAGCGGATGCCTGGCAGCTTTGTCTGGCCTTGTGTGTGTACAGGTGCACAGTGTGTGTGTGTGTGTATTTCCCTGAGTGCACACTTGTCCGTGTATGAGTGTGTGTGTGTGTGTGTGTGTCTTTCTCTGAGTGCACACTTGTCCGTGTGTGTGTGTGTGTGTGTGTGTGTGTGTGTCTCCGTAGTGAGTGTTGGATGCCCGGCAGCTAAGTGTGCTCTCAGCAGGGGGCTTCAGTGCAGCATGGCAGGGGGCACAGCGCAGTGTGTGTCTGTGTGTGTGGCGAGCAGCATATCCCCTCTGGCTCAGCAGAGAATGGCAGAGGCCATCCCAGTTCACTGACAAAGACCCATCTTTTCTCTGTTCCTTCTTTTCCTATTTTCTCTCTTTTTTCCTCTCTCTTGCCTCTGCTCTTTCCCCTCTACTCTCTTTCCATTATCCTCTCTCTCGCCTTTATTCTTTCTCTCCTCTACTCTCCTCCTTTCGCTCTCTCTCCTCCTCTCTCTCAGCTCTCTCCTTCCCTCCCTCCTCTTCACGGATCAATAAACCCATGATGAGAGGAAAGTGGAGCAGTGGAGTAGAAATGAGACGTCCTTAGCCTTGCTTCCCCTCTCTCCTTTACCTCTGTCTTCACTGTCTCTCCACTCTACATCCCAGGAACGGAAACAGCATCCCAACACTGTTCTTGCCAATGCTGTAGAGTAGACAGGCTTTAGGTTCCTGGAGGTTAGGCTGTGCAGACACCTGATCGATGCTCTTCAGAGAGGGAGAGAACAGTCAGCCCATCCATATCGACTTCCCCTCGGCCAAGTATTGATGCATGCTGAGAGGCCCGCAGTTTAACGCACACACACAGAAACACACAGTGACACACACGCAGCCACACAGGCGTGCAGGCAGGAAGGAAGGCACGGACGCACCAACACTCCTTGTCTCTCTTCATTATTTCTCTCTCTACCATTTTTTCTTAGTCTCTTTCACTCTCTCACTCTCCCATGTGTTTTCTCTTTCTTATCTCTCTGCCTCAGTCTGTGTCGTGTCCATGGAGAATAGGATAATAGGCATATAGGAGAGATGACTTACCCTAACCCTAGTTCAACCCTAACCCTAGTTCAACCCTAGCCCTACCTTCATGTCCACATCCTGGTTCAACCCGAACCCTAGCTCCTTGTCCATGTCCTGGTTCAAACCTAATCCTAACTTCATGTCCACATCCTGGTTCAACCAGAACCTAGCTTCATGTCCACATCCTGATTATATCCTACCTTCATGTCAACATTCTGGTTCAACCCTAACCCTAGCTTCATGTCCACATCCTGGTTCAACCCTAACCCTAGCTTCATGTCCAAATCCTGGTTCAACCCTAACCCTAGCTTCATGTCCACATCATGGTTCAACCCTAACCATAGCTTCATGTCCACATCCTGGTTCAACCAAAACATAGCTTCATGTCCACATGCTGATTCTATCCTACCTTCATGTCCACATTCTGGTTCAACCCTAACCCTAGCCCTAGCTTCATGTCCACATCCTGGTTCAACCCTAACCCTTGCTCCATGTCCACATTGTTGTTCAATTCTAACCCTAGCTTCACGTGCACATCCTGGTTCAACTCTACATTCATATCCACATCCTGTTTCAACCCTAGCGTAATGTCCATGTCCCGGTTCAACCCTAGCGTCATGTCCACATCCTGGTTCAACTCTAAACCTAGCTTCATGTCCACATACTGGTTCAACTCTATCCCTAGCTCCAGGTCCACGTCCTGGTTCAATCCTATCCCTAGCTTCATGTCCACGTCTTGGTTCAACCATTACCCTTGCTTCATGTCTTCATCCTGGTTCCATCCTTACTTCATGTCCACCTCCTGGTTCGACCCTAATCCTAGCTTCATTTCTACATCCTGGTTCATTCTTAACTTCATGTCCAAATCCTGGTTCAACCCTAACCCTAGCTCCATGTCCACATCCTGGTTCAACTCTAACTTCATGTCCACTTCCTGGTTCAACTCTAACCCAAACCCTGTCTTAACGTCCACATTCTGGTTCAACCCTAAGCCTAGCTTCATGTCCACATCCTGGTTCAACCCTACCCCTAGCTCCAGGTCCACGTCCTGGTTCAACCCTAACCCTAGCTTCATGTCTACATCCTGGTTCCAACCTAGATTCATGTCCACGTCCTGGTTCCATCCTAAACCTAGCTCCATGTGAACATCCTGGTTCAACCCTAGCTCCATGTCCACATCCTGGTTCAACCCTACCTTCCTGTCCACATCATGGTTCAAACCTAGCTTCATGTCCATGTCCTGGTTTAAACATATCCCTAGCTTCATGTCCACATCCTGGTTCAACCCTAAACTTAGCTTCATGTCCAAATCCTGGTTCAACCCTACCTTCATGTCCACATCCTGGTTCAACTCTAGCTTCATGTCTACATCCTGGTTCATTCCTAGCTTCATGACGGAATCCTGGTTCAACCTTAGCTTCATGTCCACGTCCTGGTTCAACCATTACCCTTGCTTCATGTCTTCATCCTGGTTCCATCCTTACTTCATGTCCACCTCCTGGTTCGACCCTAATCCTAGCTTCATGTCCACATCCTGGTTCATTCCTAGCTTCATGTCCATGTCCTGGTTCAACCCTAAACCTAGCTACATGTCCACATCATGGTTCAACCCTAACCCTAGCTTCATGTCCACATCCTGGTTCAACCCTAAACCTAGCTACACGTCCACATCATGGTTCAACCCTAGCTTCAAGTCAACGTCCTGGTTCAACCTAACCTTAGCTTCATGTCCACGTCCTGGTTCAACCCAAATCCTAGCTTCATGTCCACATCCTGGTACAACCCTAATCATAGCTTCATGTCCTCATCATGGTTCAACCCTAACCCTAGCTTCATGTCCACCTCCTGGTTCAACCCTAACCCTTGCTTCATGTCCACGTCCTGGTTCAAACCTAGCTTCATGTCCACGTCCTGGTTCAAACCTAGCTTCATGTCCACATCCTGGTTCAACCCTAACCCTAGCTTCATGTCCACGTCCTGGTTCTACCCTAACCATAGTAAACCCCCAGAAGAGGAAGCCACAAGCAAATCTGTTTTTTTTTCCCACAGAGATTAAGGATTACGATTATATTTATACATAGAACATTTGGGATTATACCACATGTCTACCTCTTGAGAACATTGAACTTTTGAACTTTGTCTGTGAGCAGTTGTTTGAACTGAACAAAATCTGTCCCTGGTACTGGGTGACATGACATATGGGGTCAAATTTCTTCCCTGTCTCTTTACATTTGTGTGTGTGTTCGTGTATG
Organism: Oncorhynchus mykiss; assembly: GCF_057628025.1. Taxonomy (NCBI): domain Eukaryota; kingdom Metazoa; phylum Chordata; class Actinopteri; order Salmoniformes; family Salmonidae; genus Oncorhynchus; species Oncorhynchus mykiss. Next base: position 20,720,059 of record NC_143039.1, read on the forward strand.
TGCTTGTGTTTGTGTGTGTGTTTAGCACGGGGATCAAAGCCTGTGGTCATGTCAGGGGTCTGTCAGCTAAACTGAATGAGGGAGGGGTGTGTGTGTGTATGTGTGTGTGGTGCATAGCCTCAGCTCTTAGCTCTGTGAGACAAGGCAGAAGCCATCTGCACTTTGTATCTGTAGGGACTTACTGAGAAGAAAACCTAGAGGGACGTGGTCTCATTGACTGACAGGGGTGTGAGCGCATGATTTGTCACATATGGTTTTTGCTAACAGGGTTATGTGCATACTCACTGGGGTTTTTATAGTGTGTGTTTGTGTGTTTTGTCTGTGTGTGTGTGTGTGTGTGTGTGTTTCACTCTTCATCTACAGGATGGGGAGTTGTCTAGGACACACATGCATCAAAATGCAACAGGCACACACACACACACTTTTACACACTTTTACACACACACACACACACACACACACACACACACACACACACACACACACACACACACACACACACACACACACACACACACACACACACAGACTTTGACTCAGAGAGCTGCTCCAAAAAGTGACTGCTCCAAAAAGAGGGCTCTGCAAACAGATTCTCTCTGCTTTGATCTGAACAACTTTACTGTCTTACAAGGCATTGCATAAGGGAAGGGGGTGATAGAGAGAAAGAGTGAAATGGAGAGAAAGAGAGAAGGGGGAGTGAGACGGAGAAAGGAAGAGAGAGAGAGAGAGACGGGGAAAGTTTTGGGGGAGACTCCTGTGTCCAGTTGTTCTCAGAGCCAAGGCCTCATTAAACGTGTTTCCTTAGGGAACATTCACCTGGCTTTGAGTGTTTGAGGGCTGTGGATGCCTAGAGAATGTACTGTGGGAGCAGCTGGGGTCCATATGGTTGGCTGTTAACCTGTCTGGGAGGAGGGGAGAGAGAGAAGGAAGTAGGGAGAGAGACGGGAAAGGAGGGGGTATGGGGGAGCAGAGGGAGGGAGAGAAAAAGGGATTGCGGCAACCCTGGAGCTCTTCAGCAGATTTGTTTCTCCCTTCCTAAAGGGGTCATCCCTCCATCCATCCCTCCGTCATCCCTCTCTCAACATCAAACACTCCTCCTCTGGGCTCTCAGTGGTCTTCTTTCCCACAGCGCTGCATAAACAAACACACATCTCTTATGTCTCCCCCTGGAGTCTCTGCCTTTAACTCTCTCACTGACTCACACTCATTCCCTCTCTCTCTCTTCAACTCTCTTTTTCTCTCTCGCTCACAATCGTTCTCCTCCTCCTCCCATCCCATCCCTCTCTCTCTCTCTCCACCTCTGCTCCTCCACCATAATGAAGACAGCCCAGTCCTTGTACAGCTGTGACCACTACCAGCCAATAAGACAAGAGAGAGACGACAGAACCTGAGGGAGATTCCTCCCTGTCCCCTTACAGGAAAACATCTCCGCGCTAGCTGCTGTACACCGACAATTACAGTCGCTCACAGGCAGTCATTCTTTGGCAACCTCACACCTGAGCCATGGGTGGAATTGGGGGCTTGGGTTTGGGAGACAAAAGCAAATATTTGAGTCAGCCCACCAAGTTGGAGCATTGCTGGTGGGTAAAGTCCAGGTGGGTGGGGCGCTTGGGAGGTTGGCAGGCACTGTGTAAATAGCCATATAGTCATATAATGTCTAGCTAGTGTGGATAAGCTGACATGTACACAGACACAGCCAGAGCCAGGGCAGTCCATCTCCCTTTTGTGATAAATACAGTGTGCCCCCCCCCTCACCCCCGTCGATCAGCAGAACGGAGAGATCCGTCAATACAGTTTGTTTGGCTTGGCAAAGCTCAACGTTTCCCCTGCTGCTGCTACTCTTATCCGCCGATCCACAGATTCTCATGGTGCAATTTCTCATGCAGAGAGCCTGAATAATCAGAACACTCGGAGAGGCTGCCAAGAAAGAGGATGAGAGAGAGAGAGAGAGAGAGAGAGAGAGAAGAGAGAGAGAGAGAAGAGAAGAGAGAGAGAGAGAGAGAGAGAGAGAGAGAGAGAGAGAGAGAATATGTGAAGAAGTGGAGGGCGGGTGTGTGTTGGATATAGAGGGAGATAGCTAGAGAGAGGGATAGAGAGATTGTATGCAGAGTAGATCTGGCTTCTCTCATTGCTGCTGCCACCCCCTCCTCCTCCCCCCTCCACCCCCCAGTGCTCTCAGTTGTGGCCAAGCGTCATCTTTCTTCCTGGCAGATAATATCGTGCAATTACCAGAGGAGAGGAGCGGGGCTCCGGCTGTCTGCCTGCCTGCCGACTGACTGTCCCCCCTCCCTCTGCTCCTCCTCTCGTTCTCTCCTCTCCTCCATCTCCCTCTCTCTCTCTACCGCTGGGCCACAGGGAAGCTGTTTAGGTCTGCAGAGACAGACTGTATATCTAGACAGACGAGCTACTTTAAAAAAAATGTGTGTACAAGAGAAAGTAGTGCACTATGTTGTCAACTAAGTTTTTGTTTTTCACACTTAAAATGAAAATTGTTCATAGAGAAACAATGAAATTGGATGTTCTGAGTCCATGTCACGTCAACATTTTCTTTTTTAGGTCTGGAATAACTTTTATTTCACTGTAATTCCCCTTTAATTGTGCATCTGGCCCTTTAATTGCGCGTCTAGAGAGTGAGGGATGTGCCATCTAATGCTCTGGCCTAGTGATGGTTCTGTACTGCTGCTGCTCATTTCAAATAATATACTTCCTCATGATACACTTCTGCCAGCTAAGACTACTTTGGTTGACATTTAATTGAGAAGGTTTTGGGGAAATTATTTCTGTCAACCCATAAGATGGTTATCACATCAACTGGTCACACACTGAGTGATAGACAAACGCGTTCACCACAGACAGACGGGCAATATTGCTGGAAATGATTTGGCAGATATTGCGTTAGGTTTGGCCAATAGTGGCTAACCAGGGGTGGGATAATGTCAATGTTGTTTTGATTTGATCGTAGCTGGGAGCTTGCAGTGTCTGATACTTGTGAGATGTGATTATGACAGTTTGCATGTACTTTCTGAATAGTTTGGCGAGCTACTGGCAGCTGGTCTAGAGACTTACAGTGAATGTGTCAGTCTCTTGGGAGACCCCCCTGCCCTCCACCACCAGTTAACATATACCTTCCTATTGTACCTGGGTGTCTCCCATCTCCCAGAACTGTGATGCTGGAGATTAGGCATGGAGGACCATGAATCTTCATTACTTCTGATGAGGCCAAACCAAAGGTTTTGGGAGGGAGGGAGGGAGGGAGGAAGGGAGGTGGCTATACCACTTGTATGGCAGTTTGCAGTGACCCCTGCCATGCCTAATCACTGACAAGTGCTAGAGGGGCGTAATTTGGCAGGGGTGCCATGAGGGTAAGCTCACCATGAAGAGCAGGAGGGGCAGGATTTGGCAGGGGTGTTTAGGGTGGCTGTGTTGAGTGGAAAACAGTCCCTCTGCCTCGATCCGCTCCCGTAGTGTGAAGCTGGTGCTGGCAGCGCTGTCGGCAGGCGCCGTTGTTGCCGTGATGCCTGGTGCCAGCGCTTGGCAGCGTCGCTCTGATTAGACACCTCTCCTGGGTTGGCTGTCACACTGAATAAACCTGCTGCCACACAAATGCACAACACACACACTCTTACACATACACACAAATGCAAACTACTTGATGTGAGCGATTGAGACGGAAAAAACAGCAAGCGAGAGCACTTAATGTGGACCACGTGTCTCCAGCCAGCTCACACTCTTTCTCCATCTCTCTGTAACTATACCTCTCCATCTCTCAATAACTATACCTCTCCATCTCTCCATAACTATACCTCTCCATAACTATACCTCTCCATCTCTCTGTAACTATACCTCTCCATCTCTCCATAACTATACCTCTCCATAACTATACCTCTCCATCTCTCCATAACTATACCTCTCCATCTCTCCATAACTATACCTCTCCATCTCTCCATAACTATACCTCTCCATAACTATACCTCTCCATAACTATACCTCTCCATCTCTCCATCTCTCCATAACTATACCTCTCCATCTCTCCATAACTATACCTCTCCATCTCTCATAACCATACCTCTACATCACTATACCTCTCCATCTCTCCATAACTATACCTCTCCATCTCTACATAACTATACCTCTCCATCTCTCCATAACTATACCTCTCCATCTCTCCATAACTATACCTCTCCATCTCTCCATAACTATACCTCTCTATCTCTCCATAACTATACCTCTCCATCTCTACATAACTATACCTCTCCATCTCTCCATAACTATACCTCTCCATCTCTCCATAACTATACCTCTCCATCTCTCCATAACTATACCTCTCCATCTCTCCATAACTATACCTCTCAATCTCTCCATAACTATACCTCTCCATAACTATACCTCTCAATCTCTCCATAACTATACCTCTCCACCTCTCCATAACTATACCTCTCCATAACTATACCTCTCCATCACTATACCTCCCCATCTCTCCATAACTATACCTCTCCATCTCTCCATAACTATACCTCTCCATCTCTCCATAACTATACTTCTCAATCTCTCCATAACTATACCTCTACATAACTATACCTCTCCATAACTATACCTCTCCATCTCTCATCTCTCCATAACTATACCTCTCCATCTCTCCATAACTATACCTCTCCATCTCTCCATAACTATACCTCTCCATCTCTCCATAACTATACCTCTCCATCTCTCCATAACTATACCTCTCCATCTCTCCATAACTATACCTCTCCATCTCTACATAACTATACCTCTCCATCTCTCCATAACTATACCTCTCCATAACTATACCTCTCCATCTCTCCATAACTATACCTCTCCATAACTATACCTCTCCATCTCTCCATAACTATACCTGTCCACCTCTACATAACTATACCTTTCCATAACTATACCTTTCCATCTCTACATAACTATGCCTCTAAATAACTATACCTCTCCATATCTACATAACTGTACCTCTCCATCTCTACATAACTATACCTCTCCATAACTATACCTCTCCATAACTGTACCTCTCCATCTCTACATAACTATACCTTTCCATAACTATACCTCTCCATCTCTACATAACTATACCTTTCCATAACTATACCTCTCCACCTCTCCATAACTATAGCTCTCCATAACTATAGCTCTCCATAACTATACCTCTCCATAACTATACCTCTCCATCTCTCCATCTCTCCATAACTATACCTCTCCATCTCTCCATAACCATACCTCTACATAACTATACCTCTCCATCTCTCCATAACTATACCTCTCCACCTCTACATAACTATACCTCTACATAACTATACATCTCCATCTCTACATAACTATACCTCTCCATCTCTACATAACTATGCCTCTCCATCTCTACATAACTATACCTCTCCATAACTATACCTCTCCATAACTATACCTCTCCATCTCTACATAACTATACCTTTCCATAACTATACCTTTCCATAACTATACCTCTCCATCTCTACATAACTATACCTCTCCATCTCTACATAACTATACCTCTCCATAACTATACCTCTCCATCTCTACATAACTATACCTTTCCATAACTATACCTCTCCATCTCTACATAACTATACCTTTCCATAACTATACCTCTCCACCTCTACATAACTACACCTCTCCATCTCTCTGTAACTATACCTCTCCATCTCTCCATAACTATACCTCTCCATCTCTCCATAACTATACCTCTCCATCTCTCCATAACTATACCTCTCCATCTCTCCATAACTATACCTCTCCATCTCTCCATAACTATACCTCTCCATCTCTCTGTAACTATACCTCTCCATCTCTCCATAACTATACCTCTCCATAACTATACCTCTCCATAACTATACCTCTCCATCTCTCTGTAACTATACCTCTCCATCTCTCCATAACTATACCTCTCCATCTCTCTGTAACTATACCTCTCCATCTCTCCATAGCTATACCTCTCCATCTCTCCATAACTATACCTCTCCATCTCTCCATAACTATACCTCTACATAACTATACCTCTCCATAACTATACCTCTCCATCTCTCATCTCTCCATAACTATACCTCTCCATCTCTCCATAACTATACCTCTCCATCTCTCCATAACTATACCTCTCCATCTCTCCATAACTATACCTCTCCATCTCTCCATAACTATACCTCTCCATCTCTCCATAACTATACCTCTCCATCTCTACATAACTATACCTCTCCATCTCTCCATAACTATACCTCTCCATAACTATACCTCTCCATCTCTCCATAACTATACCTCTCCATAACTATACCTCTCCATCTCTCAATAACTATACCTCTCCACCTCTACATAACTATACCTTTCCATAACTATACCTTTCCATCTCTACATAACTATGCCTCTAAATAACTATACCTCTCCATATCTACATAACTATACCTCTCCATCTCTACATAACTATACCTCTCCATAACTATACCTCTCCATCTCTACATAACTATACCTTTTCATAACTATACCTCTCCATCTCTACATAACTATACCTCTCCATAACTATACCTCTCCATCTCTACATAACTATACCTTTCCATAACTATAACTCTCCACCTCTCCATAACTATAGCTCTCCATAACTATAGCTCTCCATAACTATACCTCTCCATAACTATACCTCTCCATCTCTCCATCTCTCCATAACTATACCTCTCCATCTCTCCATAACTATACCTCTCCATCTCTCCATAACTATACCTCTCCATCTCTACATAACTATACCTCTCCATCTCTACATAACTATACCTCTCCATCTCTCCATAACTATACCTCTACATAACTATACCTCTCCATAACTATACCTCTCCATAACTATACCTCTCCATCTCTCATCTCTCCATAACTATACCTCTCCATCTCTACATAACTATACCTCTCCATCTCTACAAAACTATACCTCTCCACCTCTCCATAATTATCCCTCTACATCTCTCATCTCTCCATAACTATACCTCTCCATAACTATACCTATCCTTCTCTCATCTCTCCATAACTATACCTCTCCATCTCTCCATACCTATACCTCTCCATCTCTCCATAACTATACCTCTCCATCTCTACATAACTATACCTCTCCATCTTTACTTAACTATACCTCTCCATCTCTCCATAACTATACCTCTCCATCTCTCCATAATTATACCTCTCCATCTCTCATCTCTCCATCTCTCATCTCTCCATAACTATACCTCTTCATCTCTCCATAACTATACCTCTCCATCTCTCCATAACTATACCTCTCAATCTCTCCGAAACTATACCCTCCATCTCTCCATAACTATACCTCTCCATCTCTCCATAACTATACCTCTCCATCTCTCCATAACTATACCTCTCAATCTCTCCATAACTATACCTCTCCATCTCTCCATAACTATACCTCTCCATCTCTCCATAACTATACCTCTCCATCTCTACATAACTATACCTCTCAATCTCTCCATAACTATACATCTCCATCTCTCCATCTCTCTGTAACTATACCTCTCCACCTCTACATAACTATACCTCTCCACCTCTCCATAACTATACCTCTCCACCTCTCCATAACTATACATCTCCACCTCTCCATAACTATACCTTTCCATCTCTCCATAACTATACCTCTCCATCTCTCCATAACTATACCTCTCCACCTCTACATAACTATACCTTTCCATAACTATACCTTTCCATCTCTACATAACTATACCTCTCCACCTCTCCATAACTATACCTTTCCATCTCTCCATAACTATACCTCTCCATCTCTCCATAACTATACCTCTCCACCTCTACATAACTATACCTCTCCACCTCTCCATAACTATACCTCTCCACCTCTCCATAACTATACCTCTCAATCTCTCCGAAACTATACCCTCCATCTCTCCATAACTATACCTCTCCATCTCTCCATAACTATACCTCTCCATCTCTCCATAACTATACCTCTCAATCTCTCCATAACTATACCTCTCCATCTCTCCATAACTATACCTCTCCATCTCTCCATAACTATACCTCTCCATCTCTCCATCTCTCTGTAACTATACCTCTCCACCTCTCCATAACTATACCTCTCCATCTCTCTGTAACTATACCTCTCCACCTCTCCATAACTATACCTCTCCATCTCTCTGTAACTATACCTCTCCACCTCTCCATAACTATACCTCTCCATCTCTCTGTAACTATACCTCTCCATCTCTCCATAACTATACCTCTCCATCTCTCTGTAACTATACCTCTCCATCTCTCCATAGCTATACCTCTCCATCTCTCCATAACTATACCTCTCCATCTCTCCATAACTATACCTCTACATAACTATACCTCTCCATAACTATACCTCTCCATCTCTCATCTCTCCATAACTATACCTCTCCATCTCTCCATAACTATACCTCTCCATCTCTCCATAACTATACCTCTCCATCTCTCCATAACTATACCTCTCCATCTCTCCATAACTATACCTCTCCATCTCTCCATAACTATACCTCTCCATCTCTACATAACTATACCTCTCCATCTCTCCATAACTATACCTCTCCATAACTATACCTCTCCATCTCTCCATAACTATACCTCTCCATAACTATACCTCTCCATCTCTCCATAACTATACCTCTCCACCTCTACATAACTATACCTTTCCATAACTATACCTTTCCATCTCTACATAACTATGCCTCTAAATAACTATACCTCTCCATATCTACATAACTATACCTCTCCATCTCTACATAACTATACCTCTCCATAACTATACCTCTCCATCTCTACATAACTATACCTTTCCATAACTATAACTCTCCATCTCTACATAACTATACCTTTCCATAACTATACCTCTCCACCTTTCCATAACTATAGCTCTCCATAACTATAGCTCTCCATAACTATACCTCTCCATAACTATACCTCTCCATCTCTCCATCTCTCCATAACTATACCTCTCCATCTCTCCATAACCATACCTCTACATAACTATACCTCTCCATCTCTCCATAACTATACCTCTCCATCTCTACATAACTATACCTCTCCATCTCGCCATAACTATACCTCTACAGTACTATACCTCTCCATAAATATACCTCTCCATAACTATACCTCTCCATCTCTCATCTCTCCATAACTATACCTCTCCATCTCTCCATAACTATACCTCTCCATCTCTCCATAACTATACCTCTCCATCTCTACGTAACTATACCTCTCCATCTCTACAAAACTATACCTCTCCATCTCTCCATAATTATCCCTCTACATCTCTCATCTCTCCATAACTATACCTCTCCATAACTATACCTATCCTTCTCTCATCTCTCCATAACTATACCTCTCCATCTCTCCATACCTATACCTCTCCATCTCTCCATAACTATACCTCTCCATCTCTACATAACTATACCTCTCCATCTTTACTTAACTATACCTCTCCATCTCTCCATAACTATACCTCTCCATCTCTCCATAATTATACCTCTCCATCTCTCATCTCTCCATCTCTCATCTCTCCATAACTATACCTCTTCATCTCTCCATAACTATACCTCTCCATCTCTCCATAACTATACCTCTCAATCTCTCCGAAACTATACCCTCCATCTCTCCATAACTATACCTCTCCATCTCTCCATAACTATACCTCTCCATCTCTCCATAACTATACCTCTCAATCTCTCCATAACTATACCTCTCCATCTCTCCATAACTATACCTCTCCATCTCTCCATAACTATACCTCTCCATCTCTCCATAACTATACCTCTCCATCTCTACATAACTATACCTCTCAATCTCTCCATAACTATACCTCTCCATCTCTCCATAACTATACCTCTCCATCTCTCCATAACTATACCTCTCCATCTCTACATAACTATACCTCTCAATCTCTCCATAACTATACATCTCCATCTCTACATAACTATACCTCCATAACTATACCTCTCAATCTCTCCATAACTATACCTCTCCATCTCTCCATCTCTCTGTAACTATACCTCTCCACCTCTACATAACTATACCTCTCCACCTCTCCATAACTATACCTCTCCACCTCTCCATAACTATACCTTTCCATCTCTCCATAACTATACCTCTCCATCTCTCCATAACTATACCTCTCCAACTCTACATAACTATACCTTTCCATAACTATACCTTTCCATCTCTACATAACTATACCTCTACATAACTATACCTCTCCATCTCTACATAACTATACCTCTCCATCTCTACATAACTATACCTCTCCATAACTATACCTCTCCATAACTATACCTCTCCATCTCTACATAACTATACCTTTCCATAACTATACCTCTCCATAACTATACCTTTCCATAACTATACCTCTCCATCTCTCCATAACTATACCTCTCCATCTCTCCATCTCTCCATAACTATACCTCTCCATCTCTCCATAACTATACCTCTCCATCTCTCCATAACTATACCTCTCCATAACTATACCTCTCCATCTCTCCATCTCTCCATAACTATACCTCTCCATCTCTCCATAACTATACCTCTCCATCTCTCCATAACCATACCTCTACATCACTATACCTCTCCATCTCTCCATAACTATACCTCTCCATCTCTACATAACTATACCTCTCCATCTCTCCATAACTATACCTCTCCATCTCTCCATAACCATACCTCTACATAACTATACCTCTCCATCTCTCCATAACTATACCTCTCCATCTCTACATAACTGTACCTCTCCATCTCTCCATAACTATACCTCTCCATCTCTCCATAACCATACCTCTACATAACTATACCTCTCCATCTCTCCATAACTATAACTCTCCATCTCTACATAACTATACCTCTCCATCTCTACATAACTATACCTCTACATAACTATACCTCTCCATAACTATACCTCTCCATAACTATACCTCTCCATCTCTCATCTCTCCATAACTATACCTCTCCATCTCTCCATAACTATACCTCTCCATCTCTCCATAACTATACCTCTCCATCTCTACATAACTATACCTCTCCATCTCTACAAAACTATACCTCTCCATCTCTCCATAATTATCCCTCTACATCTCTCATCTCTCCATAACTATACCTCTCCATAACTATACCTATCCTTCTCTCATCTCTCCATAACTATACCTCTCCATCTCTCCATACCTATACCTCTCCATCTCTCCATAACTATACCTCTCCATCTCTACATAACTATACCTCTCCATCTTTACTTAACTATACCTCTCCATCTCTCCATAACTATACCTCTCCATCTCTCCATAATTATACCTCTCCATCTCTCATCTCTCCATAACTATACCTCTTCATCTCTCCATAACTATACCTCTCCATCTCTCCATAACTATACCTCTCAATCTCTCCGAAACTATACCCTCCATCTCTCCATAACTATACCTCTCCATCTCTCCATAACTATACCTCTCCATCTCTCCATAACTATACCTCTCAATCTCTCCATAACTATACCTCTCCATCTCTCCATAACTATACCTCTCCATCTCTCCATAACTATACCTCTCCATCTCTACATAACTATACCTCTCAATCTCTCCATAACTATACATCTCCATCTCTCCATAACTATACCTCTCCATAACTATACCTCTCAATCTCTCCATAACTATACCTCTCCATCTCTCCATCTCTCTGTAACTATACCTCTCCATCTCTACATAACTATACCTCTCCACCTCTCCATAACTATACCTCTCCACCTCTCCATAACTATACCTTTCCATCTCTCCATAACTATACCTCTCCATCTCTCCATAACTATACCTCTCCACCTCTACATAACTATACCTTTCCATAACTATACCTTTCCATCTCTACATAACTATACCTCTCCATCTCTACATAACTATACCTCTCCATAACTATACCTCTCCATAACTATACCTCTCCATCTCTACATAACTATACCTCTCCATAACTATACCTCTCCATAACTATACCTCTCCATCTCTCCATAACTATACCTCTCCATCTCTACATAACTATACCTCTCCATAACTATACCTCTCCATAACTATACCTCTCCATCTCTACATAACTATACCTCTCCATAACTAACCTCTCCATAACTATACCTCTCCATCTCTCCATAACTATACCTCTCCATCTCTCCATCTCTCCATAACTATACCTTTCCATAACTATACCTATCCATCTCTACATAACTATACCTCTCCATAACTATACCTCTCCATAACTATACCTCTCCATCTCTCCATAACTATACCTCTCCATCTCTCCATAACTATACCTCTCCATAACTATACCTCTCCATCTCTCCATCTCTCCATAACTATACCTCTCCATCTCTCCATAACTATACCTCTCCATCTCTCCATAACCATACCTCTACATCACTATACCTCTCCATCTCTCCATAACTATACCTCTCCATCTCTACATAACTATACCTCTCCATCTCTCCATAACTATACCTCTCCATCTCTCCATAACCATACCTCTACATAACTATACCTCTCCATCTCTCCATAACTATACCTCTCCATCTCTACATAACTATACCTCTCCATCTCTCCATAACTATACCTCTCCATCTCTCCATAACCCTACATCTACATAACTATACCTCTCCATCTCTACATAACTATAACTCTCCATCTCTCCATAATTATACCTCTCCATCTCTCATCTCTCCATAACTATACCTCTCCATCTCTCATCTCTCCATAACTATACCTCTCCATAACTATACCTCTCCATCTCTCATCTCTCCATAAATATACCTCCCCATCTCTCCATAACTATACCTCTCCATCTCTACATAACTATACCTCTCCATCTCTCCATAACTATACCTCTCCATCTCTCCATAACCATACCTCTACATAACTATACCTCTCCATCTCTACATAACTATACCTATCCATCTCTCATCTCTCCATAACTATACCTCTCCATCTCTCATCTCTCCATAACTATACCTCTCCATCTCTCCATAACTATACCTCTACATCTCTACATAACTATACCTCTCCATCTCTCATCTCTCCATAACTATACCTCTCCATAACTATACCTCTCCTTCTCTCATCTCTCCATAACTATACCTCTCAATCTCTCCATTACTATACCTCTCCATCTCTCCATAACTATACCTCTCCATCTCTCCATAACTATACCGCTCCACCTCTACATAACTATACCTCTCGATCTCTCCATAACTATACCTCACCATCTCTCCAACTCTCTGTAACTATACCTCTCCATCTCTCCAACTCTCTGTAACTATACCTCTCCATCTCTCCATAACTATACCTCTCCACCTCTCCATAACTATACCTCTCCATCTCTCCGTAACTATACCTCTCCATCTCTCCATACTATACCTCTCCACCTCTCCATAACTATACCTCTCCATCTCTCCATAACTATACCTCTCCATCTCTCCATAACTATACCTCTCCATCTCTCCACAACTATACCTCTCCATCTCTACATAACTATACCTCTCAATCTCTCCATAACTATACATCTCCATCTCTCCATAACTATACCTCTCAATCTCTCCATAACTATACCTCTCCACCTCTACATAACTATACCTTTCCATAACTATACCTTTCCATCACTCCATAACTATACCTCTCCATAACTCTACCTCTCCATCTCTACATAACTATACCTTTCCATAACTATACCTCTCCATAACTATACCTTTCCATAACTATACCTATCCATCTCTACATAACTATACCTCTCCATAACTATACCTCTCCATAACTATACCTCTCCACCTCTCCATAACTATACCTCTGCATCTCTCCATAACTATACCTCTCCACCTCTACATAACTATACCTTTCCATAACTATACCTTTCCATCTCTCCATAACTATACCTCTCCATAACTCTACCTCTCCATCTCTACATACCTATACCTTTCCATAACTATACCTCTCCATAACTATACCTTTCCATAACTATACCTATCCATCTCTCCATAACTATACCTCTCCATAACTATACTCTCCATCTCTCCATCTCTCCATAACTATACCTCTCCATCTCTCCATAACTATACCTCTCCATCTCTCATAACCATACCTCTACATTACTATACCTCTCCATCTCTCCATAACTATACCTCTCCATCTCTACATCACTATACCTCTCCATCTCTCCATAACTATACCTCTCCATCTCTCCAGAACTATACCTCTCCATCTCTCCATAACTATACCTCTCCATCTCTACATAACTATACCTCTCAATCTCTCCATAACTATACATCTCCATCTCTCCATAACTATACCTCTCAATCTCTCCATAACTATACCTCTCCATCTCTCCATCTCTCTGTAACTATACCTCTCCACCTCTCCATAACTATACCTCTGCATCTCTCCATAACTATACTTCTCCACCTCTCCATAACTATACCTCTGCATCTCTCCATAACTATACCTCTCCACCTCTACATAACTATACCTTTCCATAACTATACCTTTCCATCTCTCCATAACTATACCTCTCCATAACTCTACCTCTCCATCTCTACATAACTATACCTTTCCATAACTATACCTCTCCATAACTATACCTTTCCATAACTATACTTCTCCATCTCTCCATAACTATACCTCTCCATAACTATACCTCTCCATAACTATACCTCTCCATCTCTACATAACTATACCTCTCCATCTCTCCATAACTATACCTCTCCATCTCTCCATAACTATACCTCTCCATCTCTACATAACTATACCTCTCCATCTCTCCATAACTATACCTCTCCATCTCTCCATAACTATACCTCTCCATAACTATACCTCTCCATCTCTCATCTCTCCATAACTATACCTCTCCATCTCTCCATAGCTATACCTCTCCACCTCTACATAACTATACCTCTCAATCTCTACATAACTATACCTCACCATCTCTCCATAATTATACCTCCATCTCTCATCTCTCCATAACTATACCTCTCCATAACTATACCTCTCCTTCTCTCATCTCTCCATAACTATACCTCTCCATCTCTACATAACTATACCTCTCCACCTCTCCATAACTATACCTCTCCATCTCTCCATAACTCTACCTCTCCATCTCTACATAACTATACCTTTCCATAACTATACCTCTCCATAACTATACCTTTCCATAACTATACTTCTCCATCTCTCCATAACTATACCTCTCCATAACTATACCTCTCCATAACTATACCTCTCCATCTCTACATAACTATACCTCTCCATCTCTCCATAACTATACCTCTCCATCTCTCCATAACTATACCTCTCCATCTCTACATAACTATACCTCTCCATCTCTCCATAACTATACCTCTCCATCTCTCCATAACTATACCTCTCCATAACTATACCTCTCCATCTCTCATCTCTCCATAACTATACCTCTCCATCTCTCCATAGCTATACCTCTCCACCTCTACATAACTATACCTCTCAATCTCTACATAACTATACCTCTCCATCTCTCCATAATTATACCTCCATCTCTCATCTCTCCATAACTATACCTCTCCATAACTATACCTCTCCTTCTCTCATCTCTCCATAACTATACCTCTCCATCTCTACATAACTATACCTCTCCACCTCTCCATAACTATACCTCTCCATCTCTCCATAACTATACCTCTCCATCTCTCATCTCTCCATAACTATACCTCTCCATAACTATACCTCTCCATCTCTCATCTCTCCATAACTATACCTCTCCATCTCTCCATAATTATACCTCCATCTCTCATCTCTCCATAACTATACCTCTCCATAACTATACCTCTCCTTCTCTCATCTCTCCATAACTATACCTCTCCATCTCTCCATAACTATACCTCTCCATCTCTCATCTCTCCATAACTATACCTCTCCATAACTTTACCTCTCCATCTCTCCATCTCTCCAAAACTATACCTTCCCATCTCACCATAACTGTCCACCATTCAGCCCATTTCTGTCTCTCTCTGTCCACCATTCCCTTCTCTCAGCCCATTTATGTACATCTCTGTCCACCATACCCTTCTCAAAGCCAATTTCCGTCTCTCTCTCTGTCCACCATTACCTTCTCTCAGCCCATTTCTGTCTCTCTTTCTCTCTGTCTACCATTCCCTTCTCTCAGCCCATTTCTGTCTCTCTCTCTCTCTCTGTCCACCATTCCCTTCTCTCAGTTCATTTCTGTCTCTCTTAGCTCTCTGTCCACCACTCCCTTCTCTCAGCCCATTTCTGTCTCTCTCTCTCTGTCCACCATTCCCTTCTCTCAGCCCATTTCTCTCTCTCTCTCTGTCTACCATTCCCTTCTCTCAGCCCATTTCTGTCTCTCTCTCTCTCTCTGTCCACCATTCCCTTCTCTCAGTTCATTTCTGTCTCTCTTAGCTCTCTGTCCACCACTCCCTTCTCTCAGCCCATTTCTGTCTCTCTCTCTGTCTGTCCACCATTCCCTTCTCTCAGCCCATTTCTGTCTCTCTCTCTCCGTCTGTCCACCATTCCCTTCTCTCAGCCCATTTGTGTCTCTCTCTTTCTTTCTCTGTCTACCATTCCCTTCTCTCAGCCCTTTTCTGTCTGTCTCTCTCTCTGTCGACCATTCCCTTCTCTCAGCCCATTTCTGTCTCTCTCAGCTCTCTGTCCACCATTCCCTTCTCTCAGACCATTTCTGTCTCTCTCCCTCTCTCTGTCCACCATTCCCTTCTCTCAGACCATTTCTGTCTCTCTCCCTCTCTCTGTCCACCATTCCCTTCTATCAGACCATTTCTGTCTCTCTCTCTCTCTGTTCACCATTCCCTTCTCTCAGACCATTTCTGTCTCTGTCTCTCTTTGTCCACCATTCCCTTCTCTCAGCCCAATTCTATCTCTCTCAGCTCTCTGTCCACCATTCCCTTCTCTCAGCCCATTTCTGTCTCTCTCTCTCTCTCTCTCTCTCTCTCTCTCTCTCTGTCCACCATTCCCTTCTCTCAGCCCATTTCTCTCTCTCTCTCTCTCTCTGTCCACCATTCCCTTCTCTCAGCCCATTTCTCTCTCTCTCTCTCTCTGTTCACCATTCCCTTCTCTCAGCCCATGTCTCTCTCTCACTCTCTATCTCTCTCTGTCCACCATTCCCTTCTCTCAGCCCATTTCTGTCTCTCTCAGCTCTCTGTCAACCACTACCTTGTCTCAGCCCATTTCTGTCTCTCTTTCTCTCTGTCCACCATTCCCTTCTCTCAGCCCATTTCTGTCTCTCTTTCTCTCTGTCTACCATTCCCTTCTCTCAGCCCATTTCTGTCTCTCTCTCTCTCTCTCTGTCCACCATTCCCTTCTCTCAGCCCATGTCTGTCTCTCTCTCTCTCTCTGTCCACCATTCCCTTCTCTCAGTTCATTTCTGTCTCTCTCAGCTCTCTGTCCACCACTCCCTTCTCTCAGCCCATTTCTCTCTCTCTCTCTCTCTCTCTGTCCACCATTACATTCTCTCATCCAATTTCTGTCTCTCTCTCTGTCTGTCCACCATTCCCTTCTCTCAGCCCATTTCTGTCTCTCTCTCTCTGTCTGTCCACCATTCCCTTCTCTCAGCCCATTTCTGTCTCTCTCTCTCTGTCTGTCCAACATTCCCTTCTCTCAGCCCATGTCTGTCTCTCTCAGCTCTCTGTCCACCATTACCTTCTCTCAGCCCATTTCTGTCTCTCTTTCTCTCTGTCCAACATTCCCTTCTCTCAGCCCATTTCTCTCTCTCAGCTCTCTGTCCACCATTCCCTTCTCTCAGCCCATTTCTCTCTCTCTCTCTCTCTCTCTGTCCACCATTCCCTTCTCAAAGCCCATTTCTGGCTCTCTCCCTCTGTCCACCTTTCCCTTCTCTCAGCCCATTTCTGTCACTCTCTCTCTTTCCACCATTCCCTTCTCTCAGCCCATTTCTGTCTCTCTCTCTCTGTCCACCATTCCCTTCTCTCAGCCCATTTCTGTCTCTCTCTTTCTTTCTCTGTCCACCATTCCCTTCTCTCAGTCCATTTCTGTCTCTCTCAGCTCTCTGTCCACCACTACCTTCTCTCAGCCCATTTCTGTCTCTCTTTCTCTCTGTCCACCATTCCCTTCTCTCAGCCCTTTTCTGTCTCTCTCAGCTCTCTGTCCACCATTACCTTCTCTCAGCCCATTTCTGTCTATCTCTTTCTCTGTCCACCATTCCCTTCTCTCAGCCCATTTCTGTCTCTCTCAGCTCTCTGTCCACCATTACCTTCTCTCAGCCCATTTCTGTCTCTCTTTCTCTCTGTCTAACATTCCCTTCTCTCAGCCCATTTCTGTCTCTCTCTCTCTCTGTCCACCATTCCCTTCTCTCAGTTAATTTCTGTCTCTCTCAGCTCTCTGTCCACCACTCCCTTCTCTCAGCCCATTTCTGTCTCTCTTTCTCTCTGTCCACCATTCCCTTCTCTCAGCCCTTTTCTGTCTCTCTCAGCTCTCTGTCCACCATTCCCTTCTCTCAGCCCTTTTCTGTCTGTCTCTCTCTCTGTCCACCATTCCCTTCTCTCAGCCCATTTCTGTCTCTCTCAGCACTCTGTCCACCATTACCTTCTCTCAGCCCATTTCTGTCTCTCTTTCTCTCTGTCTAACATTCCCTTCTCTCAGCCCATTTCTGTCTCTCTCTCTCCCTCTCTGTCCACCATTCCCTTCTCTCAGCCCATTTCTGTCTCTCTCTTTCTTTCTCTGTCCACCATTCCCTTCTCTCAGCCCTTTTCTGTCTCTCTCTCTCTCTCTCTCTGTCCACTATTCCCTTCTCTCAGTCCATTTCTGTCTCTCTCAGCTCTCTGTCCACCATTCCCTTCTCTCAGCCCTTTTCTGTCTGTCTCTCTCTCTGTCCACCATTCCCTTCTCTCAGCCCATTTCTGTCTCTCTCAGCTCTCTGTCCACCATTACCTTCTCTCAGCCCATTTCTGTCTCTCTTTCTCTCTGTCTAACATTCCCTTCTCTCAGCCCATTTCTGTCTCTCTCTCTCTCTGTCCACCATTAACTTCTCTCAGCCCATTTCTCTCTCTCTCTCTCTCTCTGTCCACCATTACATTCTCTCATCCAATTTCTGTCTCTCTCTCTGTCTGTCCACCATTCCCTTCTCTCAGCCCATTTCTGTCTCTCTCTTTCTTTCTCTGTCTACCATTCCCTTCTCTCAGCCCTTTTCTGTCTGTCTCTCTCTCTGTCCACCATTCCCTTCTCTCAGCCCATGTCTGTCTCTCTCAGCTCTCTGTCCACCATTCCTTTCTCTCAGCCCATTTCTCTCTCTCAGCTCTCTGTCCACCATTCCCTTCTCTCAGCCCATTTCTGTCTCTCTCTCTCTATCTGTCCACCATTCCCTTCTCAAAGCCCATTTCTGTCTCTCTCTCTCTCTGTCCACCATTCCCTTCTCTCAGCCCATTTCTGTCACTCTCTCTCTTTCCACCATTCCCTTCTCTCAGTCCATTTCTGTCTCTCTCTCTCTCTGTCCACCATTCCCTTCTCTCAGCCCATTTCTGTCTCTCTCTTTCTTTCTCTGTCCACCATTCCCTTCTCTCAGCCCTTTTCTGTCTCTCTCTCTCTCTCTCTCTCTGTCCACTATTCCCTTCTCTCAGTCCATTTCTGTCTCTCTCAGCTCTCAGTCCACCACTACCTTCTCCCAGCCCATTTTTTCTCTCTTTCTCTCTGTCTACCATTCCCTTCTCTCAGCCCATTTCTGTCTCTCGCTCTCTCTGTCCACCATTCCCTTCTCTCAGTTCATTTCTGTCTCTCTCAGCTCTCTGTCCACCACTCCCTTCTCTCAGCCCATTTCTGTCTCTCTCTCTCTCTGTCCACCATTCCCTTCTCTCAGCCCATTTCTCTCTCTCTCTCTCTCTCTCTCTCTCTCTGTCCACCATTCCATTCTCTCATCCAATTTCTCTCTCTCTCTGTCTGTCCACCATTCCCTTCTCTCAGCCCATTTCTGTCTCTCTCTCTCTGTCTGTCCACCATTCCCTTCTCTCAGCCCATTTCTGTCTCTCTCGTTCTTTCTCTGTCTACCATTCCCTTCTCTCAGCCCTTTTCTGTCTGTCTCTCTCTGTGTCCACCATTCCCTTCTCTCAGCCCATTTCTCTCTCTCTCAGCTCTCTGTCCACCATTCCCTTCTCTCAGACCATTTCTGTCTCTCTCCCTCTCTCTGTCCACCATTCCCTTCTCTCAGACAATTTCTGTCTCTCTCTCTCTCTGTTCACCATTCCCTTCTCTCAGACCATTTCTGTCTCTCTGTCTCTCTCTGTCCACCATTCCCTTCTCTCAGCCCAATTCTATCTCTCTCAGCTCTCTGTCCACCATTCCCTTCTCTCAGCCCATTTCTGTCTCTCTCTCTCTCTGTCCACCATTCCCTTATCTCAGTCCATTTCTGTCTCTCTCAGCTCTCTGTCCACCATTGCCTTCTCTCAGCCCATTTCTCTCTCTCAGCTCTCTGTCCACCATTCCATTCTCTCAGCCCATTTCTGTCTCTCTCTCTCTCTGTCCACCATTCCCTTCTCTCAGTCCATTTCTGTCTCTCTCAGCTCTCTGTCCACCATTCCCTTCTCTCAGCCCATGTCTCTCTCTCTCTCTCTGTCCACCATTCCCTTCTCTCAGCCCATTTCTGTCTCTCTCTCTCTCTGTCCACCATTCCCTTCTCTCAGCCCATGTCTGTCTCTCTCTCTCTCTGTCCACCATTCCCTTCTCTCAGCCCATGTCTCTCTCTCTCTCTGTCCACCATTCCCTTCTCTCAGCCCATGTCTCTCTCTCTGTCCACCATTCCCTTCTCTCAGCCCATGTCTCTCTCTCTGTCCACCATTCCCTTCTCTCAGCCCATGTCTCTCTCTCTGTCCACCATTCCCTTCTCTCAGCCCATTTCTGTCTGTCTCTCTCTCTCTCTCTCTCTCTCTCTCTGTCCACCATTCCCTTCTCTCAGACCATTTCTGTCTCTCTCTCTCTCTGTCCACCATTCCCTTCTCTCGGCCCATTTCTGTCTCTCTCTCTCTCTGTCCACCATTCCCTTCTCTCAGCCCATTTCTGTCTCTCTCTCTCTCTCTGTCCACCATTCCCTTCTCTCAACCCATTTCTGTCTCTCTCTCTCTCTCTCTGTCCACCATTCCCTTCTCTCAGCCCATGTCTCTCTCTCTGTCCACCATTCCCTTCTCTCAGCCCATTTCTCTCTCTCTCAGCTCTCTGTCCACCATTCCCTTCTCTCAGACCATTTCTGTCTCTCTCCCTCTCTCTGTCCACCATTCCCTTCTCTCAGACAATTTATGTCTCTCTCCCTCTCTCTGTCCAGCATTCCCTTCTCTCAGACCATTTCTGTCTCTCTCTCTCTCTGTTCACCATTCCCTTCTCTCAGACCATTTCTGTCTCTCTGTCTCTCTCTGTCCACCATTCCCTTCTCTCAGCCCAATTCTATCTCTCTCAGCTCTCTGTCCACCATTCCCTTCTCTCAGCCCATTTCTGTCTCTCTCTCTCTCTGTCCACCATTCCCTTATCTCAGTCCATTTCTGTCTCTCTCAGCTCTCTGTCCACCATTGCCTTCTCTCAGCCCATTTCTCTCTCTCAGCTCTCTGTCCACCATTCCATTCTCTCAGCCCATTTCTGTCTCTCTCTCTCTCTGTCCACCATTCCCTTCTCTCAGTCCATTTCTGTCTCTCTCAGCTCTCTGTCCACCATTCCCTTCTCTCAGCCCATGTCTCTCTCTCTCTCTCTGTCCACCATTCCCTTCTCTCAGCCCATTTCTGTCTCTCTCTCTCTCTGTCCACCATTCCCTTCTCTCAGCCCATGTCTGTCTCTCTCTCTCTCTGTCCACCATTCCCTTCTCTCAGCCCATGTCTCTCTCTCTCTCTGTCCACCATTCCCTTCTCTCAGCCCATGTCTCTCTCTTTGTCCACCATTCCCTTCTCTCAGCCCATGTCTCTCTCTCTGTCCACCATTCCCTTCTCTCAGCCCATGTCTCTCTCTCTGTCCACCATTCCCTTCTCTCAGCCCATTTCTGTCTCTCTCTCTCTCTCTCTCTCTCTCTCTCTGTCCACCATTCCCTTCTCTCAGACCATTTCTGTCTCTCTCTCTCTCTGTCCACCATTCCCTTCTCTCAGCCCATTTCTGTCTCTCTCTCTCTGTCCACCATTCCCTTCTCTCAGCCCATGTCACTCTCTCTCTGTCCACCATTCCCTTCTCTCTGCCCATTTCTGTCTCTCTCTCTCTCTCTGTCCACCATTCCCTTCTCTCAGCCCATTTCTGTCTCTCTCTCTCTCTCTCTCTCTGTCCACCATTCCCTTCTCTCAACCCATTTCTGTCTCTCTCTCTCTCTGTCCACCATTCCCTTCTCTCAGCCCATGTCTCTCTCTCTGTCCACCATTCCCTTCTCTCAGCCCATTTCTGTCTCTCTCTCTCTCTCTGTCCACCATTCCCTTCTCTCAGCCCATGTCTCTCTCTCTCTCTCTCTGTCCACCATTCCCTTCTCTCAGCCCATTTCTGTCACTCTGACGCTCTCTTTTTATATTATTATAATTTAACTCTGCACTCTTACCCCCTTCCCTTTCTCTCTCCACTCTCTCTCTTTCTCCATCTCTCCTCTTTCCCTTTCTCTCCCTCCACCCTCCAACCCCCCTCCCCCTGTCCCTCTCTCGCTCAGTCTCTCTCCTGTGCTCAGCTGGAGTGGAGAAGCCTCTAAATGACAGATCATTATCATGCTAATTAAGGTACTTTGTACCCGGGGCTCATCATTGCCCTGCTCATTAATGGGCCCGCTCACTCGCCGTTCAAATTGGATGGCATTTATTCCACTCTACTGAGGCTTGTGGCGGTCACCATGCATGCTTCCTGCTTCCTGCTCCCTGCTTCCTGCTCCCCCTTAAACAATACACGCATGGTGCACGGACCCACCTCTGATTCCCCCCGCTTCCTGCATCCCTCCCTCCACTCTGCCTCCCGTCAACACATTAAATGCACAGAGACCCAGTTTCAATTCCCCACCCTCCATACCCTCCTCCCTCCCTCCATACCCTCCTCCCTCCCTCCATCCATCCCTCCCTCCCTTCATACCCTCCTCCCTCCCTCCCTCCATACCCTCCTCCCTCCCTCCCTCCCTCCATCTCTCCCTCTCTCCATACCCTCCTCCCTCCCTCCATCCATCCCTCCCTCCCTCCCTTCATACCCTCCTCTCTCCCTCCCTCCATACCCTCCTCCCTCCCTCCCTCCCTCTCTCCCTCACTCCCTCCCCTCTGTCAACACATTAAAGACAGTGTAAATGGGTCCAGGCCTGTTGAAATAGGCTGTTACCACGCAGTCAAAACAGTCAAAAGAGACAGTCAAAAGAGACAGTCAAACGAGACAGTCAAACGAGACAGTCAAAAGAGACAGTCAAAAGAGACAGAAGAGACAGTCAACACACAATCTCTTGTCTCTGGTTTCTCTGTTCTTTTAAGCACACACCTCCTTTGTCTTGCTGGTGGAGGGCCCTTCATAGACTCGCCCCCCATGATCTCCTTAAGCCTGGATGGGTCTTTAAAGCCCATTAACAGTTTAAGCTGTTTGAATACAGATCCGGTCTGCTTTCGTGAACAACAGCAGCCAGTCCCCACATAGAACCTGTATACCAACCTCCAGCTGTGGCCTCTGCTCAACACACACATACACACGACACACGCGCAAGTAAGCTATCTCTCACACACACACACACACACACACACTTTTGCACATAAACACACAAACATACACTCATGCACACACACACACACATGCATGTAGACACGCACACAAACATGTGGACATAAACAAACACTTAGAGAGACACACACACACCATGAATGCCCTGACGTTGCGCTGGGCTCCGCTGTGCTGTTAGTGCATGGCCCAGGCAGGCGAGCGGCGCGCACACACTGAGGGGAAACCATGGTAACGGGAGGTTTTGATGAATAGTGAAGCTAGGTTTGGAGATGAGTGGGATCCGCTCTAGAGAGGAGTACTCAGATATAAAGAAAGCCACAGCTTCAATGAGCATATGACCATTGTGTTCATACAGGAGCAGGTCCACTGTAATATGTCTGCATGTCTGTGTTCTTATAGTGTCTCTCTCTCTCTCTCCTCTCTCCCCATCTCTATCTGTCTCTCTCTCTCACTCTCTTTCTCTCTCTCTCCTCTCTCCCCATCTCTATCTGTCTCTCTCTCTCTCTGTCTCTTTCTCTCTCTCCCTCTCTTTCTCTCACGCTCTCTCTCGATCTGTGTCTCTTTCTTTCTAACTCTCTCTCTCCCTCTCTTTCTCTCTCCTCTCTCCCCATCTCTATCTGTCTCTTTCTCTCTCTCCCTCTCTTTCTCTCACGCTCTCTCTCGATCTGTGTCTATTTCTTTCTAACTCTCTCTCTCCCTCCCCATCTCTATCTGTCTCTTTCTCTCTCTCCCTCTCTTTCTCTCACGCTCTCTCTCGATCTGTGTCTCTTTCTTTCTAACTCTCTCTCTCCCTCTCTTTCTCTCTCCTCTCTCCCCATCTCTATCTCGCTCTCTCTCTGTCTCTCTATCTGTGTCTCTTTCTTTCTATCTCTCTCTCCCTCTCTTTCTCTCTCCTCATCTCTCTGTCTCTTTCTATCTCTCCCTCTCTGTCTCTCCCTCTCCCTCTCCCTCTCTCTCTCTCTCTCTCTCTCTCTCTCTCTCTCTCTCTCACACTCACACTCACACTCACACTCACACACACACACTCTCTTCCCCTCCCCTACCTCATTCCGCCTCTAATTGTCAATCAGTAATTCTTCAACGACCGCTGCTGAGCAATGATTTTTTTCTCTACCCTCCTCCTCCTCCTCCCTCTTCCTCCCCCACCACGCTCTTTCCTGCCTAATTGTCGGAGGGCGGCGGTGGTTAATGGAGGCGGTGTCCGCTGAGGTGTGTGTGTGTGTAGGTGGGTGGGTGGGTGGGTGGG